>NC_092786.1:34504746-34810949 GCF_047496795.1 Chiloscyllium punctatum
TCCTCTTCTATTCTCTATTGTCTTCCACCCTTATACATTGAGTTGAACTCCTTTACAATTGTTGTCCCCTTTGCACCTCAGCTCTAATATCATTCCCCTACTTCCCTCTAACAGCAGGCTCCTCAACAATCCCCCCTGCACCATTGATCTTTAGTGGGCAAAACCACAGGGCTGCCTGTGGGCTAATCCTTGACCAATTTACATAACCTGAACAAGTACTGACCGGATCCCTTTTGGGTCTCTAAGCAGTTCCCTAACTGACTTCCTGTGACTCTGCAGACAATTGCAATGGATCCATCGGACCCATTCCCTGGACAGTACAGCGACCATCCCCTCACCCTAAACATACCAAGTAGCCAACTAACCATGCCCATGCCCCTGGATTAATATCAGAGTCAACCCTTGACTAACTGAGCTGGTACCCCATGACTAAAAGTGTCTCCCTTGACTGAACACTGCACTCTTTAGACTTTGAGGCATGACCATTTTCTTGAAGCTCATGCAATGTGTTTATCACTTACATGGCTTGTCCTTGATGTAGCGATGAGAATGATGTAGTTCAGTGCCGTTCAGCAACCTGCCCACTTCCCTGACTGTGAAAAATGATGACAAGCTTCCAGTCCTTGTGACTGCACTAAAAGGCAAGTCAGGACAGATGTACTGAGAGTCTGAATGCTCTGGCTGAGGTTGCAAGACATGAAAAGGCAAGGCAAGGCCAAGATTCTGGGAGCATCCAGCAATGTAGAAAGTGAATGACGGCAAAGACAGCAAGCAAGGAGCAATGAGATGAACTCTGGTCCAATCCATCCATCCTTGAATGCAAATGTTCAGGCAGCAGCATTCCAATGAAAGGCACCCATCACACTCTAAAGCATAGCATTGAAGTGCAGAACTGTACTGTACATGTGTCGGTGAGGTGCGGCAGAAGTGTGGTGGGGCTGGTATGTGCTGGACGCCAATATCCAATGACAGGGAGGTGCCTGCGAGTGCTGCCCTGAGCCGTTGGTGCTTGCTGTCCATGTGAGAGACCAGAGGAGCACGCACAAAGCTAGGATCTCCAGATAACCGTTTTGACATCCATGTTGGGAATTATCACTATCTGGGAGTAGGAGAAATGAAAACAGCACATTAATGAAGCTAGATTAGATAATAATAAGATATTAGTGCAAATGAATGCATGCAAATAGGTCTCTCATCATTCATTAGTGAGAATCTTGTCTCGCCATTGAACACTTGGTTGGAAAATGAGACTTTTAGGGTTCAATGACTCCTCACTGGCCATCTCAAACAATTTTCCCAATTTGTTCATCATTGCCCAGTAATTCAGCAGCTGAGAAAATTCTGTCAGAAATTGAACAAAATGTCAAAAGTGATTCTATTTGAATTGAATGCATTGAATCACCTTTCTCATGCAATAGATCAATCTAGTAAAATCTGTAATAATTTGCATTAAGCTGCAATATGATTCCTATGCATCAAACCTGTCCCATATTGTGACAAAATGAAATAAATCAATACTATGCTACATATTATACAGAAATATTTCTTGTTTGTCACACCGGCATTTTTTTTTACACACAATCATTATGTAAGTATGAAAATTTAAGGAGACCATAAATGTCCGTCTCTCTCACAACAGCAGCACCCCCACCGCATCCCCACCAATACTCCATCCCACACCCCCCCCAACTCCAACCTCACTCAGTGTCAAATACACCATTCCTGATGAAGGGCTTTTGCCCGAAACATCGATTCTCCTGCTCCTCGGATGCTGCCTGACCTGCTGTGCTTTTCCAGCACCACACTCTTGATCACAAACATCAAGGCAAAGTATAATTTTAATTTCAGTTTTTAATATCAATTTTTAATTAAGTTGGTTATCTGGTCAATACAAAGATGTGAGGCGTAATATCGGGGAAAGTACTGTCTCTTTCTTGAGTGCTACGGGGACCATTTGGGGACACATTCCGGCTGCAAATCCCACTGGACAGTGTCCTTCCAAAGGAGATGACTAATACCCACAACCGAAACAGATTTTAGTCTATTTCCATGTGAGCTCCTGGTGCTGGCTGTAGGTTTGGTTTGTGCAGTCAGGGTTATTGCTGTTTGCTTCCAGGATACCAATGCCACATAACACCTAAGCAAGAAAAGGGAAGTACTTAACCTAATCACTGCTGCCCCCAGTCCTGTAATCTCCAGCTCCATACCTGACACCAATCTTCACGCAGCTCCTCCCCATCCTTTACTCCAACTTCCCAAGGGAGCGGTCCTGACCTCCCACACCCCCCCCCAACAGAATTCCGTTATCCTGAATATTACTCCTCGGGACTGAGATTTTCTTGCCTGATTTCCCCAATACCATTTTAGAGCCTGCAGTCTTTTGATCCATTCTCTGACTGTTGTCTGTCTGACCAACTCTACTAATTGGTCCTGCTCAATTCCTGACACCTTTCCCTTGTCCACCAAGATCTCATCTTTCTATCCAACTGCTGATACTTGGCGCTGCCGGTTCTGCGAGCTCCCTAACCAAAGCCCTAGTGAAATATGTCCACAGACTCTGAGACTCCAACAGATTCTGTAGTCCATCCCAGTCATCTACCTGGAAATTAGAGCACCAACCTGTGTTAACTCCTGAAGAAAACCATTTACTTTTTGATGACACTTGAGGCCAAAGATTGGGCCATTCTTGGACATTCTGGGGCGGCACGGTGGCACAGTGGTTAGCACTGCTGCCTCACAGCGCCAGAGACCCGGGTTCAATTCCCACCTCAGGTGACTGACTGTGTGGAGTTTGCACATTCTCCCCGTGTCTGCGTGGGTTTCCTCCGGGTGCTCCAGTTTCCTCCCACAGTCCAAAGATGTGCAGGTCAGGTGAATTGGCCATGCTAAATTGCCCGTAGTGTTAGGTAAGGGGGAGATGTAGGAGTATGGGTGGGTTACGCTTCGGCGGGGCGGTGTGGACTTGTTGGGCCGAAGGGCCTGTTTCCACACTGTAAGTAATCTCTAATCTAATCAACGCAACATGGGATGCTAACACAATGTGTTAAAGAAGCCCAAAAATACATAAGCTCATATTAGAGGCCAGAACATAGCCAACTTGAGTACTTATCATTTATTATTCTATTTGAAACAGAGTTGAGAGACTCTGCCTGTGTCTGCCTTATTCTCTTTACTCTGAAACACATCAATTTTCTATTTTTTGACTTGTGCTTATCTCTGGGATATACACTCAGTTCCTTCTCCCCATTGCTCTGCCCCTTTCTCACTAATCCTATGACCTGACTGCTGGTATATTCCAAACTAAAAACCAATGCCACTTAACTGCTGATGCTGTAAATCAGAAACAAAAGTAGACATTGCTGAAAAAGTTCAGTGGATTGGCAGCTAGTGTGGAGAGCAATCAGAGTTAGCATTTCAGGTCCTCAGGAAGTTAACGTTAACTGTTATTTCTCTCCACAGATGCTGCCAGACCTACTGAGCTTTTCCAGCAATATCTGCTTGTATATTCCTCTTGCCTTCCTCTCTGCAGCAAGTGTAAGTATTTATCATGATTGCAATTTACCTTAGATTCTGATTGATGGTGCCTAGTCCTTTGGTGCTTTGAAGTAACAATGTTGTCCTGTATCAGCACATTATGGTACTGTATTTTATCCTTGTAGAGTCAAAGATGACTTGCCAAAAACATGCAAGTACTATATTCAGTCACTTGTGCACCTTCTGCAATAGATATCCATTGTTCTTCATATTTTGTCACATCCCTATTGTACTTAATAACTGATTGCATCCTTCCTGAATACCTTTCTCACCTTAGACTATTTTTCAACAGCAGAAACAAGAGAGAGACAATATGCACCACAGTCTGTTGAATATCGCCACCAACAAAGAGTTACAACCAACAAGAGAATGATTGCATTGTGGTTATTTTATTGGTCTTGTAATGTAGACACCTGAATCTCACCATATCACTAGAGGATTTAAATTCAGTGATTGAGCTAAAGCTTGAACAAATAGTGAGAACCAGCAATGACAACCATTGAATTACTGGATCATCACAAAAAAACCGTCTGCTTCCTTGGCTTCCATGAAGTAAGGAAACCCTCAAACCTTACCAGAATTGGCCCGTATATGACCCCAAACCTACAACGAAGCATGTGATTTGAAACTGTCTTCTGGAATGACCTGATTTCCCACTCAATTGGCTCAATGGCTGTTAGGGAATCCATTGTCAATTGTCAGAAAAGACTATCAGATTTGCTAATATCCTTTAGAGAAGGAAACTACTATCTTTACCTTATCTGGCCTACTTGTGACTCTAGGCCTACAGCAAAGTCATTGACTCTTAACTGCCCTCTGGGCCATTAGGGATGGACAATAAGTGTTGGTCTAGCCAGTGATGTGACAACCCATGAATTAATCAAACAAAAGTAAATTAAAACTAAAGGAATCTCTTATTACGTTGAACTTGAACGTGTGTCAGTGAATTGGAATCACATATTGGAGAGGAGCAATCCAATTAGTTCAGCTTTAGGTTCATATTACAATTGTTTTGCTAGGTCATTTATTCTGGACACAAAGTCAGGAAGCTTGTTGTGGTTGTCAGCATGTATTAGCCAAGTCAAGGGGCATAGCCTTTGTCCAGGGGAACCTGCCACTGTGAGTCCAGGGTAATGTCTGATACCAGTCCAGTTCCTGCTCAGAATGGTTAGAACCAGGTTTCTCTCCTCACATGGAGTTAGGGGCTGAATCAGATATGGTACACTACTCATCCTGACTCTTGCTGTCCTATTTTGGGCATTTTGCTACTGGAACAAGAGAGAAGCAGATATTACAGAAGATTGGAATTAGAATTAATTGTCATGTGCATTCAAATACAGGGATACTGGAGTACAGTGAACAGTTTGCAATGTCACCATTCACAGCGCCATCTACAATACCTTGGCACAAAAGCTTAAATGGGTGACACAACTGTTGGTGCTAATGGGAAGGTTTTTCAAGTGAGTGAGTAGGCAGCACAGAGGGCATGTAGCGTTAATGGCATCACAGATTGGGGTTGGTGAGGGCATGTGGAAAAGATGTTACATGAATTAATAAGAGTGGTAGAGTATGAATTTTAGTGGGAGGTGACTACAGTGGCAGGAATGGAGTATGAGGTTCGGAGAATAGATAGCGGCACTTACCCTAGCAGAGTGGAGAAGGACACTGACCTCTAGATGGCATTACTACAGACTGGACTAACTTAGATGGCAACCATGCACTAAACTGGCATGGTCTGGTGTCAAGACTGCCACTGCTGGCACTGGGGGAAGAGAAAGGCCTGCTTGTGCACCACTCCATCCAACAGGAGCTTCAGGATGCTGACCACAAAATAGGTCACCGATCTCCCCCATTTGCCATGTCCAGAGCAAATGGCAGTACTGTGGGGCAGCGCCAGACTGGCAGTGCTAGTACAGGTGCACAACAGTCTTTTAATGATAGCACTGATGTCAGGGTTTCTGATCAATTCCAGATGAGTGGTGAGTTGCTGTGGGGATGGCGTATGGTAAGGTCAGATGGAATTCTGATGTGATACTCGCTGTCAGGGATGAAATGCAAATGAACGTGACAGTGCTGGCAAGATACAGTTAGAAAACTCTCTTAGCCTTGCAACAAAAATTACTCCAGCATGCCTGACATGACTTACACTTAGCCAAAAAAAAAAAGATTTAGCCCTATATTGCTGTTCCTTCAGACTCGCTGGGTTCAAATCCTGGAACACCTTCCCTAATGGCTTTGTGGGTGTGCCTACAGCAAACAGAGTGGAGTGATTCAACACCTTCTCAAGGGCAATTAGGAATGGGCTACAAATTCTGGATCAGCTGAAGCTTCCATCCTGAGAATAATTAGAAAGAAAGAATGACCGAGTGATCTACATTGACCCAAACCATGTTTTTTTCTCATGAAGATAGTAGTCTTTGAAATGAGAGTTTGGAATACCATGTAATCTATTGTTGAAATTAATGCCACCTGGTACCAAAACGTGGTAGTAGATTTCTTAGGAAGGGTCACACAAGCTGAAATGATGACTCTGATTTCTCTCCACAGATGCTGCCAGATCTGCTGAACTTTTCCAGCAATTTCTACTTTTGTTGCTGATTTACAGCATCCACAGTTCTTTCAGCTTTTATTTGGTACAGGATTTGTTCTGAAGTTCAAATTGTACTGGCAGTCTTGCACACTGGATCGTGTGTCAGCCTAAGATGGGATACGTCATGTTTTGCTGTCTAAATCTGTTTACAAAATTGCCATGTAAGTCCTGTAGAAAATATTTCTTTTTAAATATTAGAAATCCACACAGACAATTACAAATGACAAAGACAACAAAGAAATTTCCAGGAGACACATTTTGTGCAGAACCAAGCATATCCTGTTGCTTTTCCTCCTCTGGCTAATGCTACAGCACAAGATTGGTCACTATATACTGCACTTTCCAATCCCTTTGCTTTGTGTGATCCCTGCTACATGACTGTATGCTGCATAACAAACTCACAAAGTGCCGAAGCCCATGCCATGCTTGTTACATTACCTGTACAGCTTGGTCTCCCCACATTATTCTGCTACCTTTGTGCTATTGGCAATGTTGTGTCATGAAGAAATAAATTGTAGAACTTCAGTGCTTTCACTGTTCATTAACTTTTACAAAATTATAAAATGCACTCTACAAAATTAATTTTGGAATAACTCCTGTAAATAGATATCCAATTAAAACTCACACAGATAAAATTGTTGTTAATCTCCTGGCATCTGTCTGACTTCTGCCTAGGCTGGTATGGGGGTGGATAAGAAAACATCAGCCAGCTGCAAACAAGACAAAGAGTGAAAATTAAGCAGCAACTTCCTTATGACAGGATAAACACCAGGTGAAATAGGAGCACTTAACTCAATTTTTAGCAGAAGGTAAGGATTTTCTGTTGTGTAAGGGTAAGAGGACTGTGAAGTAGCCTAGCCATGATATCATGGAGCTGCACATCACTGGCTATAAAAATTACACTGTGGGCAGGGTTTGAACAGTTTCTGAAAGAACACTCTGTAAGACATAATAGAGTGAGATGCTCTAAATGTGATACTGAGAACACAAGGACATAAACATTTGAAGAAGGTTGATTAGTCATTACCAAATCTAAGTATAAATTAGAGCCTGACATAAGATCATCATGCCTTAGAGTATTTAATATGCCAGTTTCACAAGTATTGTTACTTTGAAGTATGAGCCTTGATGTGCCTTCCCTTGGATCCCGTTATTTCAAACCCAAAACTCATCATGTGATTTAAAAAACACATGACAAAAGAGGAATGTGAGTGTGCTGATGGTGACAACATCCTCATAATATAGAACAATACAGCGCAGAACAGGCCCTTTGGCCCTCGATGTTGTGCCGACCTGTGAACTATTCTCAGCTCATCCCCTTTCACTATCCATCATCCATGCACTTAGCCAAGGATTGTTTTAATCTCCCTAATGGGGCTGAGTTGACTACATTGGCAGGTAGGGCATTCCACGCCCTTACCACTCTGAGTAAAGAACCTGCCTCTCACATCTGTCTTAAATCTATCACCCCTTATTTACTATTGGCTGCCAACATTGCAGAAAAGCAAACAGCCCCAGAGCAAGTTTATTTAAAAGCATTGGGAGTTTGATATCTGATTATCATTTCTACTCAAAAGAATATAGGCTGGCAGTGAGTGAATGACCAGCATTCCTCCAAGTCTACACTCTCATGGTAGGCGCGTGGTTTTGCTGCCAAGTCAAAGCATTTGCTCAATGCCCAAGAAATGTGGTAAGGTGCAAATAAAAGGTTCATTGTCAATGCAGGGGACCCACATATTATGCATTCAAAAATTTGCATTAGGCAAGGAACAGTCCTGGAGGCTTCCTTACTCTCCTCATTCCAACATGTGGTCCTATCCTACTCATTTGCAAAGGAAGTGTTTATATAATTGATGCTTGTATCCTGGAAAATGGATGGAATAGCAAGACAATTGTCCCTTTGTTAGGAGAAAGCTGTACACATGCAGGTTCTGGAAGTAATTGCTGGAGAAGGGAAGGATCAGGATTGGGATCCAAAAAGCTTCGGGCTAAAACCAAGTTTTGTTCATTATTCTCCCCCTGTTCACCTACACTCACCCAATTATTGAAGCAGTGTTATGGAGAAATGCCATGCTATTTATGGATGTTGTAAGGCATTGACGATCTCATTACCTGGACATGCAACACCAAAGAGACTCATCGGCAACTTGAAACATGTAATTGGTCTGTTCAGCCATGATGAGCCAGAGTCCAGAAGGACCTCATTTGTTGACTGTAGTACAAGCCTGGTGCAGAACAGTAGCATATCATGTGTGTTCACATTATTCCTTACAATGTACAGAAAGCACGCACTGGCCAAACAGAGTTGTTTATACGTAAGTTACAGCATTGAGCACTGCAACATCATCATCCTCTTCTCCTCCAAATTGCAAAATACCATACAATGTATTCCTAATGTTTATCATTGGCCAAAGAGTATGTTGAAAAGTGCCCTGGGGTGATGCCCTTCACACTGGAATGCTCATTGTTGTAGGATTTTAGATGCGCTGCATTGTCACATAACAACTCCCTTTCAATGGGAGTTTCTCAATGAGTGAACACATCAGTATTTACAAACACTTGTTATTTCTCTTCACTCTGTGGAAGCTCAGCATATGAATATAGATTTTCATTATTGATATCTTATTCATGTATACTTTCTTACACGTGTGTCTCATTAGCTGCTGAAAAATACCATCAGTGCTTTCAGTTACAAACTGGAGGGGAAAAGCTACAGTTCCGAACCAGAACAGAAATTTGGCAGTGATCACATTGGTCTGCTGCCAAGCTGACGAGTGGTGCCAGGAAAAGGGGAAGGGGGAGGTTGCTGGAAACATCAAGGTTATTGTCTCAATGATTTTTTTTCTCCATATAAGCTACAGTTTAGATTTCAGCAAAACATCCAAATGAATGTCCATTCTAGTCTCAACTATTGATCCAGGTGTGTTACCAAGCGTTGGGACCCAAATACATCATTCTTTATTCACAATTCCTTTAACAATGGATCTGTTTGGGTTTTCATTACAGAGAGTATTTGTCACTGTCATATTTCCAAGCAAAGTTTCAGATTTACTGCAGTAGGTTGTTGAGGAATGAGATGTCTCGCCAGAGAGCCCGATGGAAAATCTGAAAAAATGTATCTGAAAAATTCAAGTTTAAAAGATACATGAAAGGGCAGGGAAATGAGACTAAAATGTTAAAATGTGCAATGAAATGTGATGTGCGCTGTCTGGGTCCATCCCCTAGTCTTATCCCCAAGGCAGCGGTTAACAGGAAATCTCTCACAGAGATTTAGCACAGGTTTGGTGAGCAGAATAGCCCCCATATTGTAACAAACTATGATTGTGATGCATTCAGTACAAGCAATAGTCGTAATGGGGACACAGGCATGCAAAAGTGCTGGTAACCATTTAAACTGAGAACTGAAGCAGTTAATGGCTTTGCATGAACTACAAATAATATCTCATCAGAAGTCAAATGACAGGGACTTCAGGTTCCTGCTAATGACCCACACCAAGTAGTAAAACAGAAGGTTATTGTGTACGATTGCATTTCATTCAGGTCTCATCCTTCCTTACTGCCCATGTGACACCCATTCTGCTGCCTGGGCAAGGATTTCCAACAGTGAATGTTTTCCCAAATTAAGACAGGCACATAAAAATGGTCATTTGTGACAAATGCTTAATGGGTTAAAGTGACATTCATCTCTCCACAATTTTACTAAAATGAAATAATGCCTCTCTTAAAACAGTGAGCCAATCAATGACGTACGAAATAAGTTCAGAGTTCAGACAATCACAACTGCCATATTTACCCATGTGAACGTCGATCTCATAAAATAAGTGACCCATGACTTGTGGATAATTTTCAAACATCACATGTAAAAGTCAACCTTAGATTTTCATGCATCAAAAACTAAAAATGTCTGAAATAATCTTGGAGATGTTGAAGATGCTACATTCATGAAATTATTCAGGAACTGAGACAGAGTGGCATGAGTTACTAATATAAATACCTCTGAAATTCAGGCACACCACATAACATATCACAATGTCTTTGAAAAAGAAGAATAAGTAGGCAGCTCAATTTAAAATGATAGAAGCAGCATTTGCCAAGAAGGCAAATAATTGTGTAACATGAGAATTTAATTTATTTGAGGAAACAGTGAGAGGCTGTTAGAAACGAGAAAGGAGGCTGAAGGATAAATTATTTTTATTTTATTCCCTTATTTAAAAGCTGAAAATCAATGATGGGATCTTATAAAATAGACCAGGAAAGTAATGACTGCCAACAACTGGAAGTAAGACTTTGCACATTTTGATTTAGTGGTGCCGGTGTTAGACTGGGGTGAACAAAGTTAAAAATCACACAACACCAGATTATAATCCAGCAGGTTTCTTTGGAAGCACTAGCTTTCAGAATGCTGCTCCTTCATCAGTTGGTTATCACAACCACCTGAAGGAGCGGCGCTCCGAAAGCTTCCAAATAAACCTGTTGGACTATAACCTGGTGTTGCGTGATTTTTAACTTTGTACTTCTTAATTGACAGACCAATGGCCTTTTTTGGATTTCACTCAAGATTTTGGTTTGGTCTTCCCTTCATGCTGTGTGAGCCCAAATTAAGCATGCACATCAACAGTATTCTCTGAATGAAAGACAGCCCTTAAAGTTTTTTAAATTAGTTTCAAATTATCAACTTTCCTCAGCACACATGGAAATTTACAACCATTAGATATCTTGGAAAGCTCCGTAATCAATATATCTATGTCATCACCTTAAAGTGGATCAAGGGACATTATCACAGTAGGTATTGTTTTACCTAACCCAGCAGAACAGTTTATTTTCCTGTTTACAAAAGGCACTGTCTATCATCTTTTTCCTTAATATCCTGCTCTAGGTCATTCACGTTTCCTCAGTGACTATATGGGAGCTCTGAGCTGGGTGAATGCCATGAGGTTTGGCAAGGTATCCTGTTGATACTAATCTGGGGACTATTTTGTTAATCCCTGATGACTCTCTCTCAGCAATTGGACTGAGCTGGGGGAGGGCGGGGGGGGGGGGGAGGCGGGGAACAAGAGAGAAAAAAAAACACTGCAGCAATTATAAAGTACAGAGATTCCGATGCTCCCAGTGTTCAGAAACAGCATGCTGGCAACTCGTATGCCTGACATAAATTAGTTCTCAAAAAAGCAATTTTCACAGCCTTTGCAGTAGAGGAATATTTAAATCATATTAAAATGAAAGAGGAGTATTTGAGGCTCCTTGGTGTTTCCTTGTTTGTTGCACAAAAGTACAATGTCAGCATGCAGCAAACAAAAGAAAAATTGAGTAATCATTCACTTTTTTTTAATCTCTGCTCTTCAGATCTAACAGCAACTCAATTTTCTACTCTTCGCTCTGCCAATCTTATTAAAGCTTGAAATGTGTAGGCTTTTGGAAACTAGAGAAGTGGGGACAATATTGTGCAAAGATCCATGAACCTTGTCCCATTTTGACAAAACCTTCCAAAAGGAATTTGGGGACTTGCTGCCTGAATTGTTTCCAGTTTGCTGCCTGATTTTGAGAAAAAGGAAATGTGATTCTATTGTGCACCATTGTTGGCACCATTATAGGAAAGATGTCAACGTGTTGAAGAGAGTGCAGAAGCGATGGACAAGACAGGTTTCAGGACTCAGAAAGTTCAGTGGTGAGGAGAGGAAGGAAAGTTGGGAATGCTGGTGCCACTATGTAAGAAAGGTGGGAAGGAAAAGCCAGCGAATCTAAACCCCACAAAGTCAATCAATATTTCCCTTATTTGTTGAGTATAAACTGGTAAATCTGTCCCTTTGCCTGTAGAGGGGACATTCCTTGGTATTGTGCAACATTGTTTGTGCCTCTCCATAATGCCTAAGAGATTTATATTGAGAGGTGGAAGTTAGCTGCACTGGGGCCCTGGCTAATCCTGAACCTGAATAGCAAGACCCAGTTACAACGTGGTCATTTTTGATAAATGTTTTTCTTATAAGTTCAAAACTTGCTAATGATGTTGTGATCCCGTAGCTGTAAGAGATACAAGTGAAATCACTGAAGGTAAAGGAAATGGAAAAGTGGAAATAAATGGCTGATGGAGAAATGGCACTTTTAGAAAAAAGTTCCAAGATCCACATGCCACATTAGCTGTCAGTTGTTAGTCAGCATGTTGGTCCATGCATGGTCATTGAGGGGTTTTGTACCTTCTTGAGCTTTCCTCTTTCCTTTTCATAATTGACAGTACAGTCTACTGGACTGTCCTTAATGGTGAGTCATGCCTTAACAATGTACAGCCAATTTGGAAGTAGGGAAGATAATGAGATTGAAGACTTGAGTGCAAGATGAAAGCTCAAGAAGACAGAAAACCTAACATTCCATTGTGTCAATGAAGTATATTTTAATTGCAGTTACTATCATTCTATAGGAATTATTTCAGTGAACGTATACACAACTAAATTGGACAAACTTCAATAAGATAATATTTCAATTAAATTTACTGAGTGATAAATATGGCGAGGACTCCCTGCTCAAAGTCTTTTATTTAACAAATATTGCTCATGGAATGTGGAAGTTCCTGGCTAGGCCAACATGTCTTGTTCATTTCTAAGAGCCCAGAGGCCAATTAAGACTCAACCCTACTGGAGTCACATTGTAGGCTAGACCAGGTAAAGAGAACAGATTTTTCTCTTCCTTAAAGCACAATAATGAGCACAATGGATTTGTAATTGCCATCTACAATCGTTAGAAGGCTGCTGGTGGACAATAGGCCATTTTGTTTGCATCAGTTAACCAAGCTTTAAGTACACTAATCAAATTGTACACTTTTTGGGCCTACACCTTGGAGGTATTGGCAATGCAAGTGAATATCTAAGTACTGCTTAAATGTTATGCGCATTTCTGACTCAATCATCCTTTCAAGCAATGACTTCTAGACTCCCACAAGCTTCTGAGTGAAGATTTTCTCCTCAGAGTATTAACTCAAGATTCAGAATTACTGGTGCATTATTGTTAGGATGGCACCATTGCCATAAAATCATTCACATCAATGAGAAGAGGGAGAGGATCTCAGTTTCACCTGAAAGGCAGCATTTGCAACAATGCAGCACCCATCTCAATTCTGTACTTGATTGCCAACATGATTCAGAAACCAAAATTTTATTTATTGAGCAATAACTACACATATACCCCAGTAATGTTGGGTGATACCACAACTTAATTGCATCTATAGTTCAATTTTACTACAGTCTTGATTACATTCATGGAGAAAGCAATTTTTCTCTTACAATAATTCACTCCAGAATATGAGGCAAAGGCAATTTTATCTGTTTTCCATTTCCCTCTTTACTCAGCTAAGTGTTCAATCTAGTTGAAAGATGGAAACATGTCACGGTGCTGATCTGAACAGCTAAACTTAAAAATAATCACGGACATGCAAGAGTTAAATCACAGCACTGTCACAAAGTGTCCTTGTGATGTGTAGGCAAAAAGTCAAAGCGTCCTTGGGTTCAATTGTTCCTTCAGCACTTCACTGTTCAAAAGACTACCTGGCATACTCTACATTATTAATGACACTCTCTAAGGTCTCTTTTGCACAGAGCCTTGGCAGAGTGCCATTTATAACACCAGAGAACTTGATGTTTCTGTACAGTGTATGGTAATGGACAAAAAAAAATCCGTTTGCAGAACAATAATAATCTGCCAATTTGAATTGATTTTCAGAGTCCTCAGATCAATTGTGTTGGCAGATGGTATCTGTTACATTGGCCCAATAATCTCGGCTGTGTGGTATATTTTTATAGCTGTCAATCTGTTAAATTAGTTAGGCATGCTGTTACTTAATGTAACAATATTAAAAGTCATAATGATGATTCCTTTGTGGCGTATGTTTCCGAGACCAAACTGGGGGAAAAAAAAAATTCTTGAAGAATTAAAAGATGCAGGATGACAATAATGGACTCCAGTTATTTGGAGGTGAACTGGATAGGTTATTAAAGTATTGCTTTTATCTCTGGAGCAATGATATTTGAACAGATGTAAATGTCAGACAACATATTACCTTTCCAATTAAAATTAATAATTAATGTTTCAAATAAATAGAATAAATATGCACTCATCGTGGATTATTTAACTTTGAAGTCATGATCACTGTTAACCTCTGCAAAAAAGGGTCTAAATGCTTATTGGTGATGTGAAATGAAAATTATCTTGCCAACAACTTATCAGCTTTGTGATTAAAAGAGGTTATCGACATTCTATGTACCAATCAGCACATCTTTTAGCAATCTTATACCCCCGTCTCATATCCACATTTGAATTGACACTAAGGTTACAGAAGTGAAAAATAGTCAAGGAATATTCAGATGATATCATTGTCATTTAATCATTAAGGTAGAGCTTAATGAACAAGTTTATAACTCCCTCAGTAAACTGGGTGCATATGGCCTTCAATTATTAGGGAATCTAAAAAATAATTCTTATGAATGTAATTGGGATAAATAACGATCTGATTAAAATAATAGAGAATTGGTATGAATGAATTCCAAAATAATTGTCCAAATTCCTTAGGCGACTTCCTTCATTGTACATTTATAGCAAGGAGAAGTCCAAAAACATGAACTGATATAGCCACATTAGTTGCAGTGCAGTAGTTTTGAAACAGTGAGCGATATGACAACTGCTTTTGGCTTCTGGGGTAATGGAATGGTTTCATCCAAAAAGCAATAAAATGTAGACAGATCATCCATAATGAGGCTCTTAGAGGCAAGAACTATATTGGGGAGGGATTAGTATTAAAGTAAATAATGATCAGACATACAGTTCACTGGATAATGTATTAAATCTATTTATAACATAAAGCAAATGTGCTAAGTTGCACCAAGAGTGTATATGTTTTCTCTTTTATCTAGGTCTGTTCCACAATACTATGTAGCGCCTGGAAAAGACATCATCATATCATAATTGCTTGTGACGACATTGGCATTACAAGCTCATCATCAACACTGAAAACTGCACCAATGGGAATTCCACCAGAATAAGTGCTTCATCTTCTACTTAGCAAACTAACATAGTATTATGCTTTCTACTGTGATGAATAGATTTTGTTTCTGGATCACATCTCTGGAGTAGACCTGTACAATTGATGATGACGATCCTCCCCATTATTAGCTGCACTACTGTTATGCAAAAGTAACACAAACTGCTGTGTAACCACAGGCAAACAGCAGTGCAGACTATGAATCGAGTTTAACTATTAATTTGGGTGTCCAATTGATCCAGTATATTTCTATCTGTTCATTGACAGTATCTAGGAGATTGTGGGAGTGGTTGCCATCTATACTATCGGATAATAATTTATCAGCCAGGTAGAAAATGTGGGGTTCTTGGCTAAGTGTGATACTGTTCGAATTGGAACTAGCTAGAGACAAATCAGGATTTAATATCACATGAGAAAATAAATGAATCCTTTTTTAACCAATTACTTCATACTTTCTTCTTGCTTCTCCTTACGTTTCTATCTGTTGTTGTTCTGTATGGTAGCGACACGTGAATAAATTAATCATCAAAACAAAATAGCAAAAACATTCCTTCTTAGTTTGTCTCTGTAGTCTCAACAATAAGCTGAAGCATGACCTTGCTATTCAACTGATTATATATTCTAACTCGCGTATTAATTTACTAATGCACTCTATTACATACAGTGAGATGAAAGACTTGTTCGTCAACTGAAAATAGTTCATGAGATCATATAAGTTGTCTTCTCTGTCACTGAAGATATCATCTAATATTGGGTGTCATCTTAATTAACTCATGCTCTTCACCTGCAATGAGGTGTTTGAATCAGATACAATGCTTAGGATTAGCTTTTCAGTACATTGAAGAATGTTGCGTTCTGTGTGATGATTTGTGGACCATGATTAGCAGTGATCTTTAATCCTTTTGCGTCAATGACAACACATGGTTGGATGCATTCCAACATGGCCATTATTTTTCCCCGAGTACTTTATCCTCTGGCCTTAAAGATGCAACATTGAATTTAATGTTTCATTCTGCATTTTTGCTCATTTAATTTGAGTATCTTTGACAGGCCCAGGTCTAAAGTGTAAAGAGACCAAGTGGAAACAATGGAAATACTGGGTAAAATTTTGAGCATCCCACCCACTTCCTTCAGTGTACACCATCCATTCCACGTGTGGCAAAGTTTGTGGTTCCAGTATTGAAAACTACATCATCTCAGAACTCACAACTCTGGACTGGAAGAAAATCATCCTTGATACCAGAAGACAGCCAAAGAAAAATAAGAAAATCATTTGATTCTTTGTTTTGCATTTTGCTTGTGCACATATTGATCATTAGTTCCACAGAGTTACAGAGTCATAGAGATGTACAGCATGAAAATAGATCCTTCGGTCGAACATGCTGACCAGCTATCCCAGTCTAATCTAGTCCCATTTGCCAGCACTTGGCTTATATCACTCTAAACCCTTCCTATTCCTATACCCATCCAGATGCTGTTTAATATTGTAATTGTACTAGCCTCCACCACTTCCTTTGGCAGCTCATTCCATATACATATCACCCTCTGTGTGAAAAGTTTGCCCCACTGGTCGCAGGCCTCCAGTCTGAAAAACAACCCTCCACCACTACCCTCTGTCTTCTATCTTCGAGCCAGTTCTGCTTCCAAATGGCTAGTTCCCCCTGTATTCCATGATACCTAACCTTGCTAACCAGTCTCCCATGGGGAACCTTATCGAATGCCTTATAGATCATGTCCACACTCTGCCCTCATCAATCCTCCAAGTTACTTTTTTGAAAATCTCCATCAAGTTCGCGAGACATCATTTCCCATGCACAAAGCCATGTTGACTATCCCTAATCAGCCCTTCCCTTTCCAAATACATGTAAATCCCATCCCGCAGGATTCCCTCCAACAACTTGCCCACCACTGACATCAGGCCCACCAGTCTATAGTTCCCTGGCTTGGATTTACCACTTTTTTAAAATGATGGCACCACGTTAGCCAATCTCCAGTCTTCTCGCACCTCACTTGTAAGTATCAATGATACAAATATCTCTGCAAGGGGCCCACCAATCACTTCCCTAGCTTCCCACAGAGATCTCAGGTACACCTGATCAGGTCCTGGGGATTTATCCACCTTTCTGCGTTTCAAGATATGCAGCACTTCCTCCTCTGCAATATGGACATTTTTCAAGATGTCACCATCTATTTCCCTACATTCTATATCTTCCATGTCCTTTTCCACAGTAAATACTGATGCAAAATACTCTCTTTGTACCTCCCCAATTTTCTGCAGCTCCACACAAATGCTGCCTTGTTGATCTTTGAGGGGCCCCATTCACTCCTTAGTTACCCTTTTATCCTTAATATATTTGTAAAATCCCTTTGGATTCTCCTTAACCCTATTTGCCAAAGCTATCTCATGTTCCCTTTTTGCCCTCCTGAGTTCTCTCTTAAGTATACTTCTACTGTCTTTGTACTCTTCTAAGGATTCACTCAATCTCTTCTGTCTATACTTGACGTATGTTTCCTTCCCTTTCTTAACCAAAATGTCAATTTCTCTAGTCATCCAGCATTTCCTACACCTAACAGCCTTTCTTTTCACCCTAACAGGAATATACTGTCTCTGGACTCTCTTTATCTCATTTCTAAAGGCTTTCCATTTTCCAACCGTCCCTTTACCTGTGAACATCTGCCCTGAGTCCGTTTTTGAAAGTTCTTGCTTAATACTGTCAAAATTGGCCTTTCTCCAATTTAGAACTTTAACTGTTAGATCTGGTCTATCTTTTTCCATTGCTTTGAAAAGTAATAAAATTATGGTCACTGGCCCAAAATTGCTCATCCACTGACACCTCAGTCACCTGCCCTTCCTTATTTCCCAAGAGTAGGTCAAGTTTAGCACCTTCTTTAGTAGCTACATCCACATATTGACTCCGAAAATTTTCTTGTACACTCTTAACAAATTCCTTTCCATCTAAACCCTTAATACTATGTCCCAGTCTATGTTTGGAAAGTTAAAATCCCCTACCATAACTACCCTATTATTCTTATATCTGAAATCCCCTTTAAAATTTGTTTTTCAATTTCCCGCTTACTATTAAGGGGTCTATAATACAATTCCAATAAGGTGAACATCTCTTTCTTATCTCTCAGTTCCACCCAAATAACTTCCCTGGATGAATTTCTGGGAATATCCTCCCTCAGTACAGCTGTAATGCTATCCCGTATCAAAAATGCCATTCCCACCCTTCTCTCGCCTCCCATCCGATAGCATTTGTATCCTGGAACATTAAGCTGCCAACCCTGTCCATCCCTGAACCATGTTTCTGTAATTGCTATGATATTCCAGTCCCATATTCCTCACCATGCCCTGAGTTCATCTGCCTTCCCTGTTAGGCTTCTTGTATTGAAATAAACGCAGTTTAATTTATCAGTCCTACCTTGTTCTCTTCTTTGTTCCTGCCTGCCCTGACTGCTTGACTCACTTCTTTTCTCAACTTACCAGTCTCAGATTGATCTCTTTCTTCAGTATCTCCCTGAACAGCTCCAGCAAATTTCCCTGCCAGTATGTTAGTCCCCTTCCAATTTAGGTGCAATCCATCCTTCTTGTACAGGTCACTTCTACCCCAGAGAGATTCCAATGATCCAAAAATGTGATTCCTTCTCCCATACACCAGCTTCTCAGTCATATGTTCACCTGCTCTATTCTTCTATTCCTACCCTCACTAGCTCGCAGCACCTGGTGCAGTCTGAATATTGCCACCCTCAAGGACCACATTTTTAAATTCCTGCTTAACTCTCTGTAATCTCCCTTCAGAATCTCATCCTTTTCCCTTCCTATGTTGTTGGTTCCAATGGGTACAATGATCTCCTGCTGGTGCCTCTCCCTTTTGAGAATATTCCGCACCCTCTCTGAGACATCACTGATCATGGCACCAAGGAAGCAACACACCATTCTGAATGTTCACTGCTGGCCGAAGAAACATCTGTCTCCATCCCAACTAGACAGTCCCCTAACACAATCCTTTGTTTGGAACCTGACGTACCCCTCATTGTATTAGAGCCAATCTCGGTACCTGAAACTTGGCTGTTCAGGCTACATTCCCTTGAAAGTCCATCACCCCGACATTTTCCAAAACAGCATACTTGTTTAAAATAGGAATAGCCACAGAAGACTCCTGCGATACCTGCCTACCCCTCCCACCTTTCTTGGAGTTAACCCATCTATCTGACCATATCTGTACCTTTTCTCCCTTCCTATAATTGCCATCCATCACACCCCCTCGGTCCTCATGCCTCTAACTGTTGCTTCAACCAATCCATTTGATCTGAAAGGATTCGCAACCAATGACATTCATTGCAGATAACCCTTAAACTCTCCCAAAACTCCCACATTCGACATGAGAAACGTGTTTGTACAGAATATACAAAAATGAAAGATTTAACATAAGAGTTAGAATATGTAATCATATGTAAAAATATGAGGCTTTCCAATAGTCAAACAAAATGCCCTCGAATTGTGAAGAGAGCAACAAGTTTTGTGTTTTTAGCTGTAGCTTTGCTCTTTTTCATGCAAGCATCTCTCAATTTCTCTGTTAGCTATTGACCTATGAGATGTGATGTTTTCATAAGTGAAACTCAAGTAGTTTACAAATTTGCTGAAGTCATTGCTGTTGAATGGAAGTCCATTGTCATTTCTCATCACGTATAGAATTCCACACAAGGTGAAGATCTGTGATGATTGTTTTCATTGAAGTGAACATGTTATTTTGGCAACAGTCTTCAGTGACAACAAGTAGGTATGCATCAGTGTGCATGTCTGTGAAATCAACACTGATTTCGATCCATGGTCTTGGAGATAGATCAGATAGCTTGAGGGAATCACAAAGATTTGACGAACACTGATTGACTTTATGCTCTACCAGATGGTCAATTTCTGCCAACCACTCCATTTCCCTGAGGACTTGCTTGGTTTTAACAGTTCCCTGGTGACCTACATGTATTAAATTCTCTGTGCATTCTCTTAATCCATATGGAACGAGAATATAGTTAATGCATAATAAATTGCAGTTGCAATGGTGCAAGTTGATTATTAAGGCAATGAAAAATGATCAGGAGTATGTAGTAATGTCGAGTTGAGGTTAAAATCAGATCAGGCATGATCTTATTGAAAGGCGGAGCAGGCTGAAAGAGTCTTAGTCCTTGTTCGCATGACAGCTTGTTGTAAATTGTAGTTGTAATGGTGAACTCAGACTGAATGTTGTGAAGACAGTGTGAGAGCGATTTCGTTTGTAGACATTCCATTAATCACATCTTTCCAATTTTGAGATTCCATTGGCATTATAAATAGTTACAATGTTTCAACTTATTTTACTGTTGCCTTCGTGCCAGCTGGGTTTAGCAACTTTGACACTGCATTTACATTTATGTTATATAGATATAATTTCTTGATGGTTTAGAATTGCATATCTGTGACAACAATCGTGTAGATCTGTGGTGGTGTGAAAGTGGATGACTATGTCTATTCTCCAAATATCGAAGTAAAATACAACATTCATTTTGGCATTTTTGAATGAGACCGGTATTTTAAAAGTCCCGAGAACTTTTTGTGGCTTTTCATGATTAGAAGAGATTATTGTGTTGCATTATCTGGTTTATAGAGTGTAAGCCTGAAATTTCTTTGTCTCCATGACAGTGATAGAAGATTCTGTACCTGTGGGAGCTTCTACATCACTGCAGCTAATGGTCTCTGTGACTTGTAGTTTGTTTTTGTTCAGGGTCATTTACCTTTACTTTGGCTGCATTCTGTCCCCCCTTTGCTCTGGTAGGCGTAGGCGGAACCCTTCTGCTGATGGTAGTCTTAGTAGTCGAAGAATCGCAAACATGAGAGTGGTGATATGTTTTCCATAGGGTTTTCACTGCTAGACACTCTGTGTAGTGTGGATAAGTACCCCACCAATGGAAGCATTGATTGGACATATCACATATTCACACAATGGCAGCTGCCTTTGTTTTCTAGTACAAGAGTGATGACCAGTATTTACAGGTGTTTAACTTTCAATGCAGTTTTTGGTAGCTTCAAATTAAATGGCTATAGATTCAGGCAGTGATGACTAACTTAAAGTCTCTAGTAGCTCGGATGATTTTCTATTCTTCTTCACTGTTTTCTGGTATGTTTGGAAGATTTGTACTTTTATCTCACTGCTTAAATCACAAAAAATTATATTTGACTGCTCAGACACGGACATGCAAACAAGGAATGGGAGTAGGCCACTCAGCCCTACCAACCTGCTTCTGCCCTTCAGAAAGATCATGGCTGATCTGATTTTAACTTTGACTCTATATTCTTACCCACTTCTGATCACTTCTCATCCCATTGATAATCACAAATCTATCGACCTTTGCCTTAAAATTATTTTAAGATTCTGTATGCACTGCCTTAAGGCAGGGAATTCTACAGACTCACAGCTCTTCAAGAGAAAAGAAATCTTCATCTCCCTTTCTTTATTCAGAAGTCACATGACACCAGGTTACAGTCCAATAGGTTCATTTAAAATCACAAACTTTTGGAGCGCTGCTCCTTCATCAAGTGAAGACACCTGACAAAGGAGCAGTGCTTCAAAAACTTGTGATTTTAAATAAACCTGTTTGATTTGGTGGTGTGTGATTTCTGACTTTGTCCACCCCAATCCAACACCTGCACCACCACATCTGACTTTACTGGATGATCCTTGATTTTTTTAATCGTGGGCCCTATTCTAGATTCTCTCACAGGCGGAAATATCTTTTCCACATTCTCCCGATGAAGTCCTCTCATTTTCTTGGAAAATCTTAGGATGTCTGGTAATATCCATGGAGAGAAAGTGAAGTTAACATTTTGGGTCCAGTGACCCTCCTCAGAACTGATTGCAGCTGTGAAATGATTAGCATATGTAGTATATGTGCTGAAGGTGGGGTAGGGGAGGAGAGGGAACAAGAGGAAGCCCAGAGGAGGAGAGAACAATACTTGGGCAGACAAAGGAATAGGTAAAAGTCAGTCTGGGACAATCAATAGCTGCTAATAGTGACCATTAGTGGCTGACAATGGTTTATTTAAAGTAACAGCCAATGTCATGTCAAGGTCTGGTGTTTGGGGGTTGAGGAAAGGATATAGGAGGAGGAGGGTTGAGGTTTTGGGCAAAAGCCCTTCATCAGGAATTTTGCCAGAAATGTCATTTTTCATGCTCCTCGGATGCTGCCTGACCTGCTGTGCTTTTCCAGCAACACACTCTCAACTCTAATCTCCAGCATCTGCAGTCCTCACTTTCACCTGTGGGGGGAGGAGTTCACAGCCTAAAAGTATTGAACTTGATATTGAGTCCTGAAGGCTGCAGGCTCCCCAAGTGAAACTGACATTTTGTTCTCCCAGCCTGTGCTGAGCTTCGCTGGAGCACTACAGCAAAAACAAGACAGAGGTGTTGATAAGGGAACACAGGAAGCTAAGGGTCATTTTTGCACTCAGAAAGTAGGTGTTCTGCAAAGTGGTTACCCAGTCTGCATTTCTTCTCCCCAGTGCAGGGGACACCACATTGTGAGCAGTGAATACAATAGACCAGATTGAATGAAGCACAGGTAAATCACTGTTTCAACTGGAAGGTGTATTGGGGATCTTGGATAGTGAGGATGAAGTGAGTAAACAGGCAGATGTTACACCTTTTGCAGTTGCATGGGAATATGCCACGAAAGGTTTTGGGAATGGAGGAGGAATGGACCAAGGTATCCTGGAGAAAACAGTCCCCGTAGAATGTTGATAAAAGAGGGGTGAGGAATATGGTAGCATCCTACTAGAGGTGGTGGAATTGGCAGTTTCTGATCTTTTGGATATGGATGCTGGGGTGTAAGAAGTGAGGACGAGGGGACAGGTGAGAGCAGAAGTGCAGGAGATGGGCCAGATGCAAGTTGAGGAAGAAGGTGGGCATTTCAAACAGCCCTAGTAGAAGGTGGCATCATCATAACAGATGCGACAGAGTTGGAGGAACTGCAAAAATGGGAGTCTTTACAGGAAGCAGGGTGTGAGGATACACAGTCTCAGTAAGTGTGTGATGCAGTGGAATAGCAGTGGCTAGCCTATCCCCAGAATTGGAAATGGCTAACTCTGTTCAGATTTTGTGCTTTGAATATGGGATGTAGCATGCTATTTGAAATACTGCATATGGCATGAATGAAGTTTCTCTGCAAAAGGTAGGCAAAATGACCAAAATTGTTCATACATTCTTATTTTGCATTACCTTCATCGTTAGCATGGTGCCCAAGCGTGAGGTTCTGGAACTTAGAAAGAAATAGAGATAGACTATGTTGTAGTATTGCATTAGCAAACAATGTGAGTCTTTTATTAAATTACTACTCTGTGCTTTCTCCTTCATTTATCTCACAACTCTATTTATTGGCATTATTCTGGATAGCAGCTACAAGTGAACAATATTATTGATTACAGTTCGAATCAACCCAGCACTGAAGAAGGTAAATGAGACATTCATTTGGGAAGGATCACATGCCTATAACAAAGCGATTTCAGTTTTCTTTCCATTCAACTGCTCGGCCTTGCAGCCCAATTAGATTATACTTTGTACCCAATTTTTCAGCAAGCTAAGTGGAAAGAGTTTTGAAGGGGGTGGTGGTAAGTGGTGTGGTATTGTTCCCCAGTTAATTAGAAAACACTCAAAAGTTCTCGTCCCTTTATATATTGTCCTCACCCTTGAATGGCCAATTAGATCCTCAGACACCAGTCCAACACCACTGTCAGCTCCTGAAAACCTGCTTTTTTTCCCTTTTCTGGGCATAAAATGTCTAATCCCTGAAGTGACATTCTCTGTGAAGGTTACCTTGGAGATGCATCTCTCTGGTCAAAGGTAGATAAATCTTTCAAACTCACTACAAGTCCTCATAATCTTAGTGTCCTGTTCACCATGGTCATAGAATCCCAACAATATGGAAGCAAGCCATTTGTCCCACTGAGTCCACACTGATCCTCCAAACAGCATCCCAGCCAGACCTACCCAATCCCTGTATCCCTGCATTTCCCAGGGCTAACCCACCCAGCCTGTACATCCTTGGACACTTTGGACAAGTTAGCATAACTAATCCATTTCAACTACATATGATTACACTGTGGAGGAAACCAGAACATCCAGAGAAAACCCACAGAGACACAGGAAGTACATACCAACTCCACACAGACTGTCACCCAAGAGTGGAAATGAACCCAGCTCCCTGACATTGTGAGGCAGTAGTGTAACCACCTAGTCTATATGATAACCAATAGATACTGGCTGCCTTCAGTTCTCTGTTCTCTCAGGATGGCCTGTCTGTGTAGTTCAGGGATACTTTTTGGAAAACCCTGTGAATGGACTCTTATCCTCTCGAAGTCTATCTACATGACAACATGAATCCCATGAGCCTTGTATCCAGTTGGAAATGCTAAATAGCTATCTTCTCAAACATAACTCTATCTTATTTTGGAATTAAATAAACAGTTTAAAATATAGATGTTTGCAAAATCTGACAACCTAAACACCTCGATATGACTTGGAGTTTAGCAGTTGCTCCTCTGTCTGAGTATCGTGCATTTTTTCCCCAGTAAGACAAACTATCCCCTCCATGCACTTTAAACTGTAGTAACCAAGCCACCCAAGTTTGCTGTCAAGATAAATTAAGAACATGTATCATTAGCCCCTTCATTTCTTCATTTTTCCTTAAAGAAGCAGTCACAAAACAAAGCAATCTTACAAACTTCACATCCATGATATAATGAGTGTAATGCTTATGTCCTCAGAATAAATGGATGATTTGGTACATATCATGTCAAATAAACAGCCCAAGATTTCTTGTGTTTTCATTCCGAACTTGTCATGACCTCTTCATCACAAACATTGGTTATTTTCATTACTAACATTTTAGAACCACAAAATTATCTTAATATGTTTTGCATGTTAGAATGCATTAAGTTAAAAACTAATAGACACCAATATCTTCCTAAATGCATTTCTGAGAATATAGTTTGACAAAGGAATTATAAATTAATGTCACCTCTGCAATCACTCTGCAGGTTGCTACAGTAAATGAAGGTGATTCAGTACTTTACTGCTCCAGTTAAGGATCCCAAAATAATGCCAGGTTATTCTTCTGATCTAGATTCAACCCCTGAGACAATTGCGTTATTTTCAGTAGTTTATTTTAAAACTATCATAGCCTTGTGCTATAACTCTCTCTGAAATAGCCTGACCTCTGATACAACACACAGTATTTAAGATTGCTCACAGTAACACAGTAACTAATACAAAATTTAAGATGCAGTCACTAGCACATTTTTGTCTGGGTGTATAGTGTAATTATTTTATCTGTTGTTATGAAATTCATCTATTTCCCTTTCTCATTCCCTTGGAAAGGAAAGGTCCTTGCCACTCATAATTTTTCTATGCTTGCTTCTGTTTTGCTAAGGTTCAAATACATTTTTTTCCAGTGAATCTTTATTTGCTAGTGCAAACATTGTAACGTTTGGTGAGTTGGCCATTCAATTATTTTGCAAAAATGTGACATGGACGGTGCTTGCTACTTTGGCAACGAAGGTGAATCTTTCCAGGACACAATGCATTGCTTGTCAATCTCAGCCATTACTGGCATCGATTTGATGCTGCATGATGTGGTCAATAATACTGGGCTCCAGGATTTGCACTCCGCACTGTAAGTTAATGCCTAGGATTCACACAGTCCTTGTAGATGTCTTCACAGAATGGGTGTCTGTGCATGCTATTGCCCTTTGAAAGGCCTGACATTGCTTGAAATGGAAGCACCCTTCCCTCACAGAATGACACACTCACTTGCCCATTCCAGGTCTGGGGGCTGCTCTTTTCATCTCCGCTGTACATGATCATGATGGAAGGAAACAGCATTCGCTCTTCAAGCAGCGAGTCTCAGGCTTAGCCTTGAACCCCCAAGCTGTACAAATTCCCTTTCAGGTAGTCCTCCTCTAGCTTTGACTGCCCCACATTTCCAGGCAATCTGTTCTATCTGAGTCTTCATCTTCCCTCTGTACCCACCCCACCCATTGGCATATCGAGTCAATGTGCCAGATACATTGACGTACTGACTCCCCCATGGAAATCAGGGTTGCCACTTACTGTCGATAACACCAACCTTGTGTGCAAAGTGATCTGGCAGCAGAATTGTAATGAATGCTGCCAGTACACTTCAAAAAGAAGCATTGATGTGCAGAACCATATTGTAAGTGGATTGGAAATGTGCCATGAGTGTGCAGTGTACATATCAGATACCAAAGTCTAGTGGATGGCTGATTCAGGTAGTTACTGCCCATGGAGTATACTCTGTGATGTGTCCCTGATGACCAATACGGAAATATTAAGTATTGGGTATTTAACATTTTCACGTTGGGAATTGGTATAGTCTAGTTTCTTCAGGTGGGGGGACGAATGGGATACTGTGTATCAGTGATGAGGTAATAATGAGATATTAATGCATGCTAACAAATGCAAATAGATCCCTTGCTGTTCACTACCCAGAATCTTGTCTCACTACTCAGTATTTGGTTGGAAATTGGGACTTTTGACCTTGAAACCAAGAAACTCCTTGCTGGCCACCTCACACAGTTTTCCCTGGTGTCGCACCATGGCCCGTATTGTTCCGAGGCTGAGAAGATCCTGCCTGATATTCTCACACTAAAAACATTATCTTCATTCGTTTTTCTTTTCAATACCCTATTTCCCAAAATACCTGGGGGCCTGTTAGCTGAGATGGCTGGATGGCTAGTTTACATTGCAGAGTGATGCCAACACACAGGTACAATTCCTAAACTCACTGAGGTTACTACGAAGGACTGTCCTTCTCAACCTTGTACCTTGGCTGAGGTGTAGCGACCCTCAGATTCAACTACACCAGTTGCCTCTCTTTAATGAGAGCAGTCTTGTGGTCTGGTAAGACTATGGTGACTTTACCTCATCATTATGAAACACCATTTACCCTGTAATAGATTTCTTCAAATGCTACTGATAGGTACCTCGACCAGTTTAGTCAGTCTATCAGACGATTTTTCCTTTCACCAGTCAGTTTACATCTGTGCTTTATAAATTGTCAAGACTGAACAATATTTTATGTCTCTACATCCTATATTCTGTTGATAAGACACGAACTTGGGATTATTCTAAATATGAGACAATATCTCACGGTCTAAATGTATCACCAGTCAATGATTTATTTTCCAAGACTAAAACGTGATTTAAATCTTCACTGTTATGAAAAAAAACACAGCAATGGTTAGCCTTAAGTTGCACAGGTATATTATTCCTCGTGGGTGTGGATGGAACAATATGTCCTTCTGCATTCCCAAATATCAGAAAGAATAATGGCATATCACTGTGAGTCTATTATGCATATGTGCAGGTTAATTATCTTCCATGTTTGGCTGTGTTGAGCTGTTTGTAATATCTGTTTCTTTTCACTGTGGACACACAAAAATGCTGGGTATTTTTTGGAAAATAACCCACCCTAGATAAGTGTAAAATGCCTGACTAAAGCAATCCAGACAATACAGAGTACTCAAACTCAAAACATTGATGTCCTACACCAGAATGTTGTCCATACAAATGAACTTTTTAATTAAACATTACTTGCAATGGTTTCTGAGTTAAGTAATGAGCCAAGCTCAGATCAAACACAGAACTACTATTTAAACTTAATAATAAATCATCACACACAGATATACACAAATCCACAGTGCATCAGTCAGAACATTAATCTTTGGCATTGAAATTATGCTGTGCAGGGATTAGCATACAAATGATTAGTGCAGTCTACTGAAATTCCACTGTCCACTGAAGAAAATCCAAATGGGTTAATGCCCCCATTAAAGTGGAACCCAAGCTGCATCAGATGAACACATTTAGGATTTGGGCCTAGAATTGACACAACCTAGTTTCAAGGTCTTGTGGTTTAGTCTTTGACACTATCCAGACATACACACAGCCTCTGCCCCTCATTTGTCTTGGTCAATTACAATGCGAATTTTGGCTTTCCAAAGGAAATTTAAATGGCCTCTGAAAATATTGGCTGGGTACTCCAGGAATTTTAGTTATCTATCCGGTGTTGTTCAAGAAAGACTTCAACCTAAGCTATTCAAGTTCAATAAAGGTCACAACAAATCCTATAAACAAAGCCTTGAGTATAAATTTTATGCATTAATTTGCAACTCTTGTCCTAAAATAAAGCTATAACTCACACTCCCAGATGGTTTTGATTGTTGGAAAAAGAATAAATAGCAAAGCACTTTACAGTATCTGTACTTATATTTTACAATGGATTATAGAGGTCAGATATTACTGGCCATCTTCGCACTTATATCAGAGTTATAAATGAATGAATGATGAGCTTGCCTGAATGCAGATCCTTGGCTCATTGTCTGCTGATTCTTCTTCCTCAGCTGTTTCCTGGGTGCTTTTTGTTCTCGGTGGTTTACCATGACTTTTTGCCATCAGGAGCAGGACAATGAGACAGGTTCCAAGTGTAACTCAGTCATTACAAAAGCCAATCTTGTCCTGTTTTTCAGAGCCACACACTGGCTAACTGAGTCAACTGACTAACCATCAGAATATGCTCAACTCAAAAGACTGCATTTTGCCAATCAGATGGTCAGCACAAACAGCGGGAAGTGTAGGTTGCTATCACGTACGGGTACATGGCAGGTCCTCCACGTCAGTTTTACAGTCAGCAGGCAATCAAGTGGCTGTCTCTGTACTAAAGATGATGTTACAAGAGGGCTGGTAGCTCTGGAGTTTCAGGAGCATCACCAGAATTAAAGGTTGCATCTGAGACAGACTGAAGGCCAGGGACCTAAAGCATGCAAGCCAAAAAAAAGATACAAATGGAGAGAAGTTCCTTCTCAGCTTTGTCTTTAATGTATGATCCCTTGCTCTGAGATTACACACTCTGGCCTTAGCCTCACCCAGAAGAGGAAAGAACCTTTCTGCAGCCACTCTGTCAAGTGCCCTAAGAACTTTATAGGTTTCAATGAGGTCTCCTCTCATTCGTCTGTACTTCAGCAAGTATATGCTCAACCTACTCTTTATAGGGAAATCCCTCCATATCCAAAATCAACTGAATGAACCTCCCTGGGATGCCAATACATTATTGCTTATTTAAGGAGATGAAGACAGTATTGGAGGTCTGGTCTGATTCGTGCCTTGCATCAATTTTGTAAGACCTCCCTATGTTTGTAGTTCATTATCTTTGAAACCAAGGTCAACATTCCATTTGCCTTCCCTACTACCTGCTCAACTTGGATGCTAGCTTTTTATGTAATCTGTGCATGAAACCACAAACTTCCTTTGTGCTGCAGCTTTCTGCAGTCTTTCCCCAGCTCAATAATAACTGAAAATGTGTTGCTGGAAAAGCGCAGCAGGTCAGGCAGCATCCAAGGAACAGGAGAATCGATGTTTCGGGCATAAGCCCTTCTTCGGGAATGAGGAAAGTATGTCCAGCAGGCTAAGATAAAAGGTAGGGAGGAGGGACTTGGGGGAGGGGCGTTGGAAATGTGATAAGTAGAAGGAGGGTGATAGGCCGGAGTGGGGTGGGGGCAGAGAGGGCAGGAAGAATATTGCAGGTTAGGAAGGCGGTGCTGAGTTCGAGGGATTTGACTGAGACAAGGTGGGGGAGGGAAAATGAGGAAACTGGAGAAATCTGAGTTCATCCCTTGTGGTTGGAGGGTTCCTAGGCGGAAGATGAGGCGCTCTTCCTCCAACCATTGTGTTGCTATGGTCTGGCGATGCAGGAGTCCAAGGACCTGCATGTCCTTGGTGGAGTGGAAGGGGGAGTTGAAGAGTTGAGCCACAGGGTGGTTGGGTTGGTTGGTCCTGGTGTCCCAGAGGTGTTCTCTGAAACGTTCCGCAAGTAGGCGGCCTGTCTCCCCAATATAGAGGATGCCACATCGGGTGTAGTAGATGCAATAAATGATGTGTGTGGAGGTGCAGGTGAATTTGTGGCGGATGTGGAAGTATCCCTTGGGGCCTTGGAGGGAAGTAAGGGGGGAGGTGTGAGCGCAAGTTTTGCATTTCTTGCAGTTGCAGGGGAAGGTGCCGGGAGTGGAGGTTGGATTGGTGGGGGGTGTGGATCTGACGACGGAGTCAGGGAGTGTGTGGTCTTTTCGGAACGCTGATAGGGGAGGGGAGGGAACTATATCCCTGGTGGTGGGGTCCGTTTGGAGGTGACGGAAATGATGGCGGATGATACGCTGTATATGGAGATTGGTGGGGTGGTAGGTGAGGACCAGTGGGGTCCTGCCCTGCTGGCGGTTGGAGGGGCGGGGCTCAAGGGCGGAGGAGTGGGAAGTGGAGGCAATGCGGTGGAGGGCATCGTTAACCACGTCTGGGGGGAAATTGCGGACTTTGAAGAAGGAGGCCATCTGGGTTGTACGGTTTTGGAACTGTTCCTCCTGGGAGCAGATACGGCAGAGATGAAGGAATTGGGAATATGAGATGGCATTTTTACAGGGGGCAGGGTGGGAGGAGGTGTAGTCTAGGTAGCTGTGGGAGTCGGTCGGTTTATAGTAAATGTCCGTGTTGATTTGGTCGCCCGAGATAGAAATGGAAAGGTCTAGGAAGCGGAGGGAGGAGTCTGAGATGGTCCAGGTGAATTTGAGGTCGGGGTGGAAGGTGTTGGTAAAGTGGATGAACTGTTTAACCTCCTCGTGGGAGCACGAGGCAGCGCCGATACAGTCAGAGATGTAGCGTATGAAAAGGTGGGGGGTGGTGCCAGTGTAGCTGCAGAAGATGGACTGTTCCACATATCCTATGAAGAGGCAGGCATAGCTGGGGCCCATGCGGGTGCCCATAGCTACTCCTTTGGTTTGGAGGAAGTGGGAGGATTGGAAAGAGAAGTTGTTCAGGGTGAGGACCAGTTCAGTCAGTCGAAGGAGGGTGTCAGTGAAAGGGTACTGGTTGGTATGGTGGGAGAGGAAGAAGCGGAGGGCTTTGAGTCCTTCGTGATGGGACATGGAGGTGTACAGGGACTGGATGTCCATGGTGAAGATAAGGCGTTGTGGACCGGTGAAGTGAAAGTCATGGAGGAGGTGGAGGGCATAGGTGGTGTCCCGAACGTAGGTGGGGAGTTCTTGGACTAAGGGGGACAGGACTGTGTCGAGGTATGCAAACTCGACCATCCCGTGGCTCAACACTTCAACTCCCCCTCCCACTCCACCAAGGACATGCAGGTCCTTGGACTCCTCCATCGCCAGACCATAGCAACACGACGGTTGGAGGAAGAGCGCCTCGTCTTCCGCCTAGGAACCCTCCAACCACAAGGGATGAACTCAGATTTCTCCAGTTTCCTCAGTTCCCCTCCCCTACCTTGTCTCAGTCAAATCCCTCGAACTCAGCACCGCCTTCATAACCTGCAATCTTCTTCCTGACCTCTCCGCCCCACCCCACTCCAGCCTATCACCCTCACCTTGACCTCCTTCCACCTATCGCATTTCCAACGCCCCTCCCCCAAGTCCCTCCTCCCTACCTTTTACCTTAGCCTGCTGGACACACTTTTCTCATTCCTGAAGAAGGGCTTATGCCCGAAACATTGATTCTCCTGTTACTTGAATGCTGCCTGACCTGCTGCGCTTTTCCAGCAACACATTTTCAGCTCTGATCTCCAGCATCTGCAGTCCTCGCTTTCTCCTCCAGTTCAATAATATTCAGCTCTTGTACTATTCCTGCCAAAGTGCATAGCCTCACATCATCCCACATTGTATTCCATTTTTCAAGTTTTTGCTCATTCATTTAACCTGTTTATATCTCTCTGTTGATCATTTGTGTCATCCTCACTGCTTGCCTTCTAACCTATCTTTGTGATATTCTCAAGCTTGGTGATAATACTTTCATTCCTTTTTCCATGTCATTAATATGTATTGTAAATAATTATGGCTGTGGCAATAATACCAGTGCATTGCGATGGTTGCAAGATCCCATCCTAATAATGCCCTCCTTTATCCCAACTCTCTGCTTTCTCTTATCTTGTCAATCCTCTATCCATATGAATATATTCCCTCTATGAACTTTAATCATATTAAATACTCTTATGCGTCGTACCTTCTCAAAAACGTTTTGGAAATCTAAATATGCTACATCTACTAGGTTCTCTTTATTTATTCAACTTGTTACTTTCTCAAAGAACTCACTCAAATTTATGAAGTATGATGTCTCTTTTTTGAACCCATGCTGAATCTGATTGATTATGTTACACATTCCACAATAACATATGTTCGAATAGATATTAGTTAAATGGCCAACAGTTACTTCTTTTTGTCTCCCTCCTTCATGAACAATGGTCTAACATTGACAGCTTTCAAATCCTCTCAGGATTTTCTGGAAGATTACAACAAGTGTGACAGCATGGCGGCTCACTGGTTAGTACTGCTGCCCCACAGTATCAGGGATCCTGGTTCAATTCTAGCCTTGGATGACTATCTGTGTGGAGTTTCCACACTCTCCATGTGTTTGTGTTTGTTTCCTCCAGGTGCTCCAGTTTCCTCCCACAGTCCGGAGCTGTGGATTGGCCATGCTACATTGTCCAGGGATGCGCAGGCTAGGTCAATTGGCCCTGGGAAATGCAGGGATAGGGTAGAGGTGTGGATCTGGATGTGATGCTCTTCGGAGTGTCAGTATGAACTCAGTGGGTCAAATGGCCTGTTTCCACACAGTAGGAATTCTATGATTCTGAGTCTCTGCTTCATCTACACCATCATATGTTTTTCAGCTCATTTTATAAGCAAGAAAGTCCTTTGGTGATTTAAAAAGCATATCAAATGCAGTTGTTGTGCTCACCCCCACAGGCACCTTCTGAGGGGGTAGGTTGCATTGCCATATTTAAAGGCTACCCAGACACTCAAGAGGGCAAAGGAGATGCAAGGCACCTCCACCACTTTCCAGATGCCCCTGGTGATAGAGTGCGCCAGCTGGCACCCGCAGTTCATCGTAGATCATAGAATCCCTACAATGTGTAAGCAATTCATTCAGCCCATCGAGTCCACACTGACCCGCCGAAAAGCATTTCACTCAAACCCTAACCTGTCCCTATCCCCATAACCCTGCTTTTCCCATGGCCAATCCACCTAACCTGCACATCTTTGGACTGTGAGAGGAAACCAGTGCACCCAGAGGAAACCCACACAGACACAGAGAATGATGGTGCTGTTAGCAGAATCCCAACTCTGTCCTCCCTTGACTACCAACTCTTGCTACCCTTCCCCTTGTTGGCAGTGCCATCCAGCCAAGTTGTGAAAACCTGCAGTGCTTGGGACAGTTGGTTTGTGCCACTGGAGCAACTTCCTACATTGCTCATGCCTCCCTCCCCACATTACACATCGTGTACCTGATAGATTATGAGATGGCAGACAGGAAAAATGTACTTTGGATCAAGGGCGGCACGGTGGCACAGTGGTTAGCACTGCTGCCTCGCAGCGCCAGAGACCCGGGTTCATTTCCCGCCTCAGGCGACTGACTGTGTGGAGTTTGCACGTTCTCCCCGTGTCTGCGTGGGTTTCCTCCAGGTGCTCCGGTTTCCTCCCACAGTCCAAAGATGTGCAGGGCAGGTGAATTGGCCATGCTAAATTGCCCGTAGTGTTAGGTAAGGGGTAGATGTAGGGGTATGGGTGGGTTGCGCTTCGGCGGGGCGGTGTGGATTTGTTGGGCCGAAGGGCCTGTTTCCACACTGTAAGTAATCTAATCTAAAAAAAAATCTCATTGGAATATGATTCATTGACTGCTGTTGATTTTCTGACAGCATAACAACTGAAGGCAGCTGAACCTGTTTGTCAATCCACTGAGTTTCTGATTAATATGGGGCTCCTTCAGTTGTCCATCCCCTGCCAAATGAAAACACCTCTTCATTGATCTGCAGCCATTTCTACAGTGATAGAGCCTCGCATAGTTCATTTGAGAGACTATCAGCTGGGTGAGAGTCAAACAGTTCATTGAGTCATTCCCAACTCACCTCATGACCCATGGTTGATCCCTCCTGTGTTGTTAACTACCACACCCACCCTGGCCCAGCTTGGACTGGATCACATCCACTGATTCCCCAGAATGATTGGAGCAGAAACCCTGAACGGACTGACTTGAGCATACTTCCTTTCAACTTATCCTTTAGCCCATTCACTGCATTGATGATTGTGTGTGGTTCAGAAAATAAGCTGCCCTCTGTTTACTGAGAGCCAATTGGTCTCAGAGATAGCGCAAGCAAACAGGATGCCTGTGTCCACTTGGACATATCGATTGTACTTACAGAAGTGAAAGTGTGACTGGAAGCTTCGTTTAAAGCCATAAGACTATAAACATAAAGAAGCAAGTAATTACCCCAAAGTGGATAAGAAATATACAACTCAGCAATTACATCTCTGCTTTCTGCTGTCGGGTTTCTCAAGAGTTGACTTTTTCAATTGGGTCGCCTTTAACCACAAAGGAAAATTAATTTCAGTGAGCTGTGATAAGAGTCATGTCTCCAATAGTGTGTTTTACCTGATATAGCTATGACTATGTCACCTTCCATAAATTAAGGACATGGGCATGGATATTGTGGTATTGAAGACATTTACTGCAATTAATAATTGTAAAGAAAATTACATTCCTCAGGCATATCGTTATTCTAGCTAACATGAAGATATCAAAATTAAAAATCACACAACACCAGGTTATAGTCCAACAGGTTTAATTGGAAGCACACTAGCTTTCGATGCGACGCTCCTTCATCAGGTGATAGTGGAGGGCTAGATCGTAACTCAGAATTGATAGCAAAAATTTACAGTGTGATGTAACTGAAATTATACATTGAAAAATTGATTGTTAAGTCTTTCATCTGTTAGAATACAGTGATAGTTTCATTTCTTTCATATGTAAATCACAAAACCTTTTTTTAAAGTTGCATTCTTGGGTTAGCTGTTAAAAATGGTGATGGTCCTACGCATACACCGGGATCTGCTCAGATGAGGAGGAACGTGACGGACACCTGGAAGAACTCAAGGATGCCCTCACAAGAGCGGGGTACGATGCTCAACTCATTGACCGCCAGTTCCAACGTGCCACAGCAAGGAACCATAATGACCTCCTCAGGGGACAGACACGTGCTGCAACTGACAGGGTACCCTTCGTTGTTCAGTACTTCCCAGGGGCTGAAAAATTACGCCATGTTCTTCGTGATCTGCAACACATTATCAATGAGGATGAGCACCTCACCAAGACCTTCCCCACACCTCCACTACTTGCCTTTAAACAACTGCCAAACCTCAAACAGATCATTGATCGTAGCAAACTGCCCGGCTCTCAGGACAACTGCATACAACCCTGTCACGGTGGACGCTGCAAGACGTGTCAGATTGTGGACATAGATACCACTATTACGTGTGGGAACACCTCCTACCTTGTACATGGCAGGTACTCATGTGACTCAGCCAACGTTGTCTATCTTATACATTGCAGGCAAGGATGCCCTGAGGCATGGGACATTGGGGAAACTGAGCAAAGTCTACCACAATGGATGAGTGGGCACCGCACAACAATCAACAGACAGGAGGGTTCCTTCCCAGTTGGGGAACACTTCAGTGGTCCAGGACATTCAGCCTCGGACCTTCGGGTCACCATCCTTCAAGGTGGACGTCGGGACAGGCAGCAGAGAAAAGTGGCCGAACAGAGGCTGATAGATAAGTTCGGTATCCATAGGGAGGGCCTCAACCGGGACCTTGGGTTCATGTCACATTACAGGTGATCACTATTGCACTACACACACACACACAGATATTCCTACACACACACACTCTCACATACACACGGACACAGGTACACACAGACGCGCACACAGACACCCACTCACACCCTTATAGACACACACACTCCCACTCCCACACATGCACCCCCTCACAGACTTAAGACACTCTGCACTCACTACACACACACACACTTTCTCACACTCACAACCCCAACCCCAGACAGATGCACACACACAGACAGACAAAGACCCACATGCACACATATATTTTGTGGGGTGAATTTGTACTTGCAGAGTTACATTGTACTTTGCTCAAAAACTGCATGCATTCATGTAGAACTCTGAGCTCAAAAACTACATGAATTTATGTAAAACTCTGTTATCTCACTTTTTACATTAGAATCAATCTAAACATCATGACATAGACAGAGAACACAGGGGGCTAACACCTTCAACATATTGTCTAGCTATCACCATTGTTAACAGCTAACCCGAGAATGCAACTTTAAAAAAAAGATTTTGTGATTTACACATGAAAGAAGTGAAACTATCACTATATTCTAACAGATGAAAGGCTTACAGACAATCAATTTTTCAATGTATAATTTCGGTTACATCACACTGTAAATTTTTGCTATAAATTCTGTGTTACGATCGAGCCCTCCACTATCACCTGATGAAGGAGCATCACTCCGAATGCTAGTGTGCTTCCAATTAAACCTGTTGGACTATAACCTGGTGTTGTGTGATTTTTAGATTTGTACACCCCAGTCCAACACCGGCATCTCCAAATCATGAAGATATCAGGTTACAATAAAGAAACATGCTTCTGGCCGACAATGTTCACTTCCCCTATCCCCCAAACCATCCTCCAAATCCCCTTCTAATATACACTTAAAGATCTCTCAATGTTTAGGTAAACAATTTTGAGAAAATCCCAGCTCATGAATTGCATCATGGCATTTTATTGATATCTGTGGCTCACCACTTTGAAAGATTGAGGTCAAATGTCAAATGCCTCCATCTGGAGGCTGCGTGTTTAGCTCACCTCCCAATCACAAACCTATTCCATGCCAGTTTACTGAACAACCCCTATTTCTTGGTCTATTGATCATCATAAAAGTTTCCCAGTCATATCTCAATGTTCCCATCATTCTGCTTTTTTTTGTCAATATCAATGTATTTATCAATGTCCCAGTTTCTCTCCTCTCCACTTGTCAGGTTTCACATGGTACGTAACTGATGGGTGCTACCATTGACCCATCAAAACCAATTGTGACCATTCAATTCCAGTTTTGAACCTCAGGTTACATGCTTCCCACACACTTGGTTTATTTACTTTGTTGATTTGGTTAAAAGCCTCAAACTGCCATTCAGATTAATTCATCAATTTACTTGCTGTAGTCTCATTGGGATGTTAGGTATGACCCACTCAATAGTAAGACCACATGACCATAAGACATTAGGCCATTCAGCCCATTGAGTCTGTTCCACCATTCAATCATGGCTGATCAGTTTCTCAACACATTCATCCACTTTCTCCCCATAACCCTTGATCCCCAAGAACCTATCTTCTCAGTCTTAAATACACTCAATGACCTGGCCTCCACTGCCTTCTGTGGCAGTGAATTCAATAGATTCCCCACTCTATGGTTGGAGAAGTTTCTCCGTATTGGTGTACTAAAAGGTCTTCCCTTTACTCTAAGGCTAAACCCTTGGATCCTAGTCTCTCCTACCAATAGAAACATTTTCCCAACATCCACTCTATCCAGGCCATTCAGTACTGAGTATGTTTCAAATAGATCCTCCCTCACCCTTCTAAACTCCATAGAATATAAATCTAGATTCCTCAAACATTCCTCATATGTTAAGCTTTCTATTGCTAACAGTATACAGACAATGATTGCTGCAAATATATATGCAAGAACTGTAGATTAAAGCAGCAATTATTTGAGGGTAGCCTTACTGCCATTTTTTTATATGTTGTGCCTTGAACATTTTTGTTGTCAGTTATATCTAATGTAGTTTTTAATCTCTCTCTGTCAAAAACAGATATGAAGCTATACATTTTCTGTTTCATCCAAACTTGGTGCTATTTGTGTAAGAGTAGGGGTTTGTTAACAGATTTTGATGAAGCCATTTTAAGAAGCCTAAGCAAAAAGCAATCATTTGAACTGATTAAGGGGTTTTAAGTGACACTAACCAATTGAAGATGGATTTAAGACACACAAAGCAGTGACTTGTAACAATTAAATTGAGCCAACAACACACACACATTGAGAAATCCGGGCTGAAAGTGTAACATGTGCCACAACATTTCAGAAATCATGACATGTAGACTTATCTCAGAGTAAGAGGATCCATGGTAACTGGGGAAAGAGAGAGCTAGGGTCCAATTTTTGATTAGCAGAGTGCATTCAGAAATGTTTAATATACTTGCGTCTCATTCTTCTGTCTGTTACTTTCAGACAGGCATTAACCTGTTTATTGTAAATGGGTTAACACCCATCTAAAAATAATATCTGCCTGAAGCATCAGCACATGAGCTTCACCAAACAGACATTATACTTCGCATGTTGAAATGTTGCAAATTGGAGGCTTATTTGCATTTGTAACAGTAAATAAATAGCACAATATCTGCAGAGTTAAAGAAAATGAAATAATTACCTTCATCAGAAATTAATTTTGGTTGAACATTTGGGATATAATTTATCAAGAAGAGAGCTTTGGACAGTTTTTGAAGTGGCTTTTCAAGTTATTCTGACACTTTCGTGCCATGTTAGGCATTGGCAAACTCCAAGGATTTTTACCTATGTTAATCTGTAGAGATAACAGACATAATCATAGACAAGTGTAGTTAGCACCAGAGTGTCAATGCCTTATGTCTGCTTGTTGCCTTGGACTCTCCCTGTATCCTGCTGATTCAAGGACTATGGTAAGAGGGCAACCAGTTGATGTGCCCTTTCAAAACATTTAAGTGATTCTTCAATGTGCTGAACTGTTTTCTGTGGGATGACCCTGTGAAAAATCATAGCATTGAGGAAATATCCACCCTGCATCTGTTTCAAGCAGCAGATGCTGGAAGATGTTATCACCTCTTCCATCATGTACTTTGGGTGTAACTTGCTGAACTTTTCTCCTCTGAAAGTGCAAAGCATTCTCGGAGCTGGTACTTTGTACATTGGTAATCACGATCATATCACCCTACGCTGTGTAAAAGTTACAGCAGAAGGCTATAGCACTACATTTCCTTTCAAATTTTTTGAAAAGCATATACTGAGGAACAAGTAACATATGTGTCTCCATGTGTTATGCAAAGCTATATTTAGAATCTGGATATTAACATCAGACACTGTCCTAATAAATGATTTCACTAAACCCAGAGTTCGCATTTTTCTTGTTCTGGAGCTGATGTCTAGTAAGCCAAACTAATGCAACAAAGGCCAAAAGCTTCATTTCTGGCCTCACAGTTGCTAAATCTGTTTAACTGCATGAAACTCTGAACTGGATAGGCTAGCTTGTTGTTGAAATTACTGTTCCTAATTCTCTTCTGTATTTCACACTCATTTATACATTTTAAGTATGTCCTGTCTGATTGCCTTATTTCAAAGAGTCTTTAATATTCTTCCTCCACACATATAATGCTTTAAAAAGCATGTGTTTAATGTATGCATTCAAAATGCATTCACAACATTTTGAACAAGCAGTGCCAGATGTGATTTTCTACTCCTGTTTACTATGACACTCAGTCACCTATATCATTGAGACTCTGGATTAGTGGTGCTGGAAGAGCACAGCAGTTCAGGCAGCAACCAAGGAGCAGTAAAATCGACGTTTTGGGCAAAAGCCCTTCATCAGGAAGCTGCCTGAACTGCTGTTCTCTTCCAGCACCACTAATCCAGAATCTGGTTTCCAGCATCTGCAGTCATTGTTTTTACCTATAACATTGAGACAGCTATTTCACCCCGCAGTTAACCAGTTAACATTAACTCTCTCCCTACAGTATTGTGGATCAAATTCCTCAAAAGTAATTCTTACAGGATTGTAAGGATGAATTGTGATATGAAGGATCCATACCACTTGAAGAATGAAAACCCTTGAACTTATTTTATAGAATCCCTCCAGTGTGGAAACAGGCCATTTGGTCCACGCTAACCCTCCAAAGAGCATCCCACCCAGATCCACCCCTCTATCCTATCCCTGCATTTCCCATAGTTAATCAACCTAACCTACACATCCCTGGATACTATGGGCAATTCACCTTTGTCACTCTATTGATCCATCTCAATCTGTGTATACTCAGTTGTATTTAATCATTGTTCCTCTCTTCTTGATACTGCAGTATATAACAAGGCCGGTCTCACACTGTCTTGCAAGCATTTCGTTTCAGTTTCAGTAGTACTTTTCAATCACATAATGCTCCAATGTATATCCTTTAATTATTCTAACCAGAGCAAACCATTGTTTAATTTGCATTTCTGTACTTACTCTGAGACTATTGGTCCCAGTGTTGACTCTTAATTCTGAACAACACAAATTTCAGTTTTAAGAGAAACAAACCTTTATTTCAGGATAACCAGCGAGAGATTCTGGGTGACACTAAAGGAGCCTCCTAGCTTTCTTGTGACAGCACTCCCTGATGAATCTCTGAACATTTCAGGCAAGCAGAATATTTTATATCTTATTTGGGTGCAACTAAGACAAAGTTCTTGACATCACATGGCTAATTGTTATTATGCAGTTAAAACAGGTATTTCTCAATCTTACAATGACTAGTGATTGCTGCTTCCTGTGACAAATATCAAAATGTTCACAGGAGCTTGTTATTGTCTTATTCACAATCTTATGTTAATAGGTAAGGAGGTAGATAATAGGACTTTTGTATTGTTCTCATTGTTGTCTTCACATGCACTTGTTAATAGGTAAGGAAGTATGTTAATAGGAACAGAAAGCAGTTAATAAGATCTATAACCAGGGCAGATAGTCTTATACAGGGAAACAAATATTTTTCCTTGGAGTTGGGAGTAAAATACTCATGTATGGGTCCAGACCATTGTGGCAGTTCAGAGGTAGCCAGACACTGGAAGGTTCATTTTCAGACATTTCGTCACCATACTAGGTAACATCTTCAGTGACCTCTGGACAAAGCCTCTTAAAAAATTAGTCTTCCCGCTCAGCAAGCAAACCTACATCCAGAACCTCAACGTGAGCCACAAATCTTTTCAAAACTCGCTAACTTACTTGAGATCTGGGAGATCCATTGTCACCCAAAACACTAAGATCTCCACAGCTAAATTTCTTCGATTGCACAGACCCCGGCACCAAGATAACTCTAGTAACCTCTCATCCTCACTTGTTAACTCTATGCCCTTCGTGACATCCATGAAGGTTAGCACAAAAGTATGAACAAAGACCTAAGTAATAACTATTAAATCATTGGATCACTGCATGCCTATCCACTTCCATACTTACCCAGTGCTCCCCTTCCAACTAAGGTGTGTGTGTTTGAACTGAAGGCATGGAGGAATGATGCGATTGCACTAACTCAGGGATTTCCTTCCCTCGTCAATATATTGTTCTGCATTCAGTACTGGCCCTCTGGGGAACACAAGGAGGCAGTTGTGAGAATTCAGCCTACACAGTCGGCTGCATTTTCACTCGTGATGTGAGCATGCCTGGCTGGGCCAGCATTTAGTAGATTAGATTCCCTACTGTGTGGAAACAGGCCCTTCAGCCCAACCAGTCCACACTGACCCCGTCCGAAGAGTAACCCACCCAGACCCATTTCCCTCTGACTAATTGACCTAACACTATGGGGCAATTTAGCATGGCCAATTCATGACCTGCACATCTTTCGACTATGGGAGGAAACCGGAGCACACGGAGGAAACCCACACAGACACAGGGAGAATGTGCAAACTCCACACAGTCGCCCGAGGCAGGAATCGAACCTGGGACCCTGGTGCTATGAGGCAGCAGTGCTAACCACTGAGCCACCCAATTTATTCTTCATTCCTAACTGCCCTGAAGGAGGTGGTGGTGAGTGAACTTCTTGAACTGGTGAAATCTTTAGGGTATAGGATCACCCAGTGAGTTGTTGGTCAAGGACTTCCAGGTTTTTGAATCAGCGACAGTGAAGGAACTACAATATAGTTCCAAGACAGGATACTATTTGGATTAAAAGTAAACTTTCAGGTGGTGGTTTTACCATGCATTGACTGTCTTTGTCCTCCTTTGTAGAGATTGCGAGTTGAGAGCTTACTGCCAGAGGAACCTCAGTGAGCAACTGCAGTGTATCTTGTGGCAGTCCACATTGCTGCCACTGTATGCTAATGATGAAGGGTATCAAGGTTGAAGCTGGTGTATTGGGTCCCAAACACGTGCCTGTATCCCAACAGATGACAGTTGTCAAGGAGCCATAGAATGCAGTGAGTACGGGTTTCCTCCATCCTCTTCACTTGAAGATATAGTTATTAAAGAATCCTGCTCTTAGCAACCTTCCAAGTTGCCAATGCCCACGTACAGTTAAATGTAACCCTCATGATTTCCTGTGCCACCCCTATCACTGGTGTCAGCTGTGAAATGTGACACAGCACTGGCCATCAGAACAGGTATTCTGCTGTCAGTGAGTCAAGCCAACATGAAATGTAATACTGCCCATTGACAGCCAGTTTTGAACGGTGACCCATAGGCTAAGGGTATTGACTATCCTTGCTGCAATTGATTACATTAACTGACAGAGCTGAGGCGAATGATGGACACTTGGTCTGCTGAGCTCATAGGGACAGAGGTAGGGACAGAGGTAGAGGTCTATCATGTGGGTGTTGCTTGCTATTCATCATTTAAACTTTATCAGGCTATTGTAGCACTTTCAACACTGGATCTCTGTCCTTCCAGCTGCTTATCTCTATCGTCACCTATATCCAGACTCTCTTTGGGTCTATAGAAATGTATGTTCTTTCAGGCACAAACCTCCTGCCTGCCACTACACCTGTTAGAGTGCCAGGGAGATATCCAAGAACACTAAGTCTACTCATGGATGCCTACTCATACCAGCACTGACTCTTGTTTCCATCAGTGAACAGAAAGACCAGCCATAGCTTCCATTTGCCTTTCGAAGGGTCCTCTGCCCAGTCTCTAGGCTGTTCCTGACACCACAAAGTCAGGACTGAACTCACCACTGGGAGAACTAGCCACTTTGCATTTGGAAGTTGCATTGTATTATGGAAGCTGGCACAATATGGAACAACATTAATCTCCCAAATTGGGACTTGAAAATCCAATCAAATATTGACGTATAAAACATGTTAATTTATCAGCAGAAATCCTGGTAATCGTATTACATCGAGAGATCATAATAGGATGAGGTTAGCATCAATGAAAAAAGTTATATTTGTAGCTGATAGCATGCAGAACTTTTTCAAATAAAGGGTGATAAACATCTGGTAAAGGTACCAGGTTTGTACAAAGGTATTACCTTTGTACCTAAGATGGTGCCATAAGTGGTGACTTGTAAACTTTTCTTTTTTTCTCTTTATTCAATCACGAGATGAGGGCATCAAGAGCTGGACATTTATTGCCCATCCCTAATTACCCAGAGGGCAACTAAGAGTCAACCACATTGCTGTGGGTCTGGAGTCACATGTAGGCCAGACCAGGATGACAGCTTCCTTTCCCAAAGGATGAGAGTGAACCAGACTGGTTTTTCCTCACAAATCAACAATGGACATCATTAGAATCCTAATTCCAGATTTTCATTGAACTCTGCTGTGACAGGATTTGAACCGAAGTCCTCAGAACATTACTTGAGTCTCTGGATTAACAGTCCAGTGATAATACCACTTGGCTAACACCTCCCCCACTGTACTAATGTGAGTACATGTGATAGTAAAGCTCATTCAAGGTGAGAAAAGAAAAGCATAGGCCTGCTACAATCCAGATATTTTTTTACCAGGGGCCAGAACTGTCTCTCATTCTTCAGTTGTGTGCCATTTCTTGTGCGCCCAATTTCTTTGAAAGGTAAACTTTTGCATTTCTGAAAGTACACAATAAATGAAACAAACTTTGAGTTAACACATTGCCTGTACACTGAGTACTTTCAAGTCTCTAGTGTCTTGCTTTGATAACACAGGTGATTTCTTTCCCCTCTTGAGAACCTTAATTATAACAATGACATGCTCAGCATTCTTTTACTCTGCGTAATCATTCAAACTTGCTTTTTCAAGATCAGGGGTATACAAAGGTTTTGCTTTAGAAAAGTTGCACCTTTCCTTCAGTTTAGTGTGTGTGAATGAACAGCCTTGTGTCTTGACAGTTTGGTTCGAAAACGAACAGTTTATGTAATATCGGGATGAACCTTGTTACTTTTCTGTTTTCGTGACAGATTTCTCCTTGAAAGCTAACTTACAATTTGGAACCTCACATATTTGGAGCTGGAAGTTTTGTACGGCAGTTACTGTGAATCAACATATGTTATGGGGATGGCCTAGTTCTGGGTGAAAAAACAGAAGTTGCTGGGAAAAGTTCAGCAAGTCTAGCAGTACCTGCAAAGAGAAATCATAGTTAACATTTTGGGTCTGGTGATCCTTCTCAGAACTGAACAGGGTTTGAATCCCATAATGGCAGATGGCTGAATTCATATTCAATTGAAATTTGGAATTACGAGTCTGATGATGACCAAATGATTGTCAAGAAAAACCCATTTGGCTCATTAATATTCTTTAGGGAAATAAACTGGTCATATACATGGACTTTAGATATGCATTAGATAAGCTTCCCCATGGTAGACTAATGGAGAAAGTGAAGTTACATGGTGTGCAGAGTGTTCTAGCTAGGTAGATAAACAACTGGTTGAGCAACAGGATACAGAGAGTTGTAGTTGAAGGGAGTTTCTCAAAATAGAGAAAGGTGACCAGTGGTGTTCCACAGGGGTCAATATTGGGGCCACTGTTGTTTGTAATATACATAAATGATCTGGAAGAGGGCACTGTTGGTATGATCAGCAAGTTTGCAGATTACAAGAAGGTTGGTGGAGTAGCAGAAAGCATAAGGGACTGTCAGAGAAGACAGGAGGATATAGATAGACTGGAGAGTTGGATGGAAAAGTGGCAGATGGTTTTCAATCCAGACAAATGCGAGGTGATGCATTTAGGCAAGACTAATTCTAGAGTGAACTATACAATGAATGGAAGAGCCTTGGGAAAAGTTGATGGGCAGAGAGATCTGGGTATGCAGGTCCATTGTACCCCAGATAGAGTGGTCAAGAAGGCACATAGTATGTTTGCCTTGATTGGATGGGGTATTGAGTATAAGAGCTGGCAAGTCATGTTAAAATTGTGTAAGACATTGGTTCGGCCACATTTAGAATACTGTGTACAGTTCTGGTCACCAAATTACCAAAAGGATGTGGACGCTTTGGAGAGAGTGCAGAGAAGGTTTACGAGGATACTGCCTGGTATGGAAGGTGCTAGCTATGAAGAAAGGTTGAGTAGGTTAGATTTATTTTCATTAGAAAAAAGGAGATTGGGGGGGACCTGATTGAGGTTTACAAAATCATGAAGGGCATGGACAAGGTGGATAGAGACAAGCGTTTTCCCAGGGTGAAGGATTCAATAACGAGACGTCACGCTTTCAAGGTGAGAGGTGGAAAGTTTAAGGTGGGTTCACGTGGCAAGTACTTCACACAGAGGGTGGTGGGCATTTGAAACGCATTGCCAGCGGAGGTGGTAGAGGCAGGCACGGTAGATTCATTTAAGATGCAGCTGGACAGATGCATGAGTAGGTGGGGAACAGAGGGATACAGATGCTGAGGAATTGAGCGACAGGTTTAGACAGTACATTTGGATCAGCTCACACTTGGAGGGCCAAGAGGCCTGTTCCTTGTCTGTAAATTTTCTTTGTTCTTTATTCTTATGTCATCTGGACTAAACCCACAGTAATGTGGTTGATTCTTAACTGCCTTCTGGGTAATTAGGGATGGGCAATAAATGCTGGACTAGACCGTGATGCCCTCATCCCATCAATGAATTTTTTAAAAATTCTGTAATCCTTAGATTCCATTTGGACCTGAAGGAGTCTAGGTTTTAGCACCAATAACTCCTTCAGCTCAAACCTATTCTAGTGGACACCGTGGTTTTGAAGATTTACTGAAGAACTCAGTTTGACTGAAGCGTCTTTTATCCTTCCTTTATGACCAGCTGGAAGGACTGAGATAGCCTCCAAGTAAGTGGAAATGGGTGGATTCCCTGGAGAGGCAGTTCCTGTTAGCTAGATTACAATAGTTGTCATCTAGGCAATCAGAAAGGAGGGAAGCAGAAGAGACGATAAAGTACTACAGCTGCATGGGATGTAACATAAATGTAGGATGCTAAGACTATAAACAATTGAATGTAATCTTACATCCTACAATACACGAACTGTCCCTGTGGGACGCCGTACATTAACCCTCCATGTCTAATCACAGAGATTATTTTCCTGCTTCATATACAATAAAGTATGTATAGTTTTAAATTAGATGACAAACAAAATTAAAATTAGCTCATTATTAAGCACATATTTTACTGCTTTAAATTCTAACATTTAGCCGATGTGGATAGTTAAAATCATTTTCTCCTCCAAAAATCTAATATTGTCATGTAAAATGTTTAGACTGAAGTATTATGAGGCTTGAGATATTATTTGCAGTCACATTTAGCTCAGCAACACGTAGTTTTGATTTGAAAGTTGCTACTAGCAAGCAAATAAAGGTTAGTTATTACCTCATACGTAATAAAATCGCTTGAAGTGCTATGTCCTGTTGCATGTAATACATCTAGCTAGCTGTAGTCCTGTATATTATAGGATTAAACTAAGTAGGATGTGAAAAGTTAAATGGCATTTGCACATCTGCACTCCATAGGCATTGTCATCGGAAATAATTAATTGTCCCCATTTCTTAATCATCACAGTGTAAAAACGACGTACTGCAGATACTTGAAATCTCAAATAAAACTGAAAGTGCTGGGGAAGCTCAGCAGGACTGTGGACAGCAGCAGCCGTGAGAAACAGAGTTAACATTTCAAGTTCATCATGAGTCTTCTTCAGAATTGAACCACCTTCTGAATCACTGTTGTTAGTTGCTAGCTTTGTCATTCAGGATTGAATGATACACCAATATATTTTCACATGCCTGTTTAATACATGCTCTTGTGAGAAGAAACTGCAAAAAATATGGAAGAGGCAGCAATATCCTACTCACAATATGAATCCAAACTACTTGGTAAAAGCTAACTGCACATATCACAGGTTCGAATATTATCAATTCAGAAATACACCTCTGGATTCTCTTTTTTTAAAATGCCCTCCTCACTAATTCAGTAATTATAAAGTTATGATCCAAAAATCAAAATAGGCTATGGCTGCAGTAAAGTATTAATAATTGTGTATGAAATACTAGCTACGAGAGTCACAATATTTGACAAGCGTATCTTTTACTCTCCCCCCGCCCCCAACCTTCCTCATTTCACATCAGCCAATCTAGAAAATACATCTGGGGGAAAAAAAAATCCCCATCAAAGACAGTGCAAAGTCTGGCACCATGGAAACTGCCAGATAAGGGCAATTATTTTGGTCAAAGTGTGAAAACAGGCTTTAAATGGATGCAGAGACTATTTTTGAATGTCCAGTTTTAGGTAAGTAATTTTGCCTTAATTTCTGTTCAATATATAATTTGGACAACCCTATAGGAACTAAACAGAAACCTGAAAAATAACTAATTGATCCCATTGGCAGCAGGATGCAACTGAACCTCTGCAATCTAGTAATCCTTGAAAATCCCGATGAATATCTTCTCTGTTCACACAGCAGCTTCGTGATGCAGATTTCATATTCCAATACAGAGTTTCTGCATTAATGATTAAATCACTCCAAATTTCAAATCTATTCAAATTCTTAAACAAGGCTTCTTACTAACATTAAAAGGCTTTACTTAACCTAATTATAGTGGTCACTTAAAACAAAAGAGATTGTCATGGCCAACTTTACATGTTTAATAATTGTTTTCTGCCACCATTACGAATGGCACAATTCAAAGCTGATCACATAGATTTCTCTTCATTTGGGTACAGAGACTATTCTTCCGCCTTTTGATTGCCTGTGATATTACTCCAGGGACCAATTCAATACAGGACATAAGTGGTGCCTCTCATTAATTTTAGCACCACATATAGAATTTCGACTTGTCAGTGAGTCAATTTCAGGTGTATTTCAATGGGTAACACATGAAAACGGGCTGAAATTGATTAAGCATGAGGGATACAAGGGGATGTGAAATGTCTTTCTGATATACACAGCAGATGCAGTTGACCGAGAAAAAAAACATTATTCATAGCCAATTTGTGGGTTTGGCTGGCTTTTCTGTGTGTATTTATACATTAGGTGGCAGAGCACCAGGATTCAGCGAGAAGCAACTGTGATGAAGACAAATATTGCATAAACCTGACCCTGATGGGACCAACAGGCAAAGCATAGGCACAATCAATCCTATTTGTACATTTATATATCTATTTGCTCTATGGATCTCTGGTTCAGACTCTTCTGTATTTTGAAAATGTTGTTATAGGTTGGGAAGGGAGGAAGGTTGAAGCTGAGGGAAGAAAGAAAGGGATGTCATGAGCGAAGGCAAAGGATTGAAAAAAGGGAGCAAAGGGAAACGAAAAGCTAAATGAAAATGAGGAGATGAGAAAGTAAGTTGGAACAAAACATTTACAAAACGTCTTTCACAACCTGAGACATTTGCCAAATTATCACTGTTGTAAATAACATGACAGAATATAAAGTTATTCATGTGGAGCATGCGGTTAAATAGTCAAGTCTGGATTACACATTGGTCCTTTTTATTGGAGCTCAGCTTTGTATCAGTCTTCCTATTGGAATTTACACTAACATTTATTTTTTAAAAACTGACTGGATTCAAATAAACTGGTTATTGTATAGGGGTGGGGTCAGGTAATGCAGTTTGTGGGGTTCGATGACAGAGTTTATCTCGATCTCTATAAATTTTGAAAAGGCCCTGAATCTAGAATATGAAATGATGGCGGAAATGGTTCAGCGACCAGCAGCCTGAAGCTACTTTCAGGAAGACAGTCCTTCAAGTGCTGGTGACCTGATTAATGGAGAAGTTGGGACACATTTTTGATGGGCAAGAACAGCCCTTAATGTGCAAAGAATCTCTCAGATATGATGAAATATTGGTCACACCGTCAGAACTTTCTCCTCCACTAGTATAATGCAAGACGAATTCTGGAAGAAACTGCATAATTTAAAGAGAAACACAAAAGTGGGCTATGAATATTACTGAAGAAAAGGCAGAATTGGACATGAATCTCATGAGGGAAACATGTAACATGACAGAAAGACTTTCCTTACAGTCATACCTGACTAACAATCATAACCTCTAGTCTTATTTCCTTACCATTTTCAACTAAATTTCACAAGACAATATCCATCCCTCTTCTAACAGCCTCAATTAAATTTTTTTCAAGCCTCATTTTCCAATACTGAATAGCTGCTAGCCTTTCGGTATAATCCTGTTCACTCTTTTCTGCTCCTTTTTCAAAGGCACAGTATCTTTTGGATGTGAGGCAAGGTGAATTGGTTTAATATTCCAAGCCTGAATGTGATACAGACTTTAAACTAATATATAGCACTTTATATTTTAGACATAGATCCCATGGTACAATCTCAAAGGAAGCTCTGCCTGCTCTTCTGTCCAATATTTATTTCTCCATCAACATTATTAAAATGGTTGTGAACACGTTGCTAGTTTTGGGACCTGATGCATGTGTTGATTGGCTCACTTTCTACATGACAACATTGACTACTCATTAAAAGCATGTTATTTGTGGTGAATGGTTAGGATGTCCTGAGAGCATTAAAGGCATCTCATAACAATAAATACTTGCTTGGCAATTCTTAATATCAATTGTACTACACTTCAGATGTCCATATTAATAATACTTGCATGGATGAGTACAGCTCCAACAACACTCAAGAAGCTCAACACCAACAAGGCCAAAGTAGCCTGCTTAATTAACCCTTCCTCTACTGATACATGGTAGCAGTTGTGTTTACCATCACAGGATGCACTTCAGTATCTCACAACCTTTTAAACCAGTGTCCTCTACCACCTTGAAGGACAAGGGCAGCGGGGTCAGGTACACAACCACCTACAGGTTCCACTTCACATGACACACCATCCTGACCTGGAAATACATTGCCTTTTCTTCACTGTCAATGGGTCAAAATCAAGGAGCTCCGTCCTTAACAGCACTGTGCGTGTACCTATACCAAATGGATTGCAACAGTCCACAAACGTGGCTCACCACCACATCCTCAAAAGCTATTTAGGATGGGCAATAAATGCTGACCTCATAAACACTGCCCATACCTAGTGAAAACATATATTTTAAAAAATGAACCAAGTTCCTAAAAACATCTAAATCAGTATGTCAGAGTTAATAATTGGTTTTGAAATTACAAACATCATCTATTAATTGAGGAATATTTTATTTAATGCCCTCAAACTTTTTAAGAAACGATGAACAATTTTCCCAAACAAAAGTTTTAGGGGACATTTTAACCTTACCTGCATGTAGGTGACAGTTAAAATAATCCTTACCTTCCCACAAGCCGAGTAAATATGACCAGCGCAATTTTTATGTTCCAATTCTACACCGGCAGTTAGTCTTCCCCCCAAATCTAGTCTGTTAAATATGTGGACTGGGCTACATCGACATTGATCTCATCAGCCCATGGCTGTAATTTTAAGTCAAGTCTGAGAGATAAGGTCAGTAAGAGACCCAAATTGGTAGTTTTTCTGCATTTTGTGGGACTATAAAGCAGAATTGCATATCTGAATTCCACTCACCTCTAGTACATTCTCCTATAACCCCCTTCCCCACACTTGCCTGATTGCTGAAAACAACCACAGAACACTTTCAATGTGAAAATGGCATTGATAATGAAACTCAAGAATTAATGACATGTGTATACTTCCACAGCATGAAAAAAGTTACAAATTTACCTCAATACTCAAACAGGAGCTTTGCTGCTATAGTTTGGTTTCGTGTTTTTTTCTTAAAATGGGATCACTTAATCCAGTTAGTGGTATCCAACACTGGCTGATTTATATTTCATATTTCCTTTAGCACTGATTGGATGCCTTATCCGTGGAAAAAACTTATATAGCTACTTCTGGTGATACAATTTTAACCATATACTGTTCTGCAACGCAGCAATTGTAGCCTTGACGTCCGAAGTGCAAACTGATGCATTCAGTTCATAATCAAACATTATGTTTTTACACCAAATCTGTCCAAATTAAATGCTTCAAAACATGGTGTTATACTAAGTAATTGTTTCCTGGTTTCTAATATTACTGAAAAAAACATTGCTAATATTTGTGTCATAGTCTGCTGTCTCCTTTTCAAATGCAGTCTTAGTATATTGGCTTTACCTATTCTTGACTGGATTTTACAATTGTCCCTGCTTTCTTAACCACTGAGTCTTTTGTCTATTGAGAAATGTTTATTTGTAGGTTATTTGCTCTATAAATGTCCCTAGCCAATTTGGCTTTGCATAAACTCAAATCTTTTTTTCTCGTGGGATAAAAGTAACTTTCTTGTCCTTCACCTCAATTACTTCCAAATCACAGATAATCTCCAATAACACTCTTCCATGCGCTTTCCCTAAGCTATCTGCTATTAAGTGTAAAATTCATCCTGTTGTAACTTGATACTAATACTAAATTATTGATAGCACTCATTTGTCTCAACAATTTAACTATAACGGCGCAATGATTGCTATTGTCAACGTGCTCCCCCCAGAGATTAAGCACAGATGCCGGTACCCGACTGAATTATTAGCTATCACCTTGTTTTTTTCCTGCACAGTGGATACATTTTATATGACTGTAGTAGCAAACACTGTAGAAATAATCTGACATTTTACTTTCAAAATTTTCCAAAAATATAAATGGATTATGGTCAGTATTATACCAATGACGCTCTGTGCATTTGCTGGACATATACTTCAAGCTTTTAAGAGATCATTAATGGTCCCAAGCTTTCCTTTTCCACAGTAAAATATTTATTTTGATGTTGATTTAACTTTTACTGAGTAGCATTTTGAGGAGTAGCAGATGGAATTTAATTTGGATAAATGCAAGGTGTTGGATTTTGGTCAAACAATAAGGGCAGGACTTATACAGTTTATGGTAGGGTCCTGGATGCTGTTGTGGAACAGAGAGACCAAGGCATTCAGGCATCATATGTAAACAGGGTGGTTAAGAAGGCATTTGGCATGTTTGCCTCCATTGTTCAGACCTTTGAGTATAGGAGGTGGAATGACATGCTGAGGTTGTACAAGATGATAATGAGACCTCTTACATAGAACATAGAAGAATACAGCGCAGTACAGGCCCTTCAGCCCTCGATGTTGCGCCGATCAAAGCCCACCTAACCTACACTAACCCACTATCCTCCATATACCTATCCAATGCCCGCTGGAGTACTGTGTACAGTTCTGGTTGCCCTACTGTAAGATGGGTATTATTGAATTGGAGTGGGCTCAGAAAAGATTTCCCAAGATGTTACAGGAAATGCAGGTTTTGAGTTATAAAGATAATTTGCATACACTGAGACTTTTTGCCATAGAGCATAGAAGGTTGAGGGATGACCTTATAAAGATTTATAAAATCATGAATAGCATAGATAAAGTGAATAGCAAGACTCTTTTCTCTAGGATGGGGGAGTTTAAAACTAGGGGGCATATTTTTAAGGTGAGAGGAGTAAGATTGAAAAAGGACATGAGGGGCAAATCTTTTCCACAGAGAGTGGTTCAGATGTGGATTGAAGTGTAGGAAGTGATGGATGCAGGTACAGTTCCAACATGTAAAAGACATTTGGATAATTACATGAATATGGGCCAAACTCAGGCAAACGAGATTAGTTAATTTGGGACCATGTTGACTTGGACGAGTTGGACTGAAGGGTCTGTTTCCATGCTGTATAAGTCTATGACTCAGTGACTCTATTTCACTGGCTTCCCTATGCCTGACCCATCTTGTTGAAACAGGACTATACCAGTTACTAACATCAAATGCTACCTTGAAGGGTTTCTTTAAACTTAGGGCAGTTAGCTCTGCTTTGTTGCTTAAGATGATTTTCAACTCTTTAAAGTGTTGGTGATTTTAAAGAGTTGATGATGAAAACTCTTTAGGATAATGTGCTTGCCATTATCCTAAGCATAGCACTTTTGTTTTCATCTGTAACAAGCCCATCAATCAACTAGTTCTAGTTTTAGCATTTAGTACAAGCTTGCAGTATTAATCAAACATCCAGAAAAATCTAAATAAGAAAAAACTGAAAGAACCACAGATGCCGTTAATCAGAAACAAAAACAGAAATTGCTGGAAAAGCTCAGCAGGTCTGGCGGCATCTGTGGAGAGAAAGCAGAGTTAATGTTTCAGACCAAGTGACCCTTCCACAGGGTGTTCTGAGAAAGGGTCACTCGACCCGAAAAGTTAAGACTGATTTTTCTCCATAAATGCTGCCAGATCTGCTGAGCTTTTCCAGCAATTTATGTTTTTTCTTCTGATCCACAAAAGCTTCATGTTTTCCATTTAGCATTGGGGACAGTATTTATATTATTCTTGGCTGTACCTGCCTTTGCGCCATTATATGACCTATATCACTTAAACGTGCGTTTGCAAAATCATATCTAGCAAGGTTTACCATTAAATCACCTGATTATACTTTTACAAAAAGGCATCTGCTATTCCAAGTGGGCCCACTAATTATCATTATGTACCAGTACTTCTTTAAGGTATACCATACAGTTATGAAAACTGGCTACTACTTAGTTCATTAGACCCTGGAAAGTGGCCAGATTTTCTTTATTACTCCAATTGGCTTAGTTTAACATTGGAAAGCGGCTGTTCAGTGGAATAAAGGCTAACATATATTTAGTGTTAGTTGTTAAAGGATGCTGCCGCTGTCCCTTGAATAGGTACATTTCCATTTTAAAAGTGGCACTTCAAATGCTATCCATGAGGAATTTACAACAGCAGCAGTCTATAACAGCAAGCCAATTGTCCTGTACAGAATCTTCTTACATCTCAAAGCAAGGTTTCAGAACTACTTGCAAAATATTGGGAGAAAAGTCTGATTGAATTTGTTAAAGGTCAGGAGAGAATAACTATTTTAGAATTACACATGAAAAATGAAGTTTTTTTAACCAGAGTTCAAATTGGGCATGACAAAGATGCAAAGAAAGCTTCCAGATGATGAGCATTGGAGTGGTATCCATTTTTGATGAAGGAATAGGGAAAAGACAAGGTATTTTAATCCATGTAAAATTTTTCGTCACAATGAAATAACAATCATGATCTGTTTTTTTTTTCTGAGCTTAATGTTCAGTTGGCCAAAATACTTTGAAGATAATATTCTGAAAAATTTCCTTCTTACTTTGTTTTTCCACAGACTGGCGTGTGTGTTAGCTTTACTTTGGAGGAGTAGTCACTTCTACATTTCCTTCATCCAAACTGTCTGCCAATAACCTTTGCATTGTTCCCACACCAATGGAGGTTACCATAAGGGACTCTCCTTCTCAAACTTACCTCCTGTCCATGGTGTGATGACCCTCAAGTTAAACTCACCACCAGTCATCTCTCTCTTGAATAAGCGAATAGTCTTTGGGGACTATGGCAGCTTTATCTTTGAAGTTGAAAAGATTTTATTTGTAATAAGATCATTAGCAAGTTATTCTTTGACGAAAGAAAGCTGGCTGATTTGTTTGAATAATACATCGAATTTGTCTACGACCTATATAATTGTCCATAAAACCTTTTTGGTTAAGTTTAAAGACTGTCATGATCAGTGGAGGAATAAGTGCACACTTTCAACCTTGGTTATAACAAATATTTGGAGGCTGAGACTGGCATGGATCTCACCGATATAATAGGAGCATTATTCTGCTGGCATTTTCATCTATCCTGAGCAGTGCATGTCAAATGGCTGATTCCTGAGATATCCTCTGTGGGTTTTTAAATTTTTACATGACATACAAGTAGAGGCAGTGGTGGATGAGATGCCAATCTTCAACTGTAACACCTTTGGTGCAATAGAACTCCCATTTTCCAACAAAAATGCTACAAAAATAAACTAAAAAGACCCCATCTTTCCGGTTGGACCAAAAGGTCTGTTTCCATGCTGTACGATTATGATCTCACAGCCCTTCATCCTGACAATGGATCCCACTCCCATGTCCATCAGCTGAAAGCCTTTTTGCATCCTTGCTCACATGTTCATTTTTAGCAGGTTCCATCAGCTTTTTATCCCAATATTTTGCAAGCAGTTCTGAAAGCTTTCTTTGAGAATTAAGAAGATTCAGAAGCTTGCTGTTATTTTCCCACTCTGCTCAGTCGCAGTTTGCACACTTTCAAGTTTTGTAGAACTTCACAAATAGAGGAATATAACCCCTAATCAATATATTCAGGATGAGAAGAAAGTCAAAAAACAATGATTCAAGACCTGAACTGAATAGTTTAAAAAATGATGTAATGGATAACATTTTCTCCTATTGCATATAAGTCCTTCTTCTTAAGAAAAAATATGTTCATAATTCACTCATCAAAATGCCATTAGCTTGTATCACGTGCACAAAGCTAGACATGATAAACAAAATTCGGAGTCCTGACAGAAATCTTTGACAGATAATATTCTCTTCAAAATTTCAAACGTTAGAGCTTTCAGCCCAGTCCCAGCATTCGCAGACCCAACAGAGAGTACTCCTACCATTTGTGATAAATGGCACTTCACTATACAAGCAAAATATTCAAAACTATTAAACATATACTGAAGATAAATGCATTAAATGCCTTTTAGAATTATTATCAAATACCTTCAATAACAGCACCGTTAAGTAATATAAATAGAGCACTGGATGGTAATTCAGGCAGATTATACTCATTACCATTTATCAAAAGCTTTTTTCAACCCTCCCGAATTCCTGATTGAAGCAAGTCTTTGTTGTGACAGATTAATGACTGTAGCAAAAGAATCCAATGAATTCAGTGCTAGAGATCAGAAAGACTAGTGCTAGCCAGATTTTAACAGAGATACCATTAGTGCTTCATATAAATCACGCATGTTTAGAGTGAGGATACATTTTAAAGACCATCTGGACTCTTTAACCTCAGCATTTATATCCAGTACTCCTTGGCCATGCGATGCAACTTAAAATGAATGCTTGGATTGCTTAACTCTGTAAGGACTGGATTAAAGTGTCTTGATGAAAAGGTCATGTATTTTTACTTTGGTTTGTTAATTTGCACCATCTCAAAATAAAGAAAAAGACCAAGGAATAAAAATAAAATAGAGCAGATGATGGAAATCTGAAACAAACACAGTAAAAGCTAGAGAAACTCAACAAGTCTGACAGCATTTACAGAGAGAGAAAAACAGGGAATTAATTTTTGAGTCTGACATGACCCAGCTTCAGAACTCTTCTTCCAGTTCTGAATAAGGGCCCCATGAATCGTGAAACAGTAACTCTGTTTCTCTTTCTAAGAAATAAAGACTTAATCCATCACTATTTGGTCTAGGATCAAAGATTTGATCCATTTCCTTATTGTCACATTGTGAGTTTGTCTATTAACCCATGGATTCCAGGCCAGAAAGCAATTCCAACCTAATAATCTTGCATCAAAAGCAGAGAATATCAGATGAGATTCCTTTGTGAAGAAATGTTAGTGGCTTTTTCTATCACCTTTTTATCTACAGCATCTGTGCTACCTCAGCAAGTGAGAAAGCTGAAAGGACAATATTTCTACAGTTGAAAGGTGACTTATTATAATGAAGTGGATAACCTCCATAATACTTACTGGGTCCGCATGTTTCTGAGAACTTGTTACCAACCTGAAAGTTGATAAACGGACAGTGAACCTCCCACAGCAAGTGCAGGTAGAAGCAAATAGATAGCAACAACAATGTTTAATTTGAGAAGAAATAGCAGTGAATAATAGTCTGATTTGGGTTTTATTCAATGATACTCAGATCCAGTTTAGCACATAATACTTTTCCACATTTTAAATAAAACCAATCATGTGTAAGATCCCAGGCTAGAAAATACTCAAGATACCCCAATGGCCAAAATTACTTAAAGTCACATAACTCCAGGTGAGAGTCCAACAGGTATATTTGGAAGTACGAGCTTTTGGAGGGCTGCTCCTTTGTTAGGTAGCTAGTGGGGCAGGATCATAGGATACAGAATTTATAGCAACAGGTCTTTAGCGGCTATAAATTCCATGTCCTATGATCCTGTCCCACTAGCTACCTAACAAAGGAGCAGCGCTCCGAAAGTTTATACTTCCAATACACCTGTTGGACTATAATCTGGAGTTATGTGATTATTTAATTTTGTCCACCCAGTCCAACACCATCACGTCCACATCAAACTTACATAGGATGGAGGTTCAAAATAGTATGAGCGGCCTGTAAAGCACATAAGACAACACTTTGGTACAAGTGACAATAATAAATTAAATCAAATCAAAAATCCAAAAATGAATCTGCAAAATCATTATTGCTGCAGCTTTTCCCCTGTAAAAACACTTGATTTGGAATGAATATGATACAAATAAGGCCAGTGCGCTGCTGGGGGGATTGTTACACAAAATGATAGCCCTCAGCCCAATTGGTCTCTGCTGGTGTTTACGCTCCCCATGAGTCTCCTCCCTCCTGAATTCATCTCACCAATCAGCAGAAGTAAATTCAATGATGCTCTTTCAAATGTAATTCTCAAGTTATGGTTATCACTGGCAAGGCTGGCATTTGTTTGCCATTCCTACTTGCCCCGAGATGGTGGCAGTGGGCCTTCACCTGTTGCCAGTGGTTGCTGTTTATTAGAGCTGATTGTTTACTTATTCACTTCAGAGGACATTAAGAGGCATTGAGGTAGGACTGGAGTCACAGGTATAGAGGGTTGGTAGGTCTCCTCTAAAGAGCAAGCCCAATACTTTCCTATAGAGTTAATGTCTTGGGTCCAGTCACCTTTGTTCAGACCCTTCTTCTGTTCTGAAGAAAGGTCATGCTACCCAAAACCTTAGCTCTGCTTTCTCTCCACAGATGCTGCCAGATCTGCTGAGTTTTCCCAGCAATTTCTGCTCATGTTTCTGATTTCCAGCATCCACAGTTCTTTGTCTTTTTTGGGTTTGCCAATGTTTTCTGCCTGCTGATCTGCTTCACTTATAAGATTTACCACTGAATATAAGACGTAGGTGGGCACATTCAAACTATATGATACTATTTGAGGGAGACTAGGCACTTTATTGCATCAATAAGGAAAAATGGTACATCATTATCTTCAGCATTGCTATGGCATTTAGGGGAGGAATGAATTGTTAAGGAGCACACTGATGGTATTTCATAATATTCAGTTCAAGGTAACATTTGGGCAAATTGGAATTCTTGTAGAACTGAAGGCTGTTACAAAACAAAAATTTTATGCTGCCCTATTTTTCTAGAAGGTACTCCAGATAACAACGCAGGTAGTTCATATCTGTATCAAACAAGGACAAATGCTAGGCTTGTCAAAGACAACATCTTGAAAGAAGGCACCAGCTTGACAAGACATGCGGCTTTCACTGAACAGTAAGATTACACTGGTTGCAAGGCTTCATAGACCGGCATCTTAATATGGTCGTTGACCATATGGTCAATATGGACATGGCTGTTCCTTTTAATACTTGCGTCATCATGTGGGATTTGCACTTTCTCACTGTTCGGGGAGTGTTTGGCAGGGGAATGGTGGGAGTGATATTTATGTTATTCTTTCATGGAATGTGGATGTTACTGGCAATGCCAACATTTATTGCTCAAGCTTAGGTGCCTTTGAACTGAGTGGCTTGTGAGGCCATTTCAGAGGGCACTTTTGCTTTAATTTCAATGTTGTAGGTGTTCAAAGTTTGGGAGAAGATTTGTAGCTCGGGTGCTCGTTGTTGTGGTTCTGTTCGCCGAGCTGGGAATTTGTCTTGCAAACATTTCATCCCCTGTCTAGGTGACATCCTCAGTGCTTGGGAGCCTCCTGTGAAGCGCCTCTGTGCTGTTTCCTCCGACATTTATAGTGGCCTGTCTCTGCCGCTTCCGGTTGTCAGTTCGAGCTGTCCGCTGTGGTGGCCGGTATATTGGGTCCAGGTCGATGTGTTTGTTGATAGAGTCTGTGGATGAGTGCCATGCCTCTAGGAATTCCCTGGCTGTTCTCTGTTTGGCTTGCCCTATAATGGTAGTGTTGTCCCAGTCGAATTCATGTTGCTTGTCGTCTGTGTGTGTCCTCTCCATCGACAAAACACTAGCCAAAGAAACAATAGCCAACCTGCTGGACAGACATAACAGACAACAGGACGTTGAAACTATCAACAAAGACGGCATACTTAAACTACTGGACTTGTGCCTCACAACACACTTCACATTCAATAACCAAATATACGAACAAATCAACGGAACACCCATGGGCTCACCGATCTCTGGATTCATAGCAGAAGCAGTAATGCAAAGGTTAGAACAAACAGTCTTACCACAACTTCAACCCAAACTCTGGGTCAGATACGTGGATGACACCTTTGTAATAATTAAAAGCACACAAATAGAGAACACACACCAGATCATCAACGCCACACTCACAGGAACCCGATTCACTAGAGAGGAAGAAAAGGACAACCAACTCCCATTCCTAGACGTGATGGTACAGAGAACACTGAACGGAGAATTCACCACAAAGGTTTACAGGAAAACCACACACACAGACCAAGTCCTAAACTATGAAAGCAACCACCCCAACACACACAAACGAAGTTGCATCAAGACACTATTCAAAAGGGCCACAACACACTGCAGCACACCAGAACTACAAAAAGAGGAAGAGGAACACCTATTCAAAGTATTCGCCAAAAACGGATACCCTCGCAATTTCATCAACAGATGCCTAAGGGAGAGGCAATGGAACGAGGACATGCCACAACCCAAAGGACTAGCCACACTACCATACATCAGGAGCATTTCTGAACTGACAGCCAGACTACTGCGACCACTAGGACTCATAACAGCACACAAACCAACAGCCACGCTCAGACAACAACTCACCAGAACGAAGGACCCGATACCCAACATGAGCAAAACTAATGTAGTGTACAAAATCCCATGCAAGGACTGCACAAAACACTACATCGGACAAACAGGAAGACAGCTAACGATCCGTATACACGAACACCAACTAGCCATGAAACGACACGACCAGCTATCCTTAGTAGCCACACACACAGACGACAAGCAACATGAATTCGACTGGGACAACACTACCATTATAGGCAAGCCAAACAGAGAACAGCCAGGGAATTCCTAGAGGCATGGCACTCATCCACAGACTCTATCAACAAACACATCGACCTGGACCCAATATACCGGCCATTACAGCGGACAGCTCGAACTGACAACCGGAAGCGGCAGAGACAGGCCACTATAAATGCCGGAGGAAACAGCACAGAAGCGCTTCACAGGAGGCTCCCAAGCACTGAGGATGTCACCTAGACAGGGGACGAAACGTTTGCAAGACAAATTCCCAGCTCGGCGAACTTAACCACATCAATGTTGTAGGTTTGGGGTCACATGCAGGAAACTAACCACTTGATGGATGGTTTGGCCATGAACAGAGCTGTTCTCTGCATTCATGGTAGATGACCTCACTGAGAAAACCCTGAACAGCAGAGCAGCAGCACCTTGGCCAGGCCTCTCAGCCTCAGCTTGCTGCCCGTCAGCAGCAAGACCTACCTCAGAACCCATCTCCTTTGCAAGTTAGCACAGCAAAAAAATTACATAGCAATGGGAAATAGTTATGAACAGTATGGTTCTAATTACAATAGCCCTCGACATACAGGGTGTTGTCAGCTAAGTACATAAGGGTTATAAAGACAATTTTTTTGTTACTCATGCAGGCTTCACTGACTAGGCCAGCAGTCATTGACCCTTCCTAATTGGCCTTGAGAAAGTGGGAATGAACTGTTTTCTTGAACCACTGTACTTAAGCACATCCACAGTGCTATTAGGAAGGGAGTTCCAGGATTTTGATTCATGCACAGTGAATGAACGGTGATAGAGATATGAAGGAACTTACAGGTGGTTGTGTTTTCATGCATCTACTGGCCTTGTCCATCTAAGGATACTGGAGGCCATGTGTTTAGAAGATACTATTGAAGGAACCTTGGTGATTACTGTTGTGCATCTTGTAGATAGTACACACTGCTGTCACGGTGCCAATCAAGCGGAGTGCTTTGATTCGGTGTTCAGCATTGACTGTTGTAGCTGCACTCATCCAGGCAAATGGAGAGCATTCTGAAACTTGCACTTACATTGTATCTTTGACTTCCTCACAGCAACCCAAAGTGAGTCCCAGTCAATTGAGCATTTTTGCAGTGTAAGGAAATTGAGTTGCAAATTTGCACAAAGGAAGCTCCTATAAACGACAATGGAATAATGACCAGCAAATCACTTTAATAATGATGTTTGGAAATCAATGTAAGTCAGGACACCCCTGTTCTTCAAATAGTACCATAAGATCCTTTTCATCCATCTGAGAGAGGAGTTGGGGCCTCACTTAACATCTTCTCTAAGAGATGGCACTGTTAACAGTGTAGCCCTCTGTCTGCACTGCACTAATGTGTCAAAGTAGATTTTGTGCTCAGGATTCTGGAGCCAAAGGTGTATCATTCAGATCTAATGTGACATCAGCATAACTGTTGAATCTGATGCATAACATACTCATGTGTTTGAATTGAACTTCATTGAATTTTTTGTCACGTGTACCGAGGCACAGTGAACAGCTTTGTCTTGTGAGCAATACAGGCAGATCACAGAGTTAAATATCATAGATAAGTAAATAAGAGGTAAATAGCAGCAATAACCAAAACACAGGTATAGGCGAATGTTAAGAATTTGTGAGTCCATTCAATATTCTAACAATAGTATGGCAGAAACTGTTTCAAAACCGGCTGGTGTGTGTGTTCAGGCTTCTGTATCTTCTCCCTGGTAATAGAGGTTGTAGAAAAGCATTGCCAGGGTGGGCTGGATCTTTGAGAATGCTGGCGGCCTATCCTTGACAGTGGGCCTGGTAGATGGGTTCTATAGATGGATTCTATAGATGGAAGGGTGGCCTTTGTGATTTTCCGGGCCGAGATCACCACTCTCTGTAACCATCTCTGAATGGTACAGTTGCCGTACCAAGTAGTGACACATCCAGATAGAATGCTCTCGATGGCACACCTATTAAAGTTGGCAAGGGTATTTGCTAGGTAAAAACAATGACTGCAGATGCTGAAAACCAAATACTGGATTAGTGGTGCTGGAAGAGCACAGCAGTTCAGGCAGCATCCAACGAGCAGCGAAATCGACGTTTCGGGCAAAAGCCCTTCATCAGGAATAAAGGCAGTGAGCCTGAAGCATGGAGAGATAAGCTAGAGGAGGGTGGGGGTGGGGAGACAGTAGCATAGAGTACAATGGGTGAGCGGGGGAGGAGATGAAGGTGATAGGTCAAGGAGGAGAGGGTGGAGTGGATAGGTGGAAAAGAAGATAGGCAGGTCGGACAAGTCAAGGAGACAGTAACTGAGCTGGAAGTTTGAAACTAGGATGAGGTGGGGGAAGGGGAAATGAGGAAGCTGTTGAAGTCCACATTAATGCCCTGGGGTTGAAGTGTTCCGAGGCGGAAGATGTGGCGTTCTTCCTCCAGGCGTCTGGTGGTGAGGGAGCGGCGGTGAATGAGGCCCAGGACCTCCATGTCCTCGGCAGAGTGGGAGGGGGAGTTGAAATGTTGGGCCACGGGGCGGTTTGGTTGATTGGTGTGGGTGTCTCGGAGATGTTCCCTAAAGCGCTCTGCTAGGAGGTGCCCAGTCTCCCCAATGTAGAGGAGACCACATCGGGAGCAACGGATACACTTGTCATCCCAAATTTTCTCAGCTGCCTGAGGAAGAAGAGATGTTGTTGGGCCTTTGTAACCAGTGCGTCCACATGCAGAGTCCAAGAAAGCTTGTTGTTGATGACCACTCCCAGGAGCTTGACATTCTCCACTCGTTCCACCTCTGTGCTGTGAATGTGTAGGGGGGCATGAGTAATGTCCCACCGAAAGTCAATAATGAATTCCTTGGTTTTTCCGACATTGAGAGCTAGGTTGTTCTCAGTGCACCATTTTTCCAGTCTTCCACCTCCCGTCTGTAGTCTGTTTCGTTGCCATCTGAGATTCAACCAACTACGGTGATGTCATCAGCGAACTTGTAAATGGCATTCATCTGATACTTGGCAACGCCGTCATGGGTATACAGTGAGTACAGTAGGTGACTGAGTATGCACCCCTGGGAGGCTCCAGTGTTGAGTGTTCGTGAGGATGAAATATTGTCTCAGTCTTCGCTGATTGTGGCCTGTGGGTCAGGAAACTGAGGATCCAGTTGCAGAGAGTGGAGCTTAATCCGAGATTACTAAATTTAGTAATCAGTCTCGAGGGGATAATAGTGCTGAAGGTTGAACTGTAGTCAATGAGTAGGATTCTTATGTAGCTGTTCTTGATGTCAAGATGTTCTAGGGAGGAATGAAGGGCAAGAGATATGGCATCCGACGTGGATCTGTTGGTCCGATAGGCAAATTGGAGTGGGTCAAGAGTAGTGGGGAGGCTGGAGATGATTAATGCCATGACCAGCCTTTCAAAGCACTTCATGACCACCGAAGTTAGGACCACTGGGTGGTAGTCATTGAGGCCTGCTGAATGAACTTTCTTAGGCACAGGGATGATGTTGGCCCTCTTGAAACAGGCAGGGACAGTAGCCTGCTGCAGGGAGAGGTTGGAGAGGTCCGAGAAGATCTCTGTCAGTTGATCTGTGCTTGCTCTGAGTGCATGGCCTGGTACTCCGTCTGCTCTTATCACTTTTCTTTGATTTACACAAAGGAAAACTGACCTCTGATGCAGTGACTGTTGGGTTAGGTTCATCAGGACTTGTTGGAATAAGTGCTCAAACTTAAATGTTAGGTCAAACACAAACAGTGTTTTATTTATTTAATAAGGTCAGTTATTGAAATGACTGAAGTGCGTGTGGATTGAAATTATACTGTGAGATATTAGAAGGAAATAAGTGAACACGGTGGTTTTGAAATTCTTTTGTCTGCAGTTTAAATAAAAGTATTACTTACATACACTTTCATCTTGGAATAATGGCTGGAGCCTTGTAGTCTTACTCAGAATTCCACCCTTCCATGGAGCTGCATCTTTTACTAGCATCTGTGATGGCTCAGTTAAAATTGTATCTTTAATTGGGTTGCTCATATGTGGCATGAACTGCCAGAAGAAGTAGCTAATGCAAGTACAGTTACAACATTTCAAAGACATTGGGGCAGGTACATGCATAGTAAAGGTTTTAGTCTAAATGCAGGCTGGCAGGACTAGTTTGGCTTGGGAAACCTGGTTGGCATGGTCAAGTTGACCTGGTATTTCCATGTTGTATGACTTTATTTTGATTCAAGCTAATAATTCCTATTTTAAATTTATATCATCTTTCACTCTTTTAATTATTTACCTGAAATGTGACATGAACAGTATATTTAATGAAGCAACGCAAGGTACAATTTAAGTCCCAATGGTGACATTGACCATAACTCAATCAAACTTCATCACCCTTCAATACCAAGTGGGCACACTAATGGGATAGAAATCAGATCCTATGGCTCCACACTGTATCTATACACACAAACAAATCAGAAACAAGCGATCATGTTCGCTTAACCAAGGTTAAGCTTTTCACTCCTCCCTAAAACAAATTATACATTTAAGGTTAGAAATTTCAAAGTAGACTTTATGGTTTTGGCATTATTTCAGGATGAATTCACATGCTGAAATTATTAAAGTGTTTGTTCTAACTTGTCTGGTCTCTCACTTCAATTTTAACCCGACTGGTCTAGATTTCCACTTCTGAACCCCACAAGAACAGGTTAGAACTATCCAACCTACTACTGTCACAATTCAGAAGCTAATCCAAGCAATTGGCAGTCCCCAGGATTTAACTGAAGCGAGGTAGTTAAATATGGATCACATTTTTGAAACAGCAACTTAGAATTAAAGTCAGGTCCATTACATTTGTTCTGGGTAGAATAGAAATTGCAGGGTAGGATGGCAGATAACTTCAGATATATATTAAGAAGAATAGCTACAGGGAAGGCATTGATCAGAGTTAACAAAGAATGTGGGCATAGATTTCCTTAAACTGTGTTAGACATAATAGAGTGCCTAATACAGCAAATAGGTTGGAATGATATGGTTTCTTGGTACTAATATCACAGAATTACACATAGTCTGTATTCTGTACTTACTGATTATTGCTGTATATCAATCTTAACTGATTGAAAACATCATATTGATGCCATTGTACTGAGAGTGTGACTAAAGGCAATGCAGGTTCCTTTGTACCAGAACATCACATGTTAATGAATCATGTAACACAAAGGGGGAATGAATTGTTTAAGGTTGTTCAAGAGGGGTGGGACAAATTAGGTTTGGCATGGGTGAAGTGGGTTGAGTCCAGGATGGGGAAAGGGTAATCAGATCCAGGATGGGGGTAGAGTAGCTAGCCCTGGATGTGTCAGTGCAGGGTTAAGGATTTAGGGTCTACAAGTGGTCTGTTGCAGGTGTAGTTGAGGGTGTGTGAGGTAAGTATGGGGTTAGTTAAATAGTTATTCGGAAGTTCAACTATGCATTTAAAGATTTAACTTTCCTGGAGTTTTTTTAATTTAATTTCATCAGAAACCTCTGATTTCTCCTAATTAAAAGGGAACTTTCAGAGGGTTCTGGACATAGAGGAACTACCACAGGAATGTTCAATTTGTCAAGCAATTCCTTCAGAGTTTGTTATGATGCAGTTTCCACAGGATTCCCATGTGGAACTTTCTGCCTCCACTGGAATGACTGTCAGATATTTGGAAAATCCAGGCTATTGTCTCTACACATTCAGTTAACACTTTGGTAGATGTAGGACACAACTAGATCTAGTTCTTTGTTGTAGACAAATGTGTGTCATTTGCTGTAGGTGTGTGGTTGTTGTCTGGATTGATATCTTTAGTGTCTGAGCTGCATCTTTGTGGCAGTGGTTGATGCTATACAGTTTGGATATGTGGGCTTGATCATTGCTCATCATCTCATTATTGACTGACCTAGGCTGGACGTGGCAAGAAAGTATCTTGCTGCAAACTTATATGTTTGTTTGAAAATCTCAAACTCTTAAGCTTTGTCCCTTTGTTGGGGTAACCACATGCTTATTGCCAATTTGCTCCTTTCTTTCCAACAGTGCATCAAAGCCATGTGGTTGAATGGTGACAGTATGGAAGGCAATAATTGTGTGGATCTGTCTTTGAGGCAAAAGTACAGCCAGTGAGGGTAAACCGTTGCCTTGAGCAGTAGCATGCAGATTTAACATAGCTGTCTGAGAATCTTAGAAAGTCTTTTTACATTTAACCAATGTGGATTTTAGTATATGAACAATACATGCAGTGAGATTGTTTGACTGAGGTAGTGAGGAGAATAGGCAATATGTTGACCATCCCACTTACAGCACGAGCCTTAGAAAGATGCACTAGTGTATTGTGGACTGCCAGAAGACGCAGTTTATTGAAGAACCATGAAACACACTGAATATGTCAGTCAAAATGTTGCGCAAAAGGGAACTTGGAGAAATAATCAGTCACCAGAATGTAGTTGCATCATTGGTCATGGACTTGCAGTCACAATCTTACACTGTGGCTCAAAAGAAATCTCATGTAAAAGGAAGTGTTCTCTTGATTGTTCAAGTTGATGGATAGACTCAATGTTACAGTTTAGAATATTTTGTTTCATAAGGGATGCGTTTTTTACCTCATGGATCATCATAATATGGAGGTCCAAGCATGCAGGAGTCTGTCAAATTGAACATGTATATTATCTAACTAGGATCTGTAAGCTGACACATTGCAGATACTTCTCAGATTGCTTTGACTTGCTTGTTTTCATGATGAAAATTAGAAATCTCCTTGACATTATTCCTCAGGTAATTTTTCTTTACATGCTATAGTGGGGCACTGTGCTGCAGTTGGTGCTTCCCTGAACAAATACATTTTTTCCACATTTTAGCTCAATGTCTTCTTGTGGAATTTTGCTTGCATACATCATGAAATGCAGAACACTATCTTTCCGGATGAGACAAGACATAACACTTTCAAGATTTGATTTTTTTTTCTGAATTGTTTGCCACAATGGTTGATACAGAATCAAACACTGGAAGATATTATTAACCAGTTACAACTATTTCAAACTTCCATCCTCATCTATCAATGTATCAATTACATGTTCCTTAGCTTTGTCTGGATATGTTTTTCAAAAGGATATTCTGAAGGATTTAATGGGTGACATGAATGTTCTGGAATCCTTTCAGCTCGGTTAAATTTGGTGAACTCACATTCTGTACCTTTACATCAAAGACTGGTGATAATTGGTTGAGACTATCATCTGCCTGTTGGCAATATGATGTGAACCCAAAGCTGTACATCTTGAAGTTAACTCAGACTTTATGTTGATCTTCGAAAATGTGGAAAATTTATTATGAGCTTTGACCCATCCAAGAATTTGATCCTTTTTAATCTTGTTTCCTGAAACGATAATCCGTTTTACTGCTTGTCTTTCCATTTCAGTGGTTTGCAGGTTTGAGAATTGAGAACTGATTATTTCGGTAAATAATTGAAATTCTACTAGAATGCCAATAGACTGCCATTCCATGCTTAGCTATTTGCTTTCCATCATTACTGCTCTTAAAGCTTTTATAAAAATATGTCTCTGTAAAAATCTGTTTTTTTTTAATTCTTTTGTTTGCTTCTTTTTTTTCTTTTTGTAGCTTTAAAAGCAGCAGGCTGTGACTGTCCATAGTGTTCATGTCAAAAAAAAATGTGAAAAGTGGTAACATGCAGGCCTTTTTTGTGTGCCAAGCAGGAAGATAAAGACCCAAAGAAAGCTTTCTCTCGACATGGATATATTTGATATCAGTGCTTTTCTTTCCCCTCTGTTTTGTTCTAGGATTGCTATAGTAGATTGTAGCTGTCCTTTAGCATATTGAAAACTCCTGTTTCTGTTTAAAAATGGAATCAGTTGCAGCTTCCTTTTTCATTTAAAGAGAGAGAGCATGTCCTTATAAATGTTCCTCAATTACAGTTTCTGTTTTTCAGTATAGGTTATAGCATTTTGCTGTTATTTCAGTTCTAAACTCAAATAGATGATGAGGAATGACTGTTGGCAAAATAAGTCTTTGCATCCTTTATTGCTAACTATTTGCCACTAACTAACTGTTACCATTAGCTTTTAGTGCCCACTTGATGCCATCATGACATGATTCCTTGGATCAAACACCACTGCCAGTACAATATGGTTTAAGAGTGGCCCTCTCTACCATCACACATGACATATCCCATAAAGATCTGTTCTTATTGAATCAGCTATCTTGAAGTTTAATAACAACATTACCTATAAACATTGCTATATTATCACAGATTTATACATAATCTGGGTCTGTGCTTATTGATTCTTACTGTACATTACATACATCTAGCTGACTGCTGAATGCAGTACACTGACTGTTTTAGTGAGAGTGCATCTGAGGGTGAGGCAAATACCTCTATACCAGAACATCACATATACTGATAGCATACTGTCTTAAAGGTATGTGGTCAGTTTGGTCTGAAATCTGCAAAAACACAAAGTAGGATATGGGGGCAGTTGATGGAGGAAGGAAGGACTACATACTGATAACGGCATCCACCTGATTTCTTCCTTTTGTAAAATGCCAATAATGGCAAAGTGGGTAGTAATGTAGAGACTCGGGCTAATGCCTGTCGATCATGGGTTCACATCCCACCTTGGCATATTGTGGAATGTAAATTCAATTACTAAAAATCAAATGTAAAAGTTCATTTCAGTAATTGTGAAATGGCCAGCAGATGTTTAAAAACTCACCTGGTTCACTGAAGTCCTTTAGGATGGTAATCCTGACCTGGTCTGGTCTACATGTGACTCCAAGTCCACAGCAATATGGTTAACTCTTAACTAAAATGTGCCAAAGAAGCCACTCAGTTCAAGGGCTACTAGGGATGGGCAACAAATGCCAGCCTTGCCAATGATGCCCTTACCCCATGAAAAATTAAAAAGAATTTTAAATGACCTGGAAAACTAGGCCCTCCAGACAAGCGATTCTCTGCAGTGTCTTTCCCTCCATATGCTGCTTTACACTCAGAATAAAATTCTGAAATTAGAACATTGAGTGCTGGAAGAAGCTCAGCAGTTCAGGGAGTCTCAGTTTGAAAAGTAATTCCCTGTGATGCTCTTTCGCCACTTTGAAAATGTCATCACCTTGAAATGTTAACTCCATTTCTCTGCACAGACACATTCTGAACTGCAGAGCTTCTTCCCCCCCAAGCATTTTATCATAGTATCCTTACAGTGTGGAAGCAGGTCATTCAGCCCATCGAGTCAACACTGACCCTCTGAAGAGTATCTCTACCCTCTCCACCCTATCCCTGCATTTCCCATGGCTAATCCAACTAGCTTACACATCCATGGAGTTTATGGGCAATTTAACATGGCCAATCTACCTAACCTGCACTTTTTGGACAGTGGGAGGGAACTGGAGGAAACCCGTACAGGCACAGGGAGAATGCCAACTCCACACAGACAGTTACCCCAGGGTGGAATTGAACCTGAGTCCCTGGTGCTGTGAGGCAGCAGTGCTAACCACTGAGTCACCGTGCTGCCCCTTTGCGATTATTTCAGAATTTCCATCATCGGTAGCATTTCGCTTTTGCATTCTTGGGAAAATCTGCTTCCTCATCTCTTTATCTTTTTGAATGGCTATTTAAAACATAATACCCTATACACTGTTACTCAACCACTATATTGACAGATGATCTTTAATGAGTGTACATGTTGGAGCTCAAATGGTTTTTTTATATCGACCGGACTGGCACTCAAACTAGCAGTTTATCTTTTCTTTGTTTTGCTGAACCTCTTTTACAATAGTGTAATACTGGAATGTTATTCAAGAATGATTTCTGATGTTCTATCAAGGCTGTACATCCTGAAAATGTCTAGCACTTCCTAGAGGGAATGTTTGGGCTTGGGATACAGCTCTGCGTGCACACAATAAAACAGATTTGTAGCAGATTATTGACATCAGCACTTGCCTTGGACTGATCTATATATATGACCTGGGATTAAGTCCCTGAGCACACAACAGGAGCAGCTGGCCTGAGTATTCCAATGATAAATACGAATTTTTTTTCAGACTTCAGCAACTTTGCCACTTCCTGGAGGGTGTAATTCTTTTTCCCCTTGAATTTTTTTCTAACTCAAACTGCAGCCTTTGTTTTAACGATTCACTGCTTCCACATGTCCCTGTTGCACTGAATTATCTGTGAAGGGCTATCTTGTGTTTCCCCTACCTCTGCACACAGGAAAAGGATATGAACAAGAGTAAATTACTGATTTGATTTAGGGGTCAAAGACTTAGGGGTCAAAACAGATCTTTTCAAGCACCTTGGTGGGGCTGTGAAAGATGTGGAGCTTTTATGTATCTTTACTCGGAAGTAACTTTTCATAGCAGCTGACGAAATTATGTAAACAGAGATAGACATATGGAGCACTCATGAGCTATTACTGTTAGAACAAAATTCAGCTGTCAGAGTCAGTGGCGTTCAGTTTATATCCTGTAGCATTTTCAGATCTAAAACACAGAAAAAAAGGTGATGATGATTTAATTTCCCTCTTCTTCGAAGAATTGCCTGTAACTGAAGTAATTTTATTGTTACTTTACAATTAACGGCATGGAAATTGCAGCACAGAAACAGGCCATTCAGCCCAACTTGTCCATGCTAGATGAAATCCAAAAGAACTGCAGATGCTGGAAATCAGAAACAAAATCAGAAATTGCTGGAAAAACTGAGCAAGCCTGAGGAGGGCCACTGGACCCAAAACGTTAATGCTGATTTCTCTCCAAAGATACTTCCAGGCCTGCTGCTGAGCTTTTCCAGCAATTTCTGGTCTTGTCTATGCTAGCACATCTGCTCCATCAGCCATGACTCAATTGGCAGCATTCTTGCCTTTTTGAATCACAAGGATCCAGGATGAAGTTGCATTGTGAGAATGCAAGGAACTATATTGACACTTCTGTCATTGCGCTGTGCGAGTATTACTGCCAGACGTGTCCTGCTTTGAATGAGGTATTTAACCAAAGCCCTATCTGCCTGCTCAAAGGATATAAAAGATTCCATGGCATTATTTAGGAGCTGTGTCCTGCCTAATATTTGCTCATCAATCAACATCATAAAAAACAGATTTACAGATTAATATTGCCTTGCTGTTTGTTATGTGCAAATTGTCTATTGTGTTTTAATATTGCAATGGTAACAAGACTTCAAAAGTATTGCATTGAGTATAAAATGCTCCGAGTCATTCAGTGGTCAGGTTAGGTGCTATATCAATACAAGTATTTATTTTTGTTTTTGTTTTACAGCGTAAGTCTATCCACTTATTTCTTTCTCTTGTCCTGTACCTGCAATTAGAGTTGTACAATTTCACATACACTTAGGTTTAGTTTTCCAATGGATGATGCTATTTTGTCTCACATTTACATGATTCTGAAACTTTGAGGGAACAATAATGGATAATTGAAAAATTCCAGACGAAGGACAAATTTAGTCGGGACAGGTCCAATGCAAAATTTATGTGAATTCGGTTACGTAATTCTTTAGTTTAAACAATTGGGACTGGAGAAGCTCCAGTGTGTTGATTTATGACTGGTGACATAAGACTAATGAATGAAATATACTCTAAAGGATGAGATATAGTACAATCAGTGTTCTTTTCATCAGTGAATCCTGTGGGCACTGTAATTTCTTTGCACAAAATATACATTTCTACTGTAAATAATATTCGATTGGGCTGCACAATAAAAAGCCAATCCTGAGAGAATGTTAGAGCAAGGTGAAAACATTTGTGCAGGACATTACAATTACAATGGGCTGAATTTGCTACTTAGAGGACAGTTTTAGCTGTCAGGAGAAGTTAGGGTCTGTACCCCTGGTTGGATGATCAGTGCATTGCAGAGGTATAAACCTCAAACCAAGTTGGAATGAAGTAACTGTGAGTAAACCTGGGGCCACCAACAGCTACCTCTGCATTTTGAGCATTATCTGTGAGTGAAATGCAGAAGAGACCAGGCTTTATCTGAGAACATGGAGACAGTGAGGTCTGCAGATGCTGGAGATCAGAATTGAGAGTGTGTTGCTGGAAAAGTACAGCAGGTCAGGCAGCATTCAAGGAGCAGGAAAATCGATGTTTCGGGCCAGAGCCCTTCATGAGGAATGAGGCTTGTGAGCCTCAGGGGTGGAGAGATAAATGGGAGGGGGGTGGGTGGGGCTGGGGAGAAGGTAGCTGCGAGTGCAATAGGTGGATGGAGGTGGGGGTAAAGGTAATGGGACAGACAGGAGGGTGGAGCGGATAGGTGGGAAGAAAGTTGACAGGTGGGACAGGTCTTGAGGGACGGTGCTGAGCTGGATGGTTGGAACTGGGGTAAGGTGGGGGTCAGGGAAATGAGGAAATTGATAAAGTCTACATTGATGCCCTGGGTTGAAGGGTCTGAGAACATTCTGCTGAAGATAAATAGGGGTCTGTTCAGTTATCGGACCCTCCTAATTTATGGTAGTATTAGTATTGTATGTAAAAAGGTCTTTGGTTTTTCAGATAGAATCAAAATCCAATGTTTGCTTATTTACTTGATATACAACTGTACAGAACTGGACTGCATTTGCGACTATGTGTATAGACAAAGAGATATTTTATGAATAAAGTATATTCTTGAAAAAAAGCCCTCTGGCTGTCTCTTCACACCAATAAATGGTCAGATCAAGTCTGATTTGCATGTGGTTCTGTCCTCTTGCTGTGCTCCTGACTTCTTTGAGTAGGTGAGGTGTAGACACAGCAAAGGGCCTATGCATCATTCCATTATGATGTGAACATTGCTACTAATTACTTTCTTAATGTCATGAATTGGCTTTCCATCCCTGATTGCCCACATTACACTTAGCTCTTGCAAAGGGTGGCAGCATCACATCAGCAAACCAGTCCAATAAACCTTACTCCATTTTTATTTGCACCTCTTCTTTTCAATCTGCCTCTAAATGCCTGATGAAGTTCCACCTGTAGGTCATGATGAATTATCAGGGCACACTTTCCCGATTATACAACATCCACTAGATCATTTTTTGCTCTCGCTGTTTTTCATTCTGGAGATTAACTTAGCCAATTATCTGATGCCTTCAGGGACTCTATAAATTACTGGAATACAATGGTATGAGTAGCATATCCTGGAAGATCACAGCTCCTCTGAGCACAAGTCCTGAGCAATGGCCTACCTCCACCACCCACCCAGCTGAAGAGTTGGAAGAAGTCCACCTTTACAAAGCCTGGGGGTCCATGATCTAATCTTAAAACCATTCTCCTGTTAATTGGCATCTGTCCCCATCTGGGAGGGAAGTGTCAGCTCCATCTGATTAAATGACTATTCCCCATTCTCAGCATACATGTAGACCCAATCACATAGATTAGATTCTCTACAGTGTGGAAACAGGTCCTTCAGCCCAACAAGTCCACCCTGCCCCTCCGAAGAGAAACCCACCAAACCCATTCTCCTGTCCTTTATTTACCCCTGACTAACACACCTAATACTGTGGGCAATTTAGCATGGCCAACTCACCTGACCTGCACATCATTGGATTGTGGGAGGAAACCGGAACATCCAGAGGAAACCCATGCAGACACAGGGAGAATGTGCAAACTCCACACAGACAGGTGGGAATTGAACCCAGGACTCTGGTGCTGTGAGGCAGCAGTGCTAACCACTGAGCCACCAAGTATTATCCAGTATTGTCCAGGAGAAGGAGGAATTTGAATCACATGCTTGGAGTGCCAGTACTTCTTAAGCTAGTGGCCATGCCACAGGTCAAGGCTGAAGACTATGGGTGCCACTCACACTGACTTGACAGCACATTTTAGACATCCAGCTCTCAATATGCCCACCATAATTGACACTCTAGAATCATCCAGGATGATGTAATTGAAAAATGGACCTTTCAATAAAACAGGAATATAGGAATGAATTTATTATGGAAAGAAGACATATTACGCATTACATTAATTGAAAATCAAACAAACATTAATGAAAGTGATTCATCTAACTAAGCTATTGTATCTATACAATTTGGTTTTTTTTTAGTTGTTTGCCTTGGATGATGTCAACAATCATAAGATAAAAACTGTTTTGAGTACAAATAAGCCAAACATCTACTACTTTCTTGTTTTATTAATTTCTAAGTAGTATGTAGTTTAGCTACACATCCAATTAATTAACTTTTTCACCCAAATAAATCCAAGTACAGCTTTGAATAAAATGTCTCGAGGATGTTTAAGGCATATGTCACTTCAAGCTGCCATATTCTGCCTTTCTGCAATCCATAACATTTCACATTTGTTTAGCATGATACAAAACAAATATACATGAAATATGTAATTGAACAGCGGATTACTGACATGTACTGAGAATGCAATGTGACTCTGCAGACGGAGACAAATATGTTGTTTTGCAATGGAGCAAGGGGAAGAGGCTGTACACTGTAGGAAATGAGCAATCATGCAAGAGTCCCCATTTCCTTATATTGTAGTTTACCTAAGTGTAGTGCAACTACACGTCGAAGATTTATTTTTACAGAGTGATACACACAGATTTATATATTGGAGCGCTTCCACTGAGCTAGATTGAGCCAGAAGAATAAAATTTGCTGAAAGGGCATTAGCTCCATTCACTATTTATTGCTGTGGAGATTTTGTTTCATCTCCAGCAGTATCCAGAATTACAATGAGGATACATTAGGTGTCTTTGTGGAACCGTGAAATGCAGTTAAAGTGATACAAATGTGAACTTACTCCCAAGATATCTGACAAAGTGAAATATCTACTTCTCCGACCAGAGGAAACAAACAATAAAACTCACGAATGACACATACCAGTCTAACATGCCTTGTATATTTCAAACTCAGCTCCAATATTTACACATCCAACTGTTTTGGTTTACTTTTCTTTGCCCTCAGGTTACCTGAGATTGGCTTAGGGGTGTGGGTCTGTGTAGTTCTATTGCAGGCATTTTCATTTTCTTCTTGACCACATTAGCTCATAGGGGTCCAGGTGACATTTTCTCCATTGTTGATAAAAGGAACTTTGAATGAAACTAACAAACATCCGCAAGTATCAGTTTGGGGAAAAGACGTAATTCTAAGACCTCGAAAGATTGTGTGCCTTCAAGGTATCTTACATAGACCTACCTGATGCTATGTTGGAGGTTTGATGTCCAGCACACCAATGGACTGTGAATCCAGTTCTGCACCCTTTTGTCATTGCATTTTTTTTTGTGTTATTCCACAGGGGTCACTGGCTGACCAGCATTTATCGCACATCCCTAGCAGCCCTTGAACCGAGTGGCATACTGTTAGTCTGAAGTTAAATGGTTTGGGTGAGGAGGCCAGATTTCCTTCCCTGAATGATATTAGTGATCCAGATAGGTTTTTCCAACAATCAGCAATAGCTTCATGGTCATCAGTAGATTCCAATTTTTTAAAATCTGAATTCAAATTCCACCATCTGCCATGGAGGGATTCGAACCCATTTTCCCAGAACATTAGCTGAGCTTTTGGATACATTTTTTGTTTAAAGTAAGACAATTATGAAGCAATACAGGTTTTTGTGAAGCAACAAAGGAAGACTTATTTTTGCTGGTTAGTGATTCGTAACTAAAGGGCCTAAAAATTAATGTGATCACAGAAAGGAAAGGAAGACATTTTGTAAGGTATTTTGTACAGGGTGCTAGGACGTGCAATATTCCATAGGAAAGAGGAACGAAAACAGAATCTGCGCTTAACCTTGAAAAAGAGAAATACATAAATTTTGGGAAAGATGAGTTTGAAAGATATGAAGTAAGGCAAGGAAATTGACAATGTGAATAGAGCTTTCAGGATGTTGGCAAAACCTATCACCTACATGACCTGTTTCTGGGCAGGTTTCTAAAATGTTCTTTACTGCAATATTTAAAGACTTTCACCTCTCTCAACAATTGCTACAAGTGTCTGACTTTTCGCCACAGGGTAGAAGTCCCAATGTTGGGAACATATGCAGGTCCCAAGGCCTCATTGGTGGAATGTGGGAGTTCAGATGCAATATTCCTAGAGCTGACCTATTAAATGTCCACAATCGAGCTCACGGTTTAAGCAATGATGGCAATCAGGTTCTGGAGTCTGTCAACCTATCAGTAAGTCAGCAGCTCTGCAGCCTCCATAGTGCCATTAAGGGAGATATGCTGAGGCTGAGACATTTACTTGTTCAACCAGTGTTAGATAGATAACCCCTTCAATGTAGCCTAAGTGGCCTCAGTGCAGCCTGTGTTGCATCTAGCTCTGCACCCGTAACCCCTCCCCTACTGCTGGCCTCCCACCAGTGTGGTCTGGGACAATGGCTCTCAATGATGGCCCTCAAATAGGCCTTTAATTGACTTAATAAAATAACTGCTGATGCTGTAAATCAGAAACAAAAACAGAAGTTGCTGAAAAAGCTCAGCAAGTCTGGCAGCATCTGTGCAGAGAAATCAGAGTTAACATTTCAGGTTTGGTGACCCTTCCTCAGAACAGTTCTGAGCTTTTTCAGCAACTTCTGTGTTGTCTTTAATTGATATAATTGGCCGTCTACTTGGCAGGTAGGGGTGAACTGCCAGCATTTCCACTGCTGGGAAATATCTCCAACATCATGACTATGCCAAGAAACCTTCCTGTCCCAATATGTCTCCCTGGCCTTTGGCCCTGTTCCACCCTAGGACCAGTAAGATCTCACTCTAGCTTCTTAGAATAAGACTGATGTTGAAATGTATTAGAGTTGAGACTGCAACTAGCTCTAACTCAAGGAACCCCTGAGGAATGAGAAGAAATAACATTCATCTCATCTGATATGCTCATTCCAGGGCCAAGAAGTGAGAAAAACAATATTGTATCTCATTCATGGACCAACTCCATGGCACATTTGAAAATTTCAAAGGGGATATGTCATCCTGCAAACAAATCAGAGATGAAAAGTCTAATCTAAATTGTACTTCAATATGATACGCTATTACAATGTAATGTTGCCATAATCCCAGAGGACTGTGCTCTCTTTAGAGAAAAACAACTGGTGGGGTTTTAACCCAAAGGTTACCAAGCCTCAGGCAAGGGCTGAGGTTGAGAAGGTGACCTCCAATGGTTTGGGAATTGAACCTATGCTGTTGGTGTTAGCCTGCATCACAGACCAGCTGTCCAACGGCTGAGAAAACCAAGCCCTGGCAATTATGCTATTATATACCACGCTTGACTGTATTCCCAAATTCCAAATCTTTTCCCTAATGTCTGTACCATGAACCCCAATTTATCTAATAACTTATTTTGTCAAAATATTCAAAGGTCAATATCTGAGCTAATTAAATCCCCCAAAAATGTGTAAATAGAACAACTAAAGGCAAGATACTGCAGATGCTAGAAATTCATAAGAGCTCCTTAGACAGCACCTTCCAAACACACAATCACTTCCATCTCAAAGGACAAGGGCAGCAGACACATGGGAACACCATCAACACCAAGCCACTCACCATCCTTGGAAAAACATTGTCATTCCTTCCATGCTGCTGTGTCAAAATTAGGAACTCCCTTCCTGATGGCATCAAGGGCTAACCTATACAAAACAAACTGCAAGTGTTCAAGAAGGCAGCTCACCACCACCTTCTGAAGGGCAAATAGAGATGGGTAATAAACGTTGGCCCATCCAGCATCCTGCAAGTGATTAGAAAGAATGGAAAATGCTGGAGAAACTCAGCAGATCTGACAGTATCAATGGAGAGGGAAACAGAGGTAACATTCAGTGTCCAGTATGACTCTCCTTCAGAACTGATCCAAAGAAGAGTCACACAGGGTTGGAGAACTGCTAACTTTCTCCAATTTCTTCAGTTTTTGTATGTGCAAAAAGAATAACACTTCCACAGCTTTCTGAAGAATTGGGCTGCACCTATACATTGAACACAGGTACATGGAAATAGTAATTGAATCATTTCACCCCTGAACATGCTCTGTTATTTAAGGTGATTGTGGCTGATCAGGAGCTTACCTTTGTCCCTTATCTCTGTCAACACCTTTGGTTAATAAAGATCTATAACGTTTAGATTTAAGATTTAACAATTTGATTTAGTATCAATCGTCATGTGTGGAATAGAATTCCATACTTCCATTAGCCTTTGTTTACGTAGAATTATTTCCTAATTTCATTCCTGAAAGACCTGACTCTAATTTGTAGATTCACATCTTAGTCCTGTATTCCCTCTCCAAGTGGATATAGCTTCTTCTCTTACTAGCTGCCTTCCTTTATTCTCTTTCAAGCTAGTTCATGAACTTCCCCAAAATATACGAATAGCAGCGCACTGACAAAAACATCACTATTTAAATTACCTGACGTTATGCTGTGGGATAAAGCCAGCAACTGAAATAATTTTTTTTGTCTTATTCGTAATAATCATTCATAAACTGACTTTGACTGCACACTTAACATTGAAAACGGAATAAGTAGTTAACGCTTTCCTGGGAATATCCTCTGAAAGTGCTATAAAAAGTTATTATGCCGCTTTTGTTTGCAGTCTAAAATAAACCTTTTCTCTCTGTTTTGCTGCAGCACCATCTGCTGGCTCAGGTGATGTCTCCTAGTCACGAGAAAGGTTTGCTACAGTTTATCAAAGTTATCACTGTTGTCGACTGTATGCACAGATTTACACTTAAACTTTATAAGAGAGAGCATCACAGGATCTTAGAAAGGAACCAATAACCTGGGACCCACTGTAAAACTTCAGCAAGAGGCATACAGCCTGAGGGAAACAATGATTTCATTTGTAATTGAGGCCCAAGCTATGTGACAGAAAATAGTGTCCACCCTTTTCTGTGACCTTTTCTGACCGAATAATTGTATTTTTGAGACAGTGACCCACGTACTGCTGTTAGACCTGATCACATGCAATGACACCAGCAATCTGGCAGATCATTCATTGCAGCTGATGAAACTGATACTTCATTTTCATTCGAATAACAGTTATTGATCAAAACTCAATATGAAAAGAGGCTATGCCAAATCATGACACATTGCAGGCTGCCTGTGCCTGTCACTCTCTGAATTAGTTTTAAAACAGCTGTTACGTGAGAGAACTTGAACCAATTCATCAACGGGTTTCCCTCGAAGAGAAGCAAATACAGTCAGTTTCCAAAGTTTCTCTCTACAAGGCTTCAAGCCTTTGTCCTGACCAGAAAACGCTTCCATTGTAATGAACAGTTTCAGTGAAAAACTGCTTCTAAATGAGAGCAAAGGGTTATGTCAAGTGGCAGTAAAACAGGGCACCAGTACAGCAACTTATAAAGACGTTTATACATCAGCACGCAAGGCCCCAATGGTGGTTATGAACTCTTCCTCCTCCACTCTTTTTTTCCCTACTTTCTTTGTTCTACTCATTGGAAAAATTGAATAGACAGGCCCAGGTTTCAGAATGTTGGTGGTGTCACATTCGAAGGCTTGTTAATGATGATCTTCCACTGTTAATAAAACTGACTGATTAGCTATGCAGAATGTCAGGAGGATGATCACATCAATTAATAATGACAAACACAGAGAGTTGGCAACCACTTTAGGACTTACGCAGTGAATTTGGTTCAAGTTACGTAAATAGAGGAAAGCATGTCACTTTGTGCCAGTTATTAATTTGATATGAAAGCTGCATATTTCCACAGACATTTGACAATGTAAGAAAACAAGATATTGAGTGCGCACATTATGAATGTTTTTCAAATTACTCATCTTGCCCAGCAATGTTGACATTGCAGATAAGAAGAGGGGGGGGTGAAAGTTATTTAAAAAAACCCTCCTCTGCTCAGGGACTAGTACTGCTTCTGAATTGGAACCTTGCATTTGTTTCGAGAGAGAGTGATGTATATCAGCCTGGTGCACCCCTGCCTCCACAGCATCCAGCTGACAAATGATGAAACCCATCATAATTATGATAAGGAAGATCTGTTGGTCTCCACTGGGATTAGAATCTGCAACACCGAGGTATGGGCAACAGAGTATTAAAGACAAGCTGGGAAAGCCAGTCAATTAGTGAGCCTCCTGAGTGACATGCCTTCCAGACAGTTCTGTATCTCATGAACAGTACCACCATTGGTCTCTCTTCCTCTATCTTCCACTCTGTCATTCTCTAACGCTCTCAGCAATACATAGTTCGTAGCACATAATGCAGTGTTCAAAACATGCTCACTGATCCTTCGTATTGATGCCCGATGTCTTCTCTTGCATTGACATATCAGGGCTAGTAGCATACAGGACTGTGATAATAAAAAAATTCTTTTTATACTGGTCAGTCTTAAATTAAGACCTGGACAGGAAAATCCAGGTAAATTCAGTTGTTATGCTGCAGTGGTTGCTCTGCGGCTAAAATTAATTGAATTCCCCTTTCACCCCAGTTAGGCAAATCACCGTCAGCAGAATTATCAACCTTCCATGACAACTGATCTGCGGCCACAGAAGCTGATTACAGTAGGCCCTCTGAAGACATGTACCGTACATCTGCAAGAGATATGAATTGACTTATCCTGACAGACTCAACTGGAATATTTTCCATGACAATGTTTAGCCTGCAAGGGGTGCAAAATAGTACCACTACTGCTCCAGATTGACTGCGGAAGTGACTTTGAAATGACAGCATGCAATGAATGAGTTAATGAGGCAGTCCCATGTTTCAGCAGTGAGGGAAACTGTAATCAGCAGGATTTCTTCATTGCAATGACAGCAAACATCAAAGCCAAGTGATAAGGGGAGCAATTGCCTGGATCTGCATTTACACACCACTGGTTACAGGGGTAAGTTTTAACAAGAGTCAAAGAAGACCATCCCTGGCAGCATTTACAGGTCTTTTTTTTAACTCTGGTGAACAACCTCTGCCCAAATCTGACTGTTAGTAAAACATGAGCTACAGTATCAAGACTTGCTAGTACTCTATAAAATAACTTCAGTAAATAACAATTAGCTCAAAAATCGTTGCTGTCAAAATCAAAGAGGTAACTTTAATTCCCAAGTGATGTTGTAGCCTTATGATATCTGTCCGTGGGCACTCCCATTCATAAGAATCACAATAACACTTAAAATGTGAGGATACAGTTTTTTTCCAGCTGCACCAATTCTTTCATCCCATTTCACCTGCAACTGACATAAACGTCACAAAGTTTGTGAAATTTTAAATGGAAATGATAGTTGCAAGTGTAAATCAAACTATCATGATCTAGTTTTAAAAACCATCGTGCTAGAAACAGGTCCCCTCCATCAAAGTTACCATTGTTCTAAGTGTGAATTATTCACTTTTAGGAGATTCCACTAGACGATCTTGATTGCAATGCTTAAAAAAAGCCGGATCTTTTAGGCACATGGGCATTAATATGCATATTTTATAAATAATTTTTAAAATTTTGTTTCATATATTTAGTCAGAAACTAATCCTGTACCCTATTATAAGTAGAAAACAGCTGTTCATTTGTTAGAAGCTGTTTTCAGAAATGTTAAATCAGGTTGCTGTTAAGTGGTGGATTGACACAAATTTAAATTCTTTTTGTGAAAAGCGTATTTTCAGTTTTGCTGTGACCACACGCAGAGTCGTCTGTGAACTATGAATCTAAATAGTTTGTTTAGCCCCATTTTAGCTTTTGGGAGTACATTTTAAAAAAGAACCAGCAGCAAAGCAAGAGTCAGAAGCAAGTTAATAGCTGGTGTATTGCAGACTACTGTAGTCAACCAAGTGGGTGGCATGGTGGCACAGTGGTTAGCACTGCTGCCTCACAGCGCCAGAGACCTGGGTTCACACATTCTCTGGGTTTGCATATTCTTCCCGTGTCTGCGTGGGTTTCCTCCGGGTGCTGCGGTTTCCTCCCACAGTCCGAAAATGTGCAGGTTAGGTAATTGGCCATGCTAAATTCCTCGTAGTGTTAGGTGAAAGGGTAAATGTAATGGGTCTGGGTGCGTTGCTCTTCGGAGGGTCGGTGTGGACTTGTTGGGCCGAAGGGCCTGTTTCCACACTGTAAGTAATCTAATCTAATCTAATCTAATCTAAATACAATAAGGTTACTAGTTTAGAATACACAGGACTAAAAGTAGATTAAGGGTAATAGAAATTTCTAAAGATTAAAATAGGATAGTCTTTAAGATTGTTGCAAGCTTGTTCTGTCTTAAAGCTACTCTCTCTGAAATAAAGGGATTAAAAATTTGAAGTCTGATACAGCTGCTGTGATGGTTTCTGTAGTTGAATAGTAAAGCTTTGCCTTTTCAGGCAAATGCAGACAATCAACAGGGTTGCGTGAGAAGAGAGAAGGTTTCTTTGTTCCCCTGCTTCTGTGGTTCTCGAACTGTTTTCAGCAGGGCCGTAGTTGGTTTCTGTGCACCTTTTTCCATGTGCTCCCACTGGCTTTGAACTCACTCTTTGCTGATATCTCTCAGAGTTTTTACTGCATGGTAATGTACCAAAAATGTTTTTCATAGTCTGTCTTATCCAGCCCAAAACTTATCATATTTGTTATCCCAAAACCGGCAAATCATACTTCCATATTAGGTAATAGTTAGCAAAGTTTTGTGTGATAGATCCATGCGTTTTTTTAAGTCAAGTTAATTAATTTTTCACTGTCTCATACCATCAGTTAGGATAGTTCTTATTTTCAAGTTATGGTGAGCTAAGGGTTTAGGAGTTTCTACTTACCCTGATTAATGTTGATTGAATTTCAAAAGACATTATGATTACTTCCTGGGAGAAGAATGGGTTTGTCCTAATAACAACAGAATTGACAGTGGTAGTCAGGTGACTTTTGGTAGCCATTTTTTAAGATTCTTTGGCCACTTTAAAGACTTTATTTACAAAATATATAATATTGTAATTACACAACTGTAAATGTTGTTTGAATTAAATTGGACGAGGTACAACATTTTCTTTTTGAAAGAAGTGTTGGATTGCCCAGGTCCGTGGTACATTTTGTGCTCAGTCGTTTGCAAATACATTTGAGCAGGAAGGCGAGAATAAACATATCAAAGCTATCACAATTCTGAGCATAATTTGCTGCCAGAATAACAAAAGCACTGAAGCAAAAGCTATCACATGATGTTTAGCTGTAAGTCCTGTAATTGGTAACTTTTGAGTCAAGGCAAATAGAACATGAATCAATGGAAAATTTAAATTTTGGAGATATTTAGTCATACAGTCCATAGATTGTGGGCTAGGTAGATTACCATTCAAAACGCAAGATCACAAGGATGTAGTGGGTCTGAGCGGGATGCTCTGTATATGTGCATGTGTGTATGTGTGTGTATGGTTGTGGGGGGGTGGGGGGGGGGGGCGGGGGGGCGGGGGGGTTGGGGGTGGGGTGGCGTGGTGGCGTGGTTGGCTGTGTTGGAAGGGGTGAGGACTTGATGGGCAGGCGTCACTTGAAGCTGGTATGGACATTGCCACTGCTCCAAAAGACCCTCTCAGATATTGGAATAGATAACATTTAACCAGATAATCAGTGTCGGCTGTCTCCCAATTTCTGCAATAAATGCAAGCACTTGGACTAACCACATGCTGGTGGCTTTGCGACTATTTTAAAGCCATCCACCTACAGCTGATCTGTAGGAGCTAAATTGAAGCAGATAGATTCCTTGCTTCTGCTTGTTCTCTATCACTCTGCTGATTTAAAGTACTATACACCTCTACCAGTCTTGTTATTTATACATACTCTCAGTATAGATTTTAAATGTATGTTTGACTCAGCTCCTACAGTAGCCCTACTTGACAGAGAAGGTCTGAGGATCCATATAAGACCATAAGACCATAAGACCATAAGACATAGGAGTGGAAGTAAGGTCATTCGGCCCATCGAGTCCATTCCGCCATTCAATCATGGCTGATGTGCATTTCAGCTCCACTTACCAGCATTCTCCCCGTAGCCCTTAATTCCTCTAGACAACAAGAACCTATCAATCTCGGCCTTGAAGACATTTAGCATCCCGGCTTCCACTGCACTCCGTGGCAATGAATTCCACAGGCCCACCACTCTCTGGCTGAAGAAATGTCTCCGCATTTCTGTCTGAAATGACCCCCTCTAATTCTAAGGCTGTGTCCACGGGTGCTAGTCTCCTCGTCTAACGGAAACAATTTCCTAGCATCCACCTTTTCCAAGCCATGTATTATTTTGTACGTCTCTATTAAGTCTCCCCTTAATCTTCTAAACTCCAACGAATACAATCCCAGTATCCTCAGCCGTTCCTCATATGCTAGACCTGTCATTCCAGGGATCATCCGTGTGAATCTCCGCTGGACACGTTCCAGTGCCAGTATGTCCTTCCTGAGGTGTGTGGACCAAAACTGGACACAGTACTCCAAATGGGGCCTAACCAGAGCTTTATAAAGTCTTAGTAGTACATCTCTGCTTTTATATTCCAACCCTCTTGAGATAAGAGACAACATTGCATTCGCTTTCTTAATCACGGACTCAACCTGCATGTTTACCTTTAGAGAATCCTCGACTAGCACTCCCAGATCCCTTTGTGCTTTGGCTTTATTAATTTTCTCACCATTTAGAAAGTAGTCCATGCTTTTATTCTTTTTGCCAAAGTGCAAGACCTCGCATTTGCTCACGTTAAATTCCATCAGCCATTTCCTGGACCACTCTCCCAACCTGTCTAGATCCTTCTGTAGCCTCCCCACTTCCTCAGTACTACCTGCCTGTCCACCTAACTTCGTATCATCGGCAAACTTCGCTAGAATGCCCCCGGTTCCCTCATCCAAATCATTAATATATAATGCGAACAGCTGTGGCCCCAGCACCGAACCCTGCGGGACACCGCTCGGCTGCCATTCTGAAAAAGAACCTTTTATCCCAACTCTCTGCCTTCTGTTAGACAGCCAATCCTCAATCCATCCCAGCAGCTCACCTCGAACACCATGGGCCCTCACCTTGCTCAGCAGCCTCCCGTGTGGCACCTTATCAAAGGCCTTTTGAAAGTCTAGATAGACCACATCCACTGGGTTTCCCTGGTCTAACCTACTTGTTACCTCTTCAAAAAATTCCAACAGGTTTGTCAGGCATGACCTCCCTTTACTAAATCCATGTTGACTTGTTCTAATCAGACTCTGCTCTTCCAAGAATTTAGAAACCTCATCCTTAATGATGGATTCTAGAATTTTACCAACAACCGAGGTTAAGCTGATTGGTCTATAATTTTCCATCTTTTGCCTTGATCCTTTCTTGAACAAAGGGGTTACAACAGCCATCTTCCAATCATCCGGGACCTTTCCTGACTCCAGTGACTCTTGAAAGATCTCAACCAATGCCTCTGCTATTTCCTCAGCCACCTCTCTCAGAACTCTATGGTGTATCCCATCGGGGCCAGGTGATTTATCAATTTTAAGACTTTTTAACTTTTCTAGCACTATCTCTTTCGTAATGGCAACCATACTCAACTCAGCCCCATGACACCCTTTAATTTTTTGGATATTACTCATGTCTTCCACTGTGAAAACTGACGCAAAGTACTTATTAAGTTCTCCTGCTATTTCCTTATCTCCCATCACTAGGCTTCCTGCATCAGTTTGAAGTGGCCCAATGTCTACTTTTGCCTGTCGTTTGTTTCTTATGTACTGAAAGAAACTTTTACTATTATTTCTAATATTACTGGCTAGCCTACCTTCATATTTGATCCTCTCATTTCTTATTACACTCTTTGTTATCCTCTGTTTGCTTTTGTATCCTTCCCAATCTTCTGATATGGAGCAGTTATTCAGTGGTAAAGTAGTTCAGTGGTCAGCACTGATGCCTCACAGTGTCCAGGACCCAGGTTCAATTCCAACCTTAGCAGACTGTCTGTTTGGAGTTTGCACATTCTCCTCATGTCCATGTGGGTTTGTTCCAGTTTCCATTCACAGTCCATAGATATGCACATTAGGTGAATTTGCCATGCTAAGCAGTTCTGGGATGTGCAGCTAGATAGAATAGCCATGGCAATTGCAGGGTTATAGGATGGGTATGCTCTTTGGAGGGTCATTGCAGACCTGATGGACTGAAGAGCATTTTTATGCACTGTTGGGATTCTATCAATACAATAGTTTAGCTTCTTGGCACTAGCTCAATGAACCATGGTCAGAGTTGTGACTGTTAAGAATATCCAAACTATAAGCTGAAACTGGAAAAGCGCAGCAGGCCAGGCTTATGCCCGAAACGTCGATTCTCCTGCTCCTTGGATGCTGCCTGGCCTGCTGCACTTTTCCAGCACTAACTTTTCAACTCTGGTCTCCAGCATCTGCAGTCCTCACTTTCTCCTATAAGCTGAAACTGCTCACTTAAACTTACCAACAAGAACTGGATCTCTGATGAACAGCCACCATATGCATGAAACTTCCTTGTTGTTCCTGATGCAGATTGATCTGTGGATTTGCAGCAGTGTCATTCAAATTTAAAAGCAACATCACAACCATTTTTGTAGAGTCCATTTCTAAAGCAGGTTTACGGGAGATTGCTTTAAGTGGATACATTCTCCGTTCTCTCCAGCTGCACTACTCCTTACTTACAAGGTCTTTCTCTGAGACTAACACAAAACTAAACTTTAAGCGTAAAGTTATTTATCCAGAGTTTGTGTCTGTGTTTCCTGGCAGCATATTGTCACACCTGTGACTTGTCAGCTTTTAAATATAGTGGAAAGTTACAGAACATGTGTTCACAGTCTCCCAGGATTCACTCTGTATGACTGGTGCTGCAGTACTGAATTCCTTCATAAATAAGAACACAATAAGCATTTCTGTGCTGACATTGAAATTTCACCAGAAGTACAAATATTTGGACTTTTTTTTTATTTGAAGACTCGTGTTTGAATCTGCTTTCAGTACATTACATTCCAGCCTTAAGAAGCCTCTTAGAAATAAATACCATTGTGGAATACTGCACAAAGGTCCATTCTTGAGAAATTTCCCTTACATTAAAGATTCACCGAACCTACCCCAGGTGTCCAATGGAGGTTTTCTAACACAATGAAATGCTTAAGCAGCCTCCTCAGCCATGCCATAGATTTTTTTCACGTTTCAAGTCAGCTTGCTCAATTCCAAGGTCATAAGCATTTAAATCATAATGCTAGATAACTAAATGTCATTTTCAGAATACCACGTATGTTATATTAGTGAATCCTCTGAGAGTTTGTTCAAGGTAAGTTGAAATGAACTTTGTGTAACAGAGTGTCAGCATTGCCTCAGCAATCACACACTCACCTCCAAGGCAGAGGGTCAGGAGTTCAAGCACCACTCCAGGACTTGAGCACATAATCCAGCTAATAGTCCAGTGCTGTTCTCAGGGGTTTGCTGTGCTGTTAAAAAATGCACCTTCACTTGGGGAGAGATTACAAGATCCCATGACATGGAATTAGAACAGCAAACATTTCTCTGTCAACTAACAATACCAAATACAAATGAATCTTATTGTTCATTGTTGGTTCTTGCTTTGTGACTTTTGGCCCTTTTTTTGGGTCCAAAGTAGCACCAACGAGGACCATGAATGAGGCTTGGTGAAATGATGTTCTCCATCACCACTCTGCAGCCTGTACAGAGTTGCTCACAGCAATAACGTTCAATGCCTCTCTTCGCCCTTTCAGCTCCAGTGAGTTGCCCTTGCTTGTTTCATTTTTAATTATCTGACCATAGCCGGGAGTATCTCCAAGCACAGCTTCTTGTGTAATCCTTGCAACGTAACTTCGAGTGTCCCATCAAAGCTAAGGAACTAGTAAATAGTACACACTGTTACAGCTGAGCGTTAGTAGTGGAGGGACTGAATGTTTGAGGATGAGGTGTGAATCAAACATACTTTGTCCTAGAAGGTGTCAAGCTTCTTTTGTGTTGTTGGAGCTGCACTCATCCAGGCAATTGGTGAGTATTCCATTACACTCCTGACTTGTGCCTTGTAGATGGTGGAGAGGTTTTGGAGAGTCAGGAGTTGTATTACTCATTGCAGTAGTCTAGCTTCTGACCTGCCCTTGTAGCCATTGTATTTATATGGTTAATCCAGTTCAGTTTCTGGTCAATGGTAAACCCCAGGATGTTGATAGTGGAAAATTTAGTGATAATAATGTCATTGAATATCAAGGGATGGTGGTAGATGGTCTGTTGTGGACAGAGTCATTGCCTACCGTTTATGTAGCATGAATGTTAAACATACGCGAATGAGTTGACACGTCAGTATACCTTAACGATAAAAGCTCAGGATATCATCGTTCTTTCATACAACAAGGGCAAAAATGTCTCAGATTCCATCATAATGCAAGTCGCTTGAACCATAATATATTGAAGGAAGCATGTGACCAAATAATTTAATGTTAGCCCAGGAATGGATTGTCTGTGAAAGTAAAATTTGAATGTATTTGTGAGCAGTGATAAATCTCTGTTGGCTCTTCCAACACCAGCTTATCTATGCCCTAGTTCTAATGTTATGACAGGTAACATAACCATTGGTGTATCAGGTAAGGAAATGTTATTGGAGACAAAACACACAACATGATGACATTCGTGGCCATCTACAAAAGAAGTCCAAGATTTTTGTGGCAGTTATTTGGTAACCAAATTGTAACTCAACTGGACAACAGCTTTGGCTGCCAAAGACGTTGGATGTTCAGCAGCATCAACTATATTGAGTACAGATCTGGAGGCAGACACAGACCAGTGAGAAGACAGAGCTACCATCTTTTTGATGTCTAACTTGAAAGAGGTTCTCCCTTTAAAAGAAAACAGTGCCTGGAATTTTAATCAAACTGAAGTCAAGGACTACTGGTAGCACAAAGTTAAAAATCACACAACACCAGGTTATAGTTCAACACATTTAATTGGAAGTACACTAGCTTTCAGAGTGCTGCAACCACCTGATGAAGGAGCAGTGCTCCGAAAGTTAGTGCTTCCAATTAACCTGTTGGACTATATCTTGGTATTGTGTGATTTTTAACTTTGTACACCCCAGTCCAAACACCGGCATCTCCAAATACTGATAGCATAGTTACAAAACTTTCCTAAAAGAATGTACAGCTAAAATAAAAGCTCAGGAAGCAGTGTTCTATACTAACAAGCCTGATTGATGTTCAGAGGTCATTTGATGCTACAATTTTCCTTCAGTAAATCAAAATCAAAATAGAGGGATCTCACATGACGTCATCATGCTTCATTTGATGTGCATGCCATTTACAAGTAGAAATCTGTGGTTACATGTCTGCAAGTTTTGAATGACAGGCCTTCAGTTCTTCAAAACAACAGTCTTAACCAGACCAAGGCTAGCAAAGAGATAGCAACAAAAGAAATGATGGGGGAACAAAAAGCAAAGGGCATGAGTGTGACATTTTTAAAGACAAACTGAGAAGTTTGATGAGCCAGTTATCACTCAAATAACGAATTAAGATATTGGCAAGAAAAAGAACCATACTATTGACACATTACTTGAGAATGAACATAATTTTCAGGCCAACAACATTTTCATTCTTTAGATGCAGTTAACATTATTGCTCTGATCAATGAGTTGCACAAAACCAACCAAATCTGTAACATACATGATTTGTCAGAATGGCCCAAAAGCTGTCCAGCTTTTCTTGATAAATGGAAGACACATGGCATCAGCAAGGTTAGATCTCATGGAATACAGGGAGAACTAGCCATTTGGATACAGAACTGTCTCAAAGGTAGAAGTCAGAGGGAGGTGGTGGAAGGTTGTTTTTCAGACTGGAGGGCTGTGACGAGTGGAGTGACACAGGATTGGTGCTGGGCCCTCTACTTTTTGCCATTTACATAAATGATTTGGATGCGAGCATAAGAGGTACAGTTAGTAAATTTGCAGATGACACCAAAATTGGAGGCACAGTGGACAGCGAAGAGGGTTACCTCAGATTACAACAGGATCTGGACCAGATGGGCCAATGGGCTGAGGAGTGGCAGATGGAGTTTAATTCAGATAAATGCAAGGTGCTGCATTTTTGGAAAGCAAATCTTAACAGGACTTATACACTTAAGTGTAAGGTCCTAGGGAGTGTTGCTGAACAGAGAGACCTTGGAGTGCAGGTTCATAGCTCCTTGAAAGTCAAGTTGCAGATAGATAGGATAGTGAAGAAGGGGTTTGGTATGTTTCCCTTATTGGTCAGAGTATTGAGTACAGGAGTTGGGAGGTCATGTTGCGGCTGTACAGGACATTGGTTAGGCCACTCTTGGAATATTGCATGCAATTCTGATCTCCTTCCTATCAGAAAGATATTGTGAAACTTGAAAGAGTTCAGAAAAGATTTACAAGGATGTTGCCAGGGTTGGAGGATCTGAGCTACAGGGAGAGGCTGAACAGGCTGGGGCTGTTTTCCCTGGAGCGTCAGAGGCTGAGGGGTGACCTTATAGAGGTTTACAAAATTATGAGGGGCATGGATAGGATAAATAGACAAAGTATTTTCCCTGGGGTGGGGAGGTTCAAAACTAGAGGGCATAGGTTTAGGGTGAGAGGGGAAAGATATAAAAGAGACTTAAGCGGCAATTTTTTCACGCAGAGGGTGGTACGTGTATGGAATGAGCTGCCAGAGGAAGTGGTGGAGGCTGGTACAATTGCAACATTTAAGAGGCATTTGGATGGGTATATGAATAGGAAGGGTTTGGAGGGATATGGGCCGGGTGCTGGCAGGTGGGACTAGATTGGGTTGGGATATCTGGTCGGCATGGACGGGTTGGACCGAAGGGTCTGTTTCCATGCTGTACATCTCTATGACTCTAAGGGACATGGGGGACAGATTTCAGGGAATCTGGTTCCAAATCCAAGCCAAACCACTCAGCAAAACACAAGATGGTTGAACATGACAATAATGGCAGCAAAGTGTTAAGAAAGTGCATAACTGCAAACCCATTCATGAGGTGCAGAGTTAAACAAGCAAAAGACAAATTTCACAAGATGCTCAAGATTTCCAGATTGTTACCTCACACACACACCACAATATTATAAAGCAATCTAAAACTTTAACATATATTGAATCATAAGTTCTGAAAAGGCAGAGCAACATATCCTAATAGGTATTACCACTATGCATTCTGAAAGGCACGTACATTAGCAAATTGTACTCCATAGTACAGCGAATGAGAGACTCATTCTGTCTAGGGGGTCATCAAATTCATGCTTGGGCAGGATCATGCACCGCTGCCAATCAACACAAGCTCACCTTGGCATCCTAAAATGCTCTAGCAGGTAGACACCAAAGGTGCAGCAATGGTAGTGATTACTGATATGCACTGATCTTGGTATAGACATAACACATGAGAGTCAAACCACACCCAATTTGGGGAACAGACCAGCCTTGATATAATTAAATCAATGAATGATGTCATACTCTGTATCCAGACAGATTTAATATGGTTGCCAGTTTTATTTATCTTCCAATGAAGTGCAGCATGCGCATTCATGAGAACTTTCGAGTGGAACTGAATGAGATTGAACAAAATGGCGTCAGTCAGAATGTCGACAACACCACAAAGACTGGTGTGGCTTCATCATGTGTAACTTAAACAAAGATGGCACCATACTTTGCCTTGCCTCCACCAATAATGCCCTATGACTGGATCCAAGAGGATACCATACTCCTCCAAATGTGCAACCAGGCCATCCCAAAACAAAAATGCACTGGGAACAGCTCTTCTATTACATGGTCCCATTTTCACATGCTGGGTTCCATACTCAATGGACTAAAAGAAAAATCCTACTTTATTGGATGCAGCTGATGACTTTAATGATCATAAAATCAGCTTTTGCCCTGGCATTATGGTTGTATGAACCACAGACTGACCCAAATCCTTCTCCCTTAAAAATGGGAGATTGCTGGGTTCGGGGCTAAGAGGTAGGATCCCTGACTTCTTCCAGGATTTTTGCCCCAAAGGTGAGTCTCTCCAGAGTCTCTAGATTAAGAGGTGAAAAACAGGGTCTTAATCTTCACCCATCTTCTATCACACCCTACCGCCTCTCTGCTCTCCTGTATTTTGTGTGCTCTCACATGATTGGTGCCATTAATGTGAAAACTAAAATATATTTCTGTCTTTGGTGGCCGCCTCACAAATTGTGACGTTAATACTATTTAGTGCAATGGGAATACATTTCAGTGCAGAAAGGCTTAACTATCTCCCTTGGCATCCACATTGCTGATGCTTTGGAGAAAATTGGTCTCATTGTACATATATATTTCAAGAATATTGCACATTTGTTTCCTGTATGGCTATATATGACCTTTAATATTGTGCAGATACGATCTGAGGAATTCCCATATTTTTGAAAACTTTCACTTCAAAGCATCAAATCCATATTTTCATTCAAGCAGCACGAATTGTAGACTTCAGCAGAAGGCAATAATTTCAATGTATTTGACAAGTCTTAAAGTAGAAAGCATGATTATTCAAACTGCTGCAATACATTCAATGCGAACTTTACTGCAAAATAAACTTTGCTTGCCTTCAGCAGTCTTTTAAATGAAGACCCTTTGTTATATTTAAAGTCGAATACATGCAGCAAATCTCCAGATAGTATATTCTGCTGATGTGAGAAATGTCTCGGACATTATCCCTGTGTGGACTTTATTTTATGGCCTGCAGCACAGCTACATGATGATAGCATAAAATAATGTGAATTGCCCAGTGTGCAGGTCTGAGAGATAATGACTATTATATTAATTATCATCCCAAATCAATGTTAAGCAAGTTAACTTCTTCTCTGTTACACTAAATCAATTAAAAAGTTATTTAGTCATCACCATGAATAAAACACAGGAAACTATAAAGATGATGACTCATTGCACATCTGTATATGTGATAATCGAGTACTCTGAGACATGGACATTGCTGACTGGCCAGTAATTTTTGCCTGTCCCTAGTTGCCCTTGAGAAGGTGATGGTTAGCTTCCTTCTTGAATCACTGCAGCCCACAAGCTGGAGATTGACCCACAATGCCCTTAGGGAGGGAATTTCAAGATTATGAGCAACAACAGTGAAGGAACGGCCATATATTTCCAAGTCAGGATGGTGAGTAGCTTGGAGGGGAATTTGCAGGTGTGGTGTACCTGATCCTCTTGTCCTTCTAGATGGAAATGACCGTGGGTTTGGAAGGTGCTGTCTAAGATTTCTTTGGTGAAATTCTGCAATGCACCTTGTAGATAGTACACACTGCTGCTACTGAGTGTTGATGGTGGAGGGAGTGGATGTTGTGGATGTGGTCCCAATCAAGTGAGCTGCTTAAGCCTGGATGTGTCAAGCTTCTTGAGTGTTGTTGGAGCTGCATTTATCCAGGCAAGTGGGGAATATTCCATCACACTGCTGACTTGTGCCTTGTATTACGGTGGACAGGTTTTGGGGAGTCAGGAGGTGAGTTATTTACCTCAGTATTCCTAGTCTCTGACTTGCTGTTGCAGTCACTGTGTTTATGTGATGAGTTCATTGAGCTTTTGGACAATGGTAACCCCTAGAATGTTGATATTGGGAGATTAAGTAATGATAAGGTCATTGAATGTCAAGGGACAATGGTTAGGTTATCTCTCATTGGAGATGATCATTGCCTGGCATTTCAATGGCATGAATGTTACTTGCCACTTGTCAGCCCAAGCCTGGATATTGTCCAGATCTTGTTGCATTTGAACATGGACTATTCCAATATCAGAGATATCGCAAATGGTGTTGAACATTGTGCAATTATCAGCAATCATCCCCACTTCTGACCTTATGATGGAGGGAAGGTCATTGACGAAGCAGCTGAACATGGATGAACCTAGGACACTACCCTGGGAAATTCCTGCAGAGATGTCTGATAGCTGAGATGACTGACCTCCAAAAAACACAATCATCTTCCTATGTTCCAGGTAAGGCTCCAACCAGCAGAGAGGTTGTCCTCTGACACCCACTGATTCCAGCTTTGCTGGGGTTCCTTGAGGCCACACTCCATCAAATGTAGCCTTGATGTCAAATGCTGCCACTCTCACATGATCTCTGGAATTCAGCTCTTTTATCTGTGTTTAAACCAAGGCTGTAATGAGGTCAGGAGCTGAATGGCCCTGGTGGAACCCAAACTAGGTAACACTAAGCAGGCTATTGCTGAGCAGGTGCTGCTTGATGGTACTGTTCATGATACCTACCATCACATTACTAATGAACAAGGGGAGATTCATGAAGCAGTAAATAGCTAAACTGGACTTTTCTTGTTTTTTGTGTATAGGACATACTGAGGATATTTTATACACCCTCAGACAAATGCCAGTGTTGTAACTGTATTGGAATGTTTAGTGAGAGGAACAGTAAGCTCTGGAGCACAAGTCTTTAGTATTAGTGCTGGAATGTTGTCAGGGCTTATAGCCTTCACAGTATCTATTTCTTTAAAGGTTTCTTGGTATCAGGTGGAATGAATCAACCTGGCATAAGACTGGTATCTATAATGTTGTAGATCACTAGAGGAGGCTGAGATGGATCATCCACTTGATATTTCTGGCTGAAGGTTGCTGCAAATGCTTCAGTCTTATCTTTTCCACTGTTGTGCTGGGCTGTTCCATTAGTGAGGATGGGGTCAATTGTGGAGCCTCTTCCTCCAGTGAGTTGCTTAGTTGTCCACCAGCATTCATGACTGGATGTGGCAGGATTGCAGATCTTAAATCTGACCTGTTAGTTGTGGGATCACTTAGCTCTGTCTATCACTTGCTGCTTATGCTGCTTGTCACACAAGTCGTCCTGTTTGGTAGCTTCACCAAGTTGACACCTCATTTTCAGGTATGCCTAATGCCACTCCTGGCATGCCCTCCAGCACTCTCCATTGAATCAGCGTTGATTCCCTGGCTTGATGTTAATGGTTGAGTGGGGGATATGCTGGGCCATGAGGTTACAGATTGTGCTGGAGTACAATTCTACTGCTGTTGATGGCCTACACCACTTCATAGATCCACAGTCTTGAGATACGAGATCTGTTTGAAGTCTGTCCCATTTAGTATGTTGGCAATGCCACGCAACACAATGGAGCGTATTGCCATGTGAAGCCGGGACTTCATCTCCATAAGTACTGTCCGGTGGTCACTCTTGCCAATACTTTCATGGACAGATACATCTGCAGTCAGCAGATTGGTAAGGATGAGGTCAAGTATGGTTTTCCCTCTTGTTGGTTCCCTCACCACCTGTTGCAGACCCAGTTTGGTGGCGATGTCCTTTAGGACCAGACCAGCTCGATCAGTAGTGCTGCTGCCGAGCCAGTCATGGTGCTGGACATTGAAATCCCCGACTCAGAGCATACTTTGCCCCCTTGCCAACCTCAGTACTTCCTCCAAGTATTGCTCAACATGGAGGAGTACTGATTCATCGGCCGAAGCAGTACGTTATGTGGTATCCAGCAGGAGGTTTCCTTACCCATGTTTAATCTGAAGCCACACAATGTCATGTCATCCAGAGTCTGTATTGGAGACTCCAAGGACAACTCCCTCTCAACTGGGTCGCCACCTCTCCTGGGTCTGACCTGCTGGTGAGACAGGACATATCCAGGGATGGTGATGGTGCTGTCTGAGGAAATATCTATACGAACTCATTCCGTGAGTATGACTATGTCAGGCAGTTACTTGGCTATTCCATGATACAGCTCCCCCAATTTTGGCGCTAGCCCCTAGATGTTAGTAAGGAGGACTTTGTAGGATTGACAGGGCTGATTCGGTCATTGTCTTTTCTGGTGCCTAGGTCAATGCCATATGGTCCATCCCAACCATTTCATTTCTTTCTTCAGACCTTGATGTGTATTTCAGTGCAACAGAGGAGGAGAGTAATCTCGCGACACAACATTTCAACACGTCAAGGAACAATTGTTGTAGCGTTGCATTTTACAACTCAATTGTAATTATTTCATCAAAAAAGAAGTTCCAAATATTCTTAAAACCAATCAGTTTAAACAGATGAGAATGATGTTCTGATCATATCCACCTAGCTTGCACATTCCCAGGGTTGGAAATTGTGGTGCTGGAAAAGTGCAGCAAGTCAGGCAGCTTCTGAGGAGCAGGAGAATCAACATTTCAGGCATAAGACCTTGTACATCCCTAGACACTACAGACAATTTTGCATGACCAATCCAAGTAACTTGCACATCTTTGGACTTCAGGAGGAAACTGGAGAACCCAGAGGAAACCCACACAGACATAAGGAGAATGTGCAAACGCCACACAGACAGCTACCAAAGAATTGAACCCACATCCATCATGCTGTGAGACAGCAGTGTTAATCACTGACCTACTGAGGCACCTACTGGATTACTTTACAGTTTAACAGCCTGTTAGTTCAAAGGTTTTAGCAAAATGTTGTTCAAAACAAGCAAAATATTACAAAGAATGTCATTTTCCTTTTCATGACAAAAGAAAATCAAGGTATTTCATTAGATGAATAATGAATCTGAGGATCATACAGTCATTAAACATATGAGGCAAACAGTCTAAGACTCAAAATTAGTTGATGTCTTGAGGCAAGTTTCACAGCAATGCGTTCAATGGATCACTTTAATAGCTCGATAATATTGATTCTCATTGCTGATACCTACATATTACCCACACCTGGGAAGCTGTTGACAACTCAATGACTTTCCAGGCCATTTTAGAAAGTTTTAAGAGCTAGTCATGTTGGTGTTCGACTGCAATGCTATCTTGATCATACTGTGTAAGCCTGTTTGGACTTGGCTTCCAAACGGCATGAGTAAATCAGGTATCTTCATGGTGAGCATTTTATTGGCAGATATATCTTAACTGAACTAAAGTGCACATTTTGAGATTTGGTTTCAAAATAAGCGTCCTTCCTTTTAGTACAGCGATGAGGATCATCTATTAATCGAGTTGCCAGAGGACAGTAGGAGCTGGATCATTGAATGTATTCAAGGCTGAGTTAGACAGATTTTTTATCTACAAGATTGTCAAGGTTTGTGATGAGTAGGCAGAAAAATGAAATTAAGGATGCAATTAGATTAGCCATGATCGACCAGGACTGAGAGGTCCAAATGGCCTATCCCTGTTCTTTTTTCTTCATTTTTTAAATGTAAACTCACGATCTTTGGATTAGTTGTCCAGCCCTCTGGAAAACTAATCCAATTAAATTGCTATTATGTTGCTCATCACAGGGTGGGGGATGGGTGGGGGGGGGGGTGTCTCCAATGTCCTAGCTAAAAATTATTGATCAATGAATACGAATGAAAACCAGAATATCTCATTATTGTTACATTGATGCCTGTGGGAACTTCCTGCACAAATATTGGCTGACACATTCCTTATATTGACAATGTAATTTCTTTGGCTGTGAAACATTTGTGTGTTACATAAATGCAAGCTCTACTTGTGTACTTTTTCATCTTTTGCTTATCACCCATTAAAATGTGAAAGACACATGATGTGAGTGAAAATATCTAATGTACATTGCAAGTAGCAAAACAGCAATATCATTGTTTCTTTCATTGTAAATTTTTGCCTTTCTAACACATACAAAGAATAGAATTTTTGAGGGTAACTATTCCAGAAATAGAGTCTGTAAATTTTTCACCAACCCTATATCCTTTTAGTTAGATCTAGGCCACATCAGAATGTGCAGCAACAAAGAGAAGTCTGGAAGCAGGAATATCTGATCTCGAAGTACATACAAACATATAAGTTAGGTACAGGAGTTAGTTACTTGCTTGACAAGACTACTCTTGCCATTCAATCATGTCATGGCTGACCTGACTGTGCCATATTTTCACCTGCTCCTTGATAACATTTCAGTCACTGTTTGTCGAAAATCTATCTAACTCTCCCTTACGAATATTCAAATTCTCTGTTTCCTTCTCCTTCAGGAGAAAGGATCTCAAAAGTCTCATAGCCCTCTTTGAGAAAATAATTCTCCTTATTGTTGTCTTAAATGGACAAGCCCTTATTTTGAAACAGTGATCCCTTCTCCTCGATAGTTCCACAAGATGAAATATTCTTTCTATGCAATCTTATATACTTTACATATTTTTCTAAATTCCAGCAAATATAAACCTTGCCCTTTCCAATCTTTCCTCACAAGATATGTCTGTCTATTCCAGACATTTGTCCAGTGAACCTTCTCTGAACAGCTCAAAATCCATTCTTAAAAAAAGATGAACACAATACGTAGTATCCCAGATGTGGTCTCGCTAGCATCCTGTATATGAAGTATAACCTCCCTACTTAATTTCCATTACAATAAACAATGACATTCTTATTAGCTTTCCTAATTACTTCTTGTACCTGCATACTAACCTTTTGCAATTCATGCACAAGAACACCCTCTCCAGGTGTTCTGCAACCTTTCAAATTTTAGATATCATTCTTCTTTATTATCTTTCCTGCTAAAATACATAATTTTGGACTCTAGTGATTAGAACCTGGGTCAGATAGATCTCATTGACTATGAGATCCTTGATTGGGGTTGTTAATCAGGGCCAATCAGGGAGCCCTGGCTGACAGATATAAGAGACAGGATTCAGAGAGTCTCCTCAGTCTAGGCTTTGAGCTGGCTGGTCAGAACCCATGTACCATGCACATTTAAATAAAGGCTGACTTGGTGACAGGATACCAGCCTCTAAACAGTTGTTTCACATGCTTTCCTACATTGTACTCCATTTTTCAGATCTTAGCCAACTCAGTAAATCTATCCTTTTGTCCCGTTCACAACTCACCTTCCCACCTAGCAATGTGCATTAAGCAAATTTAACAATCATACCTTTTGCCCCTTTGTTCAACTGATTTGAACTTAGCAGTAAACCTGATAGCACACCACTTGTTAGCTTACCAAGCATAAAATGATCCTTTTATGCTTAATCTCTTTTTCCTGTTAGCTCGCCAATCTTCCATTCATGTCAATACGTTGCCCTGACACCATGAGCTTTTTAAAAAGTTTCCTCAACAGACTTTTACAGGGAACCTTATCAAAAAAGCCTTATCAAAAAAGCCTCAGAACATCTACTGGTTACCCTTTATCCACAACACATGTTATGTTGTCAAAGATCTGCAATAATTAGTTAAGCCTGAGTTTCATTTCACAGTGCAGCAGTCTAAGTGTGCAGCACATTTACAGGAGAAACATTTTAAAATCATATACAGAGCATCTGCCTCTCGCACAGGGATGTAGGAAGGAATGTAGACACAGGGGTGTAATGCTAAATAAAGGCAGAACCTGTCTACATCTCTGGTCCAAATGGATGGAACTCCCAGAATCCATTAAGACTGTAAATCCATTGTTAAAGTTTGTATCCCTGATGAGAGTCATGGTTTAAAATGAACACTCCACTAAGCTTTTAAACCAGGGTAAGGTACTCTCATGTGACAATGTAAATACTTCCTTAGGTTCCTCTGATTTTACTTTTTTTTAAATGGATTATGGTCCACAAAATGGTGATTCACATTGCAGGATTTTGGTAGCACCAAAGCCATGAATGAATTAGGACAGGGGTTGCACCAACATGCAAGGAAACACTCGAAATAGAATTGATTAGGGAGGTGGAAATCCTTGCAATTATTCTCTCTTTTAATTATCTATGAAAATGTTAGTTGATTACAGCTACATATTGATTAACAGTCACTCAGCTGAATGGCTATTAAACCCCAATCATGGTGTCCTCTGTTTTAATCAGTCATTCGTTTGAATCAAAATCAAATTAATCTGGTTAAAATGGATATCGTTTTCCATTTTATTTCAAAACAAAATTCAGCAAGTAGGTCCAGTAATAACATCAAAATCATATTTAGCTTGAAAAGTATTATTCCTTTACAACTCTTTTCAATGAATCAAACAAAAGCAGAATGAGGAAACAGGTGACTTTATTAACAAAGAAATGATTCTTGAGAATGCTGTACTTAAATATTCAAGTCACAGCTTTAATGATTTAGGGGGTCTTTAAATGGAGACTCCAGCAATGTACGGCTGCACTTAAGTACTGAGTGTTGTAAATTAACTGTACTTTCCACTAAAAGGCTAGCTCTACCAAGGTTGTTTCAGGTCTCTGAGGCCTATGTGTCTTCTAAAGTACGTTGATTACTCTCCAAAGAAAACTGCATTGGGAGATATTTGCTGACCAAAGCTATACATTACTGTCCAATTAGTATAAAGATTGCCAGGCAAGTGTTCACTGTAACCAATGACCGTCACATTCCCCTGAGGCACAGCATAAGAAAGTGCAATGAGCTCAGATCAAATTAACCTCTGTTTAGAAAACTGAATGTCCATATTATATTATTTTCCTTTCATTTAATTCCTGTAAAGTAAAGTAAACAACAGGCATAACACAAATCTGTTATACAAAGTAGATGCACACTCACTGACAAAGTAATGGAACTAAAATAATTCAGTAGCAATGAAAAACTACACTAAGGCAGAATAACAGAATTATGAAGTATATATGGGTCCAGTACAACCACAACAAACTTGTTTGATTTTTTTTTGGATTTCTGGAGGCTACAAATAGCTTCTTTGTAAATAAATCCTGGTCTTGGACATTCCAACTAGACAGCAAGACTGGATCTTGCTCCATTTACTAGAATTGCTCTTCTGAGTTTCAGCTTTGAAGTGTATCTCTACATGTCGTTCTTCATGTAATGTATGTCAAACCAAAGGGATTATCAATGCAGTTTTGTGCTGATGAATACACTGTTTACTTTAATGTGAAAAGGGACAAGTCATCGACTTTATTTGAAGGAGATCACAAATACACCAGTTAATCAGTATATCAAATGCTGACTCTGCGTTTTGAACAGTATCACACAAAAGTTGCTAGAAATCACAGTGTTTTCAATGTAATAAAGTATTAGATGTTTATTCTGCTCTTTGGCAATCACTAAATTCAAAAACTGCAATGATCAATTAAGTTTTAACCAGCACTTTAAATCTTTAACTGCAGTTACTTAAAAGTTTGGGCTAACAAGAATGTGGACAATAAGTTGATCATGGTGTGTAAACATTCCTCTTCTCAATGCCTCTGCAGCTTTTGACCCAGTTGACCATAACATATTCCTTAAACATATTTCATTTCTCCACCTCTATAGATTTCCAAATTCATCCTTGGCCCAATCTTCTTTCTTATCCACCTGCTGTCCTTTGACAGTATGAAACAAGAACATGGTATAACAAGTTTGCTAAAAACACACAATTTCCATCACCTCTCCTGTTCATGGTGAAACCTCTTCAACTAAACTACACAGGGAGTCAATGGCTTAGTGGTATTATTGCTGAACTGTTTATCCAGAGACTCAACTCATGTTCTATGGACTTCAGTTCAAACACCACTGTGGTGTAATTTGAGTTCAATTTTTTTTAAAATCTGGAATTAAGAGTCTAATGATGACCATAAATCCATGGTGGATTGTCAGGAAATACCTATCTGGTTCACTAATGTCTTTTAAGAAGAGAAACTGCCATCTTTCCCTGGTCTGGCCTGCATGTGACTCCAGGCCCGCAGCTATGTGGCTGACTCTTAACTGCCCTCTAGGCAGTTAGCAATGAGAAATAAATGCTGCTGCAGCCAATGATGCCCTCATCCCTTTACTTAAGAAAACATATTTCAATACATTTTCACCAAATAATTGAAAGCAGCACAAATGATATTTATGTGCATGTGATTCTGACACATAAAATTGACAATTTTGCTCCTAGATGTGGCAATCAATTGTACGTTTGGATACTGATTGTATAGTCTTTTCTGCTCCATCTTGACCCATTGTACTTCTTAACTGTAATAGTTCTCACAATTTGATAGTGTGGGTGATGGATTTACGATGGTGCCACATAGACTTGCTTAATGTCGCAACTATATTTGTCTATATCAATATCTGGAATGTATGATCAGATCTTCCAGAGATTAATAAATTTGCTACATCAGGTGGCTGGAATCTGCATATAGAGATGTTTTGCCATAGGCTCATTTGAGACTTCCTTTCCTGATGTAAAACTAAAGAATACACCCATAGAGCCAAAAATGAAGACGTTTTGGCTTGCTCTGCATGTTTGTTGCTCTCCTTGTCTTTCACTGAACCAGCAGCAAAAGCTACTAATGGCATCTGTATGTCAACAAACAACGCAATATTGAGAAGGCTAAAAAATGTTCCCAAACAACTTAAGCTCAACTAGTTACAGGTCATGAGTTCTTTTCAGAGCAGCAGGGTGAATTCCACAGTCATTGTACAATGTCACGTGAATCATCACTCATTTTGCCATTTTGTTTCTCTTGCAGCTTCAGTGTAATTGCTTTGCCCAAGTTTAATTTCACCTTGCAATATTTTCTGTGCATACATGGATTGAAGGGAACTACAGTGAACCAGAGCATAATGAAGCTATCATATGCTGGTACTGTGATAACAAACATCCCCCCCACCCCCACCACCACTAGAATATATGTTGCTTTGCTACCTACTGTACCTCATCAGATGCAAATTCCATGCAAGAACATACTTGATCTGGTTCAAGTGTTCCCAAGAGGATTGGCACATAATATCTTGAATTAGAAAGTGCATGCGTACATTACAGGTCTAAACTAGGTCATCTTTTATCAATTCCAACCAATCTGTCTGTGCACACTCTCTGCTGTTCGCTATCAGATACTGACATTACTTCTCTGTTCTAATTGTCAGTTGTTAGTGCACAAAAACAAATGTGTAAATGAGATATCCTAAGCCCAACCACCTGTGCTGAGCTGTGAAATAAATATGCTAACATTTCATATAGGGTATGACATCCAGCATATATAAGATAACCTATTATAAACTAACCAAAGGGAGCAATGCCTTTTCCTAATTTAGAATCTGATTTCAAATCCCTGAGGGCAAAATAGGCTCTGGTGTCATGCTCTGATGTCTAGAGAGAATGACAGTCTGACCTGTTTGGGGCAATGTCAATTAATGTCACCAAAATATCTGTGTGCAAGTATTTCCTTGCCAACATGAGCTTTAACTTCGACAAATGTCCACACCCATCTGCAAAACATTCAAGCTATTAGCTGACTTTATTAGGAAAATAAATGCCAGTGAAACAAATTTTGAGCTAATTATACAATCAGAATATCTCTGTGTGTATCAAATTTTGCATTTTATGCACTGAATATTTCTGAATATATCAATCAAAAATGTCAGATATTTTTCAATTGTTTTATAAATATTAAGCATTGATGTTTAAAATGTTATTTTGCTTGATCCATATGTACAGCACAGTGGTGGAAACGACTTGCAGTTCATTGCTTTTTTGAAACAGATTATTGCAGCGGTTATTAAAAAAATATTTAATTGCCGCACAATCAGCTGAGTCAACACTCACTGTAATTTTGATATGCTTGCTCACTTCCAATGGATCATCCAACCTCTGTAGAGATAGACAGCATATCTGACCCCTCAGGTCACCTAATGTCACAGAGATCATTCCACACAACTGAAAATAATCCTTTACTGCCGCGAATGTAAAGAATGCAGAAGAAGCCTGACATTAGCAGGTGCTCTCTGTCAGCAACCCTATAACTTTTTGTCCAGTGTCCAGAATAGTTTCAGTAATGCTCTGTCACTATGTCAAAGTCCCACAGTGTGGCACACCATCTGCCCTGAGACCAGACACTGTGGCACCTATGAGGTCAGCACAGCTATAGGCTTCTCTCATTTAAATCTCTCAGAGGTCTGAAATTAGAATTGCTGGTATAAATATGGATTGTAACTACATACCATTAATTGGTATCCTCGACGCACCCTCTAGAAAAGCAAGAGAAAATGTCACTTTAAAAAAATTGGCAAACAGAACTCCACACTAATTTACTTCAGAAGGTAGTATGCATTATTTATATGGCACACTGATTGTCAAAAAGTCATAACTAAGTACCTTGCAATGGCATTATACTGCGCAATAGATTGCCAATATTCAGTGTATTGCAACTCAAAAAAGAATACAAATTAAGGATTTAGGTGTCAGTTGGGCATACAGTATGGCCATTAACAGCCAATAATTCTCACTATAATTTTTGTCTGTGAATTTATTGGAATGTCAACACAATTACATTAAGTTACACAGCAGTATAGTTCTTTTTTGTTTTGCTAACTCCCACGGGATAGAAGGTACCAGATTGACAATATGCAATATTACTGGTGTCAACATGTAATATTTGTGTCAAACAAACCAGGCGTAGCAGTAGCAATCGCCATTCTATTTCACTGGTGCCAGATGTGTTTATTTTCAGAGGCACTGCCACCTCTACCAACTGTGCCCATTTAATGATACTACCTTTGTTAATGATGTCTGTTGTTCCAACTGAGTTAAGCTATGACTAACCACAATTTAATTTGGACTGTGGCAGCTGTGTCACCTACACCAACTGCAAAACTGTGCCAATTTTTATAATTATGCCAACCAGCTTTGTTGAGCTATTGTGCAAAGGATGCCAATAGTTGCAATTATGCCAAGCTACTTTCAAATAATAAGGCCATTGACACTGTAAATGTAGAAGCGCAGCACCATTCTTTACCATAGAAGAAAGCCAATTAAATAAGATTTGTCACTGGTATCACTAAGTCTCTTCCTACAATAATGAACGATTCCCACCTCGGGCAACTGTCTGTGCGGAGTTTGCACATTCTCCCCATGTCTGTGTGGGTTTCCTCCTGGTGCTCCAGTTTCCTCCCACAGTCACAAAGATGTGCAGGTCAGGTGAATTGGCTATGCCAAATTGCCCATAGTGTTAGGTGCATTAGTCAGAGGGAAATGGGTTACTCTTCGGAGGGTCGGTGTGGATTTGTTGGGCCGAAATGACTGTTTCCACACTAATCTAATCTAATCTAAACATGGCCACACTACAAGTTAATTCAGCTGTACTTTCACCATTCCGACTTGAGTATACCATGTTAAGTACTCAAACTGTGTCAGCTAACTATGAACATTGTTAGGTTGATCTTCCATTATCCCCAATGTCAATATATTCTGAGAAAGGCACAACCTCAAACTCTGTCAAGTTCGGTTCAGTACCGAGGGAGTATCACATAGTTATATATGCTGGCTTTCAGATGGAATGATAAAGCAAGGCCCTGCCTGCCTGATTGAGGAGAGGTAAAAGATCCCATGGAACCATTCAGAAAGAATGGTCTTCATCAATATTTATGCCTTTATAAATATCTGAAAGACATTCATTAGTGATCAGTTATGCAAGTTTATTTGTTGATTCTATCTGTATGTAAAATGTCCCATTGCACTATTTTAAAGTACTGGCCAGTATTTATTCCTCAATCCATATTTCTAAAGCAGATCATCTGGTCTTTGGCATAATGGCTAAATGTTATCAGAAATTGAATAAGTGTCATTTTTGTCAGGTAAGGAGGGTTTCTATCCTGAAGGCCCAGTGAGTTTCCTTGTGTGATCATCCCAAACATAGCCCTTTAACAACCTGCTACACCCCATAGTGCCCCTCTCATCTAATCCCGAGCTGGATTCTCCAACTTGATGTTGACAGGAGTATGCAGCACTGCTGGGATATCGCAAGATACTTGGCACTAGCATCATAGTTAATAGGCCTCCGTGGCTGGATATCTTCCCCAGACAAAGTGGACAAGGCAAATTAGGCATTACACTTTGCAGACGGGGCCGTGGAGGTGCTGGTGGATGGGATAAGTGCAGAGACAAAATGTTCACTTTCCCCAGGACAGCCAAAGGAGGCGATTATACCAGACCCTGCCAGCCTGCTCTGATGTCACCACATAAATTGGTGCAGACTTGACTGGCCAGACAAATGCCCAGCAGTGTCACAAGAAAGTCAATGATCTTTTCTGCTCTGCCAGGAAGTGTGCCACCATCTTCTTTCCAGTACCGCTGTGTCTGCAAATGTACCCAGCAAGGCTCATGCTCTATCCTTGTCACTATTGCATGCAACATCTTCCCTCACTCTCACCCACCTCAAACTCCCACACTATGTAGCCCTGCATGCCCTCTGTGCAGTCCACTCACTCACTTCAGACATCTCACCACTTTTACCCCACAGACACCAGTACTAACTCACGTGCCACCCACGTTCCTCTCACTCAATTTCTCTATTTTTATCATTCCCAAAGAAAAAGGAACATGATAGAGCCAAAAGACTCAGGATGCATCTTGGGATGCCCAACGATTGGCTCTCTTCTCCAAATAAAGAGATTATTTTGGCCCTCTTAGGTGAGGACCAAGACTGATCCAATGGAGATGCTGAACCTTATTTGTCCAAGCAACAAAATAGGAAGCATTGTTCAATGCTATGTTAATCTCCCATTACCACCAATGTCAATGTATTCTTAGCAAGATACAACCTCTACCCTTAGCCACGATGCACTGTTCTTTCTTACTTCCTGCAGTTGACAGCAGGCCATCTGCAGTCTTCATGGTCAAGAGGGCAATGCTGCACTCAGAGCACTGCCAGAGACCAGGCATCTGCTCAGCTTGAGGTAGACCAAGGAGACCATGTCAACAAGCTATAACCACATCAACATGTGTAAGCAGACACAAGAGAAACAGGCTAGTCACAAAGAGTCACAGAGTCATATAGCCGGTTTATCAGGGCACTGGAGGACCTGACATAAAGTAACACAGTTGAGATGCTGCTGCCATCTGGCATGCAAACATTGAGCTGTCTCTGTGAGTGCTCGGGGCAAGGTTTTGGGCAGCAAATTATCTAAGGTTCACACAACATGTTGTGTTTTGTCTTTAGAATCACAAAGGCATAGAGATACACAGCACAGAAACAGACTCTTCAGTCCAAATCATCCATGCTGACCAGATATCCTAAATAAATCTAGTCCCATTTGCCAGCATTTGGCCCATATCCTTCTAAAGTATGACTGTCTCTGCAATGGTGCTGCTTTTTGAAGGACCTCACATCAATCAAAATTGAAGGTCCCTTGCTCACAGCACAAAATGCTGACCCCACCCCCTTCAGTTGAGGTCAACTACATTTTCAGCTCCGTTGCACACCTTAGTGCCTCACTCTAAATCTCTATCTGCCCACCATTATCTGGAGTCACCAGGTATCTGAGTCAAGGAGTATGGTGCTGACAAAGCACAGCTGGCCAGGCAGCATCCGAGGAGGGGGAGAATCGATGTTTCAAGCATAAGCTCGAAACATCGATTCCCCTGCTCCTTGGATGCTGCCTGACCAGCTGTGCTTTTCCAGCACCACACTCTTTGACTGTCATCTCCAGTATCTGCAATCCTCACTTTCTCCCTCACCAAGTATCTGTCAAGAATTGCCAGTCAATCCAATGAGTGGGAGCATGGAAAATTACATAGTAATGAGGGAGAATTAGGTAATAATGAGAGTGATAACAAACAAGAAGCCATTCTAATTGACTTCTCACTGTTCATCTTGACGTCCTGAACTTACTTGGAATTTGTATTTATTTGTGAACTCAATATTGGGTAAACTATTACTCAAGATTTACCAGTTTGTCAAAAATGTATCATCAGAGCCCACATAGGACATAGAATGTTCCAGTGCTGTACATGCTTTTTGGCCCTCGATGTTGTGCCAACCTGTGAAATTAATCTGATGCCCATCTAACCTACACCATTCCATTGTTATCCACATGTATGTCCAATGGCTATTTAAATGCCTTTAAGTTTGCAAATCTACTTCTGTTGCAGGCAGGAGAAAGTGAGGACTGCAGATGCTGGAGATCAGAGCTGAAAATGTGCTGCTGGAAAAGCGCAGCAGGTCAGGCAGCATCCAAGGAGCAGGAGAATCAACGTGTCAGGCATGAGCCCTTCTTCAGGAATGAGGAAAGTGTGTCCAGCAGGCTAAGATAAAAGGTAGGGAGGAGGGACTTGGGGGAGGGGTGTTGGAAATGCGATAGGTGGAAGGAGGTCAAGGTGAGGGTGATAGGCCGGAGTGGGGATGGGGGCGGAGAGGTCAGGAAGAAGATTGCAGGTTAGGAAGGCAGTGCTGAGTTCGAGGGATTTGACTGAGACAAGGTGGGGGAGGGGAAATGAGGGAACTGGAGAAATCTGAGTTCATCCCTTGTGGTTGGAGGGTTCCTAGGTGGAAGATGAGGCGCTCTTCCTCCAACCATCGTGTTGCTATGGTCTGGCGATGGAGGAGTCCAAGGACCTGCATGTCCTTGGTGGAGTGGGAAGGGGAGTTGAAGTGTTGAGCCACGGGGTGGTTGGGTTGGTTGGTCCGGGTGTCCCAGAGGTGTTCTTTGAAACGTTCCGCAAGTAGGCGGCCTGTCTCCCCAATATAGAGGAGGCCACATCGGGTGTAGCGGATGCAGTAAATGATGTGTGTGGAGGTGCAGGTGAATTTGTGGCAGATATGGAAGGATCCCTTGGGGCGTCTGAGGGAAGTAAGGGGGGAGGTGTGGGCGCAAATTTTGTATTTTTTGCGGTTGCAGGGGAAGGTGCCGTGAGTGGAGGTTGGGTTGGTGGGGGGTGTGGACCAGACGAGGGAGTCGCGGAGGGAGTGGTCTTTTTGGAACACTGATAGGGAAGGGGAGGGAAATATATCCCTGATGGTGGGGTCCGTTTGGAGGTGGTAGAAATGACGACGGATGATACGATGTATATGGAGGTTGGTGGGTGGTAGGTGAGGACCAGTGGGGTTCTGTCCTGGTGGTGATTGGAGGGTGGGGCTCAAGGGCGGAGGAGCGGCAAGTGGAGGAGATGTGGTGGAGGGCATCGTCGATCACGCCTGGGGGGAAATTGCGGTCTTTGAAGAAGGAGGCCATCTGGGTTGTACGGTATTGGAACTGGTCCTCCTGGGAGCAGATGCGGTGGAGACGAAGGAATTGGGAATATGGGATGGCGTTTTTACAGGGGGAAGGGTGAGAGGAGGTGTAGTCTAGGTAGCTGTGGGAGTCGGTCGGTTTATAGTAAATGTCTGTGTTGATTCGGTCGCCCGAGCTAGAGAAGGAAAGGTCTAGGAAGGGGAGGAAAAAGTCTGAGACGGTCCAGGTGAATTTGAGGTCAGGGTGGAAGATGTTAGTAAAGTGGATGAACTGTTCAACCTCTTCGTGGGAGCACGAGGCAGCGCCGATACAGTCATCGATGTAGCGGAGGAAAAGGTGGGCTTTGGTGCCAGTGTAGCTGCAGAAGATGGACTGTTCCACATATCCTACGAAGAGGCAGGCATAGCTGGGGCCCATGCGGGTGCCCTTTGGTTTGGAGGAAGTGGGAGGATTGGAAAGAGAAGTTGTTCAGGGTGAGGACCAGTTCAGTCAGTCGAAGGAGGGTGTCAGTGGAAGGGTACTGATTGGTATGGTGGGAGAGGAAGAAGCGGAGGGCTTTGAGTCCTTCGTGATGGGGGATGGAGGTATACAGGGACTGGATGTCCATAGTGAAGATAAGGCGTTGTGGACCAGGGAAGCGAAAATTATGGAGGAGGTGGAGGGCATTGGTGGTGTCCCGAACGTAGGTGGGGAGTTCTTGGACTAAGGGGGACAGGACCGTGTCGAGGTATGCAGAGATGAGCTCGGTGGGACAGGAGCAGGCTGAGACAATGGGTCGGCCGGGGCAAACAGATTTGTGGATTTTGGGCAGGAGGTAGAAATGGGCGGTGCGGGGTTGTGGGACTATGAGGTTGGAGGTGGTGGATGGGAGCTCCCCTGAGGTGATGAGGTTATAGATGGTCTGGGAGGTGATGGTTTGGTAGTGGGAGGTGGGGTCATGGTCAAGGGGGCAGCAGGAGGAGGTGTCCACGAGCTGGCGTTTCGCCTCAGCGGTGTAAAGGTCGGTGCGCCAAACTACTACCGCGCCTCCCTTGTTTGCCGGTTTGATAGTGAGGTTGCAGGCAGGCCATTCCACACCCCTACTACTCTCTGAGTAAAGAAACAACCACTGATATCTGTCCTAAATCTATCACCCCTCAATTTCAAGCTATGTACCCTCATGTTAGCCTTCACCATCCAAGGAAAAAGGCATTCACTGTCCACCCTATCTAACGTGCTGATTATCTTATACACCTCGATTAAGTCTCCACTCCACCTTCTTCTCTCCAACGAGAATAGCCTCAGTTCCCTCAGCTTTTCCTTGTAAGACCTTCCTTCCATTCCAGGCAACATGCCAGTAAATCTCCTCTGAAATCTTTCCAAAGCTTCCAAATCCTTCATATAATGCGGTAACCAGAACAGCGTGCAATACTCCAGTGTCTTGCACAGCTGAATCATGACCTCGTGGCTCCGAAACCCTATCCCCCTACCATTAAACAGCAATACAATATATACCTTCTTAACAACCCTATCAACCTCGGTGGCAACTTCCAGGGATTTATGCCCCTGGCCACTGAGATCTCTCTGTTCATCTACACTGCCAAGAATTTTATCATTAGCCCAGTACTCTACATTCCTGTTACTTCTTCCAAAGTGAACTACCTCACATGTTTCCACATTAAACTCCATCATTCAGAGTCTGGGAAAATTCCACCCATTATGTTTTGTGAGGCCTAGCCGTGTGTGAATTACAGCTGATTCTATTATAATATACCAATGCTGGTAGTGGTAGGTTTCTTATCTGGTGCTGGTTCAGGTTGTGACGGTCACCTCCATGTTACGTATTATCTGATGTGGCTCCATAGTGCTACCTTGGTAAGGCAGTCTTTTCTGTCAGATTTACTGCAGTGGAATACAATGGACTATGAAGGTGCACAGTTCACTGGGGACTGTTGTATCTGGACCCTCCCCTGGGGCAGGTGGATTTTCATTTCTACTTGTCTCTTCCAATGCCTAACACTGACTACATGTGTATGTACCTTGACACATCCAGTGTGTGTGGAAGATGCAATATAAATGCAAGTCCTTCTTTATACTTCCAGAGATCACAAGCAATGTGTCCTTTTTCTTTCCCAATTATTGTGAACTACACACAAGCGCGAGGTCCATCAAACAACACTGCAGAGAAGAAAAAGTAAATGGAAAGCAATAGCCATTAAGTTTGCTGAAGTGTACCTGATTCCACACACTATAAATGGTAATTCATTCTTATATCACCTTATGTTCTGAACTTTATCAATCACACTTCCATTGAGATACTTTTTGTACAGTTGACCATTTTCTGCTGCAGATCTTCATCCGTAATGTTTTATACAGCAGAGAGCCCGAGTTCAGTGCTCAGAGTCATGTCACTCTGCTGCCATTCAAGTGACCCCATTGTTCTTTGTAATTGGGAACTGCCAAGAGGGTGATTTAATCTTACAAAATCCCAGCTGGAATGGGAAAAGGAATGGTAATTTAGTCAACATGGACAATGAGAAGCTTGAATTAAAGTAAACGTGTTGTGCTACTAAATATTGGCATCACACCTCTTGTACTGTAATTAGGCTCATGGGATTAGATCCAACATTTTTGTACATTTATTGGAAAATGGAAAGTGTGACTGTTCAAAAAATATACATGCTTTGATGGCTGCTATGAAATGAATTACTATTATTGACTGTTGAAAATTGTACATCTTGTTCACCTTAACTGCACAATTTGTAGACTTGTCTGCAGGGAATAAATACATGTCCATTGCTGTACTAAACAGGATAATAATTGTTACAGCCAATTTCATAACATATTGTTTTATAAAGTACTGAATAAATGCTATTTTAGTTGTCAAGCATATATAAAAACCTATGATTGTTTTTAAAATTCGAAGCCTATCTTATTTTATGGGGCATTAGCTCACAGATTTATCTGCTATTCAACAATATTCCCATCACTAAATTGGTTGCTATCATTACTTTGGGTGTCACTGCAAGAACCGTGTAAATACCATGAATACAAGAGCTGGCCACAGGCTAAAACTTCTGCAGCATGTTGCTCCTGATTCACCAAAAGTAGTCCACTAACTGAAATGCAAAAATGAAGAGTGAGATGGAGTTCTCCCTGCTTCCCTGGATACATGCAACTTTAACAACACACAAAAGTTCAACACTACACAGGACAAGCAACATATTTGATTGTTACCCAATCGGCACCTTTGAAAATTCACTCTCTCCACCATGGACACATGATTGATTGCCATGTGTACAATCTACAAGATACCACTGCAGCAAATCTTGAAGGCTAATTTGACAGATCTTCCAAACGGTTTTCCCACCCACACAATTTTCTTTAAATCAAAAAAAAAGTTCAGTCCTTGGACCATTGTATGGAGCATTATCCACTATGATGCCTTAACCAGTCAGATTCAGTTTGCAACCAATCAGTGCAGTTTGCTCATGCAGTTTGAATGATTGCTTCCTGTGGAATTTGTATTCTTGCACCAGCAAGAATGTAAGGTGAAAGTGTAAGGTGAAAAACCTCTGCAACTTGTTATGTTTTGCTGGCTAATTCATGTTGCATGAAACTGAGGGATTTCAGGAGAGGTTTGCATCATGAGGCCTATCAAGACTTTTTGTCATATTTTACCAAACTTGCCTCATTAACTAGCTAGCCCGCCCTATGGTATTTGTCATATTTGATGGCAGCCTTATCTTAACATGCATGCTCCTAGAACAACTCACCACTCAACAGATATTCTAGAATTCACTGGCATTCCTTGCATCCAGCTTAAAAGTTAGATGTAAACATGGACAAGCGTTGTCAGTCTGGAGCTACATTGCACCGGTCCTGGCATTTGCCCTGGACATAGTAGAAAGGGGGAGCCTTGCATCCTGCTTTGTGGGTGGGCACCTGAATGAGCTGTTGGGTTGTTCTGTTGAACCTGAATGTTCTGTTGAGACAGAAACTCCTCTGATTTCAGAAGCAGCAGTGAAAGCCATGACCTGGTCTGATTCCCAATCTCAGCTGTCTAAAGGAATTTACAGCAACGTGCTAAGAAAGTGATGATATTTACCATTCCAACAGGTTAAGTGCCTCCATTTTCTCTCTGGTATGTCCCTCACCCTATCTCAGATACTATACCAACCTGCCAACAAGACTCATGCTCTATCACTCCCACTGTTGCATGCAGCATCCTCCCTTACACAACCCGGCACTCAACACCATCAACCCTTCATGCCCTCTGTGCTACCAACTCACTCACTTGGGACATTTCTCAACCTGCACCATATGTAACAGCTCTGCCACCCACTTAAATCTTCCTTAATACTGACTTATCACTACTTCCAGAAAAGTAGGCAGAAATAGTCAAGGTTGCCCAGTATCCTGACTCTGAGCACCCAGCATGGCTGACTCACCTTGTTCAAGCCCCTTGAAGTATCAGAGGCTACCCTTAACCAACTGTGCTGGGACCCATATTCCCCATGACTTCATAGAATCACAGAATCCCTACAGTGTGGAAGAAAACTATTCAACCCACTGAGTCCACACCAACACTCCAAAAACATCTCACCCAGATCCAATTTCCCTCATCTACTCTTATGACCCTGCATTTCCTATGACTAACCCACCTAGCCTGCACATAGAGTCATAGATAGAGTCATACAGATGTACAGCACAGAAACAGACCCTTTGGTCCATACTTGTCCATGCTGACCAGATTTTCTAACCTAATCTAGCCCCATTTGCCAACACTGGACCCATATCCCTCTAAACCCTTCCTATTCATGTACCCATCCAGATGTATTTTAAATGTTATAATTGTACCAACCTCCACCACTTCCTTTGGCAGCTCATTCCATAAGGCACCACCCTCTGGGTGAAAAAGTTGCCCCTTAGGTTCCTTTTAAATGTTTCCCCTCTCACCCTAAAAGTATGCTCTCTAGTTCTGGATTCTCCCACCCAAGGGAAAAGATCTTGTCTATTTATCCGATCCAAGCCCCTCATGATTTTATAAACCTTTACAAGGTCACCCTTCATCCTCAGAGGCTCCGGGGAAAAGAGCACCAGCCTATTCAGCCTTTCCCTATCGCTCAAATTCTCCAACCCTGGCAATATCCTTGTATATCCATACCATAGGCAAATTAGCATGGCCAATCCACCTGACCTGCATATCTTTGGACTTGACTGAGTATTGCTGACAAGCTTCTTTGTTTTGAGTCTGTACTAAATAGCAAGGCAAGGCTAAAGCAATTTGAGCCTGGCATCTCTGGCTGAGGACAGAATGTTCAAAAAGGCAAGGCAAGGCAGGGATGCAGTGAACTCCATGTGAGTGAGGGCTATGACAGTGAGTGAGATGCAGCTGGTCCAGTCCATGAGCTGGGTGTTTGTCTCTGAGCATACCATGTCCTTGCTGCTGCATTACCATGATGTCTACTGCTGAAGTTCAAGGTGTAGAATAGAAATGCAGAAGCATCCTGGAAATGGATTGGAAATGTACCAGGAGGGCTATTAGAGGCTGGCAAATGTCCATTGATACAAATGCCTATGTATGTTGTGGGTGTATGACAAATATCTATGGAGTATACCCCAAGATGCTGGTGCCCAGGATCCAACATGGATATTGCTTGCAGCAAGCAGTGAGCTAAATCTGCCAGGTATCCGATCTGATATCCACATTGAGATTTCATGTTGCTTGGTGCAAGGGGTGGCATGGTGGCTCCATGGTTAGCACTGCTGTCTCACAGGGCCAGGGACCTGGGTTCGATTCCAGCCTTGGGCGATTGTCTGTGTGGGGTTTGCACATTCCCCCTGTGTCTGCATGGATTTCCTCCAGTTTCCTCCTACAATCCAAAGATGTGCAAGTTAGGTGAATTGGCTGTGCTAAATTGTCCATAGTGTTCAGGGATGTGTAGGTTAGGTGCATTAGTCAAGATAAATGTAGAGTAATAGGGTAGGGGGAATGGGTCTGGGTGGGTTACTCTTCAGAGGGTCAGTGTGGACTTGTTGGGCCGAAGGGCCTGTTTCCACAATGTAGGGATTCTATTCTAAAAAAAGTTTGGTAAGGTAGAAAGCTGAATATTAATGAGGCACGTCAGTATGTCAACATGGTGTTCAATAAGCAATAACCCCCTTCGTTGGCAACTCACTGCTACCAAATGAGAAAACCATCAAGCTGTTTGTCAAAATCAGAAAAAAGTGGAGCGAGACATTCTCACCAGATTTATCATCTATTTCTTCCCTGACTTTTGCCACAGCCCATGTCTCTCATTACAGCAATTGTCTTTCACAATAGGGAGAGAGGGGTATTTTAACACCCAAAACTGGTTTGTTTGTGTCAATCAATGTTAGGATAGTAAATACTCTAAACCTAATCCCTACTGTACCCTGATTTTAGCACAAGTGGGATCAACAACATAATCCAGGAGGCAGATTGATCATTTAGGTATTACACTGAAATTGCCTGCCTCAGATGTAATTAGTTTTAATTTAGCCCTGGTCAGCTGGGTTCCCCAGCCTTAAGACACCAGGCAGCCAAAGGAAGGTGATGGCAGCAACATTCAAAAGAGCTTTCCCACATCATCCCGTTGGATCCAGTTTAATTGGAACCTTCCCCATACCATCTCTAATGATCAGGGACATTTCTTGAGTGACAATCTCCCCCCCCCCAACTCCAGTTTCTTTTATCCATTTCTCCTTCCTCTGCCCCTGCTTGTAGTGACCTCTGATTTCTTTCTGGTCTCTCATTCTCCTTATCCCCTGTATATTGGCCTTTAATATAAGGCTGTTGGCATACAACTCACAATGTACTCCTGCTTCACAGCACTGAGGACCTGGGTTCAATAACAGCCTCAGGTGATTGCATGTGTGGAGTTGACATATTCTCCCCTTGTCTGCGTGGGTTTCCTCTGGGTGCTCCGGTTTCCTCCCGCGGTCCAAAAATGCGCAGGTTCGGGAGATTGGCCATGGTTTGCAGGGTAGGGGTGGTGAGTCTGGGTGGGATGCTCTTCAGAGGATCTGTGTGAACTCAAATGGCTTGCTTCATACTATAGGGAGTCAATGATTCTCAGAGGAAGAAAGGTTTAAGTGAGATCACACCTGGTGCATTGGATGGTCGCTGTTCCTAAGGAGGGAGATTCATTCCTGATGAAGGGCTAATGCCTAAACATTGATTCTTCTACTCCTTGGATACTGCCTGACCTGCTGTGCTTTTTCAACACCATGCTCTTGACTCTGATCTCCAGGATCTGCAGTCCTCACTTTCTCCTAAGGAGGGAGGCACCTGATTTTAATTTGATTCAACAGAAGCTTGTTAGATTATTTCTTGGATTGCAAAGATTGAATTATTGAATCACTACAGCACAGATGAAGACCATTCAATCCCTGCTTCCCCGAGGAACAATTCATGAGCTTCCTCTACTCTGCTATCTCCCAATGCCCCTGCATGTTCCTCCTTTTTAGATGTTAAGGACTAAGATCAAGAGAGAATTATTCACTCAAAAGGTTTTAAATCTTTGGAATTCTCTATGGTGGAGGACTAGGGTTGCTGAGTTGTTGAACATATTTAATTCTGAGATCAATAGATTTTTGAAGTGAATAAAGGGATGCGTTGAGTTGAAGATCAACAACGAGCTTGCCAGGTGGTGGGACAAAAGATGATATAGTCCACTCCTGCTTCTATTCCTTCTGCATTTCAATCGAGGTCTACCTCTTGAACATAGTTTGTTCTCCGTGAGACAGAATTGGTTCCTGACCGAATTTTCTTCACTACAGAAATTATGTGAGTCACTGTTCCCCTGTGTGCTCCATCTCTGAACACCAGATATTTTGTGTAGTAAATTCAATACTACATGAACTCTCCTTCTATATGAATGTATATACACCAAACATCTTATAAATCAAGGAGGGAGCATTATTTATTTTCAGTTTATCTCATTATATCTCCACTGACTCCCATTTCACAACATCTAAGACTTATTTTTACCAAATACTTGTAGCTTTTACTCATGATTGTACTGTAGCAACATCTCCTTTGTTTAATATTTATCATGTTTTCACTGTCACAGTGCAGTGCTTGAATTGTTGCATACTCTTTACTTGGCTCCATAAAGGTTACCAGTGATGCATTATCCTGTGCCAACAGTTAGGTACCAAATAGGAATCAAAACCTTTCGTGTGTTTTTGCAGTCAATAAAAGCTCAGTAAGGAGCTTGATGATCTATCTTGGCTTCCTTCAGCAATCTTTTCTTTATCTGAACAATATTCTCTCTCCTGCCATTGGAATGTGCATAATTTAGAGACCTTTTTTATTTGAAGTACAAATCTGTTGCACATTTCTTTAACTCACACACTGGGAGCTGGGATCCTTTGTTCAAAAACAGTATAAGGGTGAACCTGCTCTGATTAATCATTTTAACAAGCATTTTAACATTCCACTTACACTATCGACTTGGCTAAAATTAAACATAATTGAACAGTTAGGCAGCATTACAAAAGTAGTGTGACTGGAGCCTTGATACACAACAAAAGTGTTCCCATCCTGCACTACATTAAAAACTAAACAATTTAAATAATGATAACAGAAATGACCTTTTCAAGTGATGATATATGGATCCACAATCGCTATTTATTAGGATGTGGAGGTGCTGCTTTTGGACTGGGGTGGACAAAGTCAGAAGTCACACAACACCTGGTTATAGTCCAATAGATTTATTTGAAATCACAAGCTTTCGGAGTGGTGATCCTCTGTCAGGTTTCACCTTATGATGTCAAATAGACCTGTTGGTCTGTAACTTGGCGTCATGTGATGTCTGATGTCATAGATCAAACTAAATATGAATGTTTTGTGATGCTAAAGGTTATTAGGATGACATTTTGAAATATAAGTCAATTATCATAGAAAGTACATGAGATTTAGATTAGATTACTTACAGTGTGGGAACAGGCCCTTCTGCCCAACAAGTCAAAGCGCAACCCACCCAGACACACTCCCCTACATTTACCCCTTCACCTAACACTACAGGCAATTTAGCATGGTCAATTAGACAATAGACAATAGGTGCAGGAGTAGGCCATTCTGCCCTTTGAGCCTGCACCACCATTCATTATGATCATGGCTGATCATCCTCAATCAGTATCCTGTTCCTGCCTTATCTCCATAATCCTTGATTCCACAATCCTTGAGAGATCTATCCAACTCTTTCTTAAATGAATCCAGAAAATGGGCCTCCACTGCCCTCTGGGGAAGAGCATTCCACACAGCCACCACTCTCTAGGTGAAGAAGTTTCTCCTCATCTCTGTCCTAAATAGTCTACCCCATATTTTTAAGCTGTGTCCTCTGGTTCGGCACTCACCCAACATGTTTCCTGCCTCCAGAGTGTCCAATCCTTTAATAATCTTATGTGTCTCAATCAGATCCCCTCTCAGTCTTCTAAACTCAAGCCCAGTCACTCCAGTCTTTCAGCATAAGGTAGTCCCGCCATTCCAGGAATTGACCTCATGAACTTACGCTGCACTCCCTCAATAGCCAGAATGTCTTTCCTCAAATTTGGAGACCCAGAACTGCACATAATACTCCAGGTGTGGTCTCACCAGGGCCCTGTATAGCTGCAGAAGAACCTCTTTGCTTCTATACTCAATCACCCTTGTTATGAAGGCCAGCATGCTATTAGCCTTTTTCACTAACTGCTGTACCTGCATGCTTACCTTCATTGACTGGTGTACAAGAACACCCAGATCTCACTGTACTGCCCCTTTACCTAACTTGACTCCATTTAGGTAGTAATCTGCCTTCCTGTTCTTGCCACCAAAGTGGATAACCATACATATATCCACATTAAACTGCATCTGCCATGCGTCTGACCACTCACCTAACCTGTCCAGGTCACCCTGTAATCTCCTAACATCCCACTCACATTTCACTCTGCCACCCAGCTTTGTATCATCGGCAAATTTGCTAATGTTATTACTAATACCATCTTCTATATCATTAATATTTATTGTAAAAAGCTGCGGTACCAGCATTGATCCCTGCGGTACCCCATTGGTCACCACCTGCCATTCCGAAATAGAGCCATTTAAGACTACTCTTTGTTTCCTGTCAGTCAACCAACTTTCAATCCAAGTTAGTACTTTGCCCCCAATACCATGCGCCCTAATTTTGCTCACTAACCTCCTATGTGGGACTTTATCAAAAGCTTTCTGAAAGTCCAGGTACACTACATCTACTGGATCTCCCTCGTCCATCTTCAGAGTTACATCCTCAAAAAATTCGAGACCATTAATCAAGCATGATTTCCCCTTCATAAATCCATGCTGACTCTGACCTATCCTGTTACTACTATCCAGATGTGTCGTAATTTCATCCTTTACAATAGACTCCAGCATCTTTCCCACCACTGAGGTCAGACTAACTGGTCTATAATTTCCTGCTTTCTCTCTCGCTCCTTTCTTAAAAAGTGGTACAACATTACCCACCCTCCAATCCACAGGAACTGATCACGAATCTATTGAACTCTGGAAAATAATCACCAACGCATCCACGATTTCTCGAGCCACCTCGTTCAGTACCCTGGGATGTAGACCATCAGGCCCTGGGGACTTATCAACCTTCAGACCTAACAGTCTCTCCAACACCAATTCCTGACAAATATAAATTCCCTTAAGTTCAGATCCTTCAGCCATTGTTGCCTCAGGGAGATTGCTTGTGTTTTCCCCAGTGAACACAGATCTGAAGTACCAATTCAATTCTTCTGCCATTTTTTTGTTCCCCCTAATATATTCCCCTGTTTCTGTCTTCAAGGGCCCAATTTTAGTCTTAACCATTTTTTTGCCTTTCACATACCTAAAAAAGCTTTTACTATCCTCCTTTATATTATTGGCCAGTTTACCTTCGTACCTCAAGTTTTCTCTGCGTATTTCCTTCTTAGTAATCCTCTGTTGTTCTTTCAAACCTTCCCAGTCCTCCGTTTTCCCACTTATCTTTGCTATGTTATACTTTTTCTCTTTATATGTTTCTTAACTTCCCTCATCAGCCACGGCCACCCATGCCTCCTCCTTGGATCTTTCTTCCTTTTTGGAATGAACTGATCTTGCATCTTCTACATTATACACAGAAATATCTGTTCACCTAACCTGCACATCTTTGGACTGTGGGAGGAAACCAGAGCACCCGGAGGAAACCCACGCAGACACGGGGAGAATGTGCAAACTCCACACAGACAGTTGCCTGAGGCGGGAATTGAACCAGGGTCTCTGGCGCTGTGAGACAGCAGTGCTAACCACAGTGCCACTGTGCCGCCCTACCACTGTGCCACCGTGCCGCCCAAAGATTGTACGTTATCATTGAACTTTCATGATAGGTCAGTCTCTAATACTTCTGGCACTTTGAGCCAATGTCCTTTGGATCCCAATATTGCTGAGCTGGATTTTCTGTACCAGCTTTGCTCTCACCACTCTTGGGCTAACAGTTATTTTGTTTGAGCAAGATCTTATCTTGAAGGGACAAATCATTTTAAAAGAATGGTAGTGAGTGTTAACCTCAGAATCTTTGAATTCAGCACTCATTAGTGTTTCTTGACATTTTGCAGGTATAGAATGTTCAACATGTGGCTAAACTGTACTTTGAATACTGTGCAGAGCTTTTGTCATTATGTTAGGAAGAGGAAATGGAAGCATTGTAGCAACTACAAAAAGGATTTGTAAAATATATTAACAGAACTGAGCTTCCAACCATCAGAACTATTTGTTGTGATGGGATTTTTTTTTCTAATGAGGACAGTAGAATTTTGTGAATCTGAATAGAATGAATTGAATTAGCTTTATTGTTACACCTGTCTTTGAAAAATGAGAGCTGCCAATGAGGGTGAACTATTACCATAAGAAGTAGAATATAGGCTTAGCATTTGTAACCAAAAAGTTTGACAAGTCGCTTTACATTTGATTGGAATGAATTTTACTGTACAAACAGTAATTTTATAAATCTATTTGACAGAGGAATGTGAGGATAAAATATAAGTATCTTGGACACCCCTTTCCAGCATTTTTTTGCAAAGGTGCACCTATAGTCAGTTCTGCTGTAAAGCAGTAGTTCCATTCTCACACAATTCTGAGTTCTAAGAAAATTGTGCAATAGCAGCACCATTTAAACTAACGGGGCAGGAATCGCATTATAACCAATACATGCTTTAAAAGTTCTCATTTTAGAAATAGTGTCCCCAGTTCATCAATAGCATTATAGCGAATTCGCGTTGACGAAACGCGTGTTATAGCAGAACAACCTGTATGTACTAAAGGCCATTGTCAAACACGATTTTCTGAGGAACATTGAACATACTGAATATGTTACTCCAGCATTTCTTTGATTTGTCGCTCAAGAACAAACTTGACAAAGCAGTCAGTCACCAGGGTGTAAGTGCAGAGACCAGTGGACACCGTGAGGGCTGAGATGCTTCATCACCCCAGCTAACATTGTTTTGATTTGATTTTGATAAGTTTTCATCCTCATTTTGTAAGTTTCTGTTGACTATTAGACTTGTTTCATTTACGAAGCTTACCAGTGGCTGTTAAACCACTGGATGTTGAGTTTAACAATGGAAACAAAAGCTGTTAAACAAAAATGGGAAAATTCAGACCAATCACCCTGTACTTTTAATTGAAAGGCACAAGAATGGTACAAAATGTTATAAATTGTCCATCGACCTTTCCTTTGAAATTGAAGTGATTCTTTTCCAAAATATTAAACTCTAGTTTCCTTGATTGAGGTCAAAAGTCACAATGTCCTTAGACACATCTATTCTAATCTATGCTCCAATTCTTTTGATAAAGTGGGACCAGCAACATTTTGGAAAGTATTTCAAATATTATGTTCAGGGAAACTTATTGCATGATTCATCAGGTTAAGGCAGTGAATAAGATTAATTTCTGCTGTTTTGTCACACCTAGCTATGATGTCAAGTAGTCTTCACAAAAGAATGCTGACTTTTCATATGGTCAGATCGGGTTCATTTGTAAATTGCTGCATCTGTTTAATACAGAGGAACTTCAATTATCTGGCATTCGATTATCCGAATATCAGATTATCCAGCAAGATCACAAGGTCCCGATTCTTGGCTAAAGGATGTTATCTGGCATTCAATTATCCAGAATTCAATTAACCGAATGAAATACTCCCCACCTGTGTCCTTCAGATAATCAAGGTTCCTCTGTACTGAGTTACATCCTGATATTGCAGAGATTATTGAACTAACTCTGCAAAGATCAGTATCCCATCACCAAGTCACCCTTTATTAACACATGGAAAGTCCTGGATTCTGGCCCAGCTCCCTCAGAGCCAGTTCTCCAAGTAAACAGAACCTCTGACATTCCTGTTTATATCTGTAAGTCAGGGCTCCCTGATTGGGGCTGTTAACCAGGTATTCTATGAGGTCTACACGGTTGACCTTGTTACAATCACTACACTTATCATCTTTGGTTAGCCCCCAGCAGGAAACTTAATCCTTACTAGGAGTTCACCTTGAATGCTTATCAGTCCTACCTAAGACAATCCATTGGGGTTATATGTTTCCAAGTTATGTACATGTAAAGCCTGAAGCTCACATTTCTGAAGCCTCAGCACTGGGACCAGAAAACCTACACTATAATTAGCAAATTAACTAATAGAACTGCAGGACATAAGTGCAAATTAATGGGAAGTAAATTTGGAACACTTATTAGAAGGGATTTTTTATTTAGAGCATGATGAGCATTTGAAGTTTTGTCAGGTAAAGTAGGGTTGAAATTTTGTGAGACATTCTAAAGGCAAACATAATAATGTATTCATATGATTTTCTTATGTCCACTTCTGAAAAGACAAACATTAATCTATTTGAGTTAACTCCTTTATTTGGTTTTAATGGGAGTGGAGCCATGATAATTTATATCTAAATGTTCATGGCAAGAGAAAAAGTGGACTGAAGCAAATGTTTCAGGAGAATATCGAGTGGCTTAATTAATACAGTAAGTCACTGATTCCATCATTTCCTCTGCTGCTTCCAGCACCTAAGGGTCCCTACGTTCTTGTAACAGAATATTTACAGCAGAGAGGTTACGGTGCAGACTCAATCATGCCTGGGAAAAAAATACTTTTGGAGTCTAATCCTACTGTCCAGCTTTTGGCTCTAACCTGTATTCTAATGCATTTCCTGTCCATGCCAGAATGTAGTTTGAAATGTGATAATGATTTCTGACCCTCCCATGTTTTCAGACATTGAGTTTCACACCGCAGAACCCACTGCATGAAAGCATTTCTCTCCAAACTCCTTCAAATCCTTTGCCAATTGCGTAAATGTACACACCCTAGTTATTGCCCTCTCTGCTACAGAAAATAAGCTATTTCTACATATGTTATCTATGCTTCTCAGAACGTGACACCTGAATTAAATTTCAGCCTCCTGCAAGCTAAAAGTCTCAATGCCTAACAACATGCTTGTACATCTTCTCTGTACCTGGTCTAGTATGTTCACACACTTCTTCTAATGCAGACAGTACTGTTGCTGTAACCTCCATATAGTTTTTTTTTAACCATTCTGGCTAATAGAGGCACCATTGCAATAGTGCAAGCTCCCAGGAAAATCTTTATGATTACTTTAATTAGAAACGATTTTTAAAAAGAAATTCCCACACACCTACAGCATGAAAAAATATAAATGTATCAGATATATAAGTAAAGCTATGATTCTGATTTAAACAAATAAAGGATATAGATTTAAACATAAACAGATTTAAATTATTTTGGCTCCATCTAATTAGTATCTCCATCAGCGCCTGCAAATGTTATTAAAATGTAGCCATCAATTCATTGAGAATGCAAAGGTTAAAGACTGGGTTAATAAGAACAATAGTCAGAAATCTATGCAAACATGTTAACCAGTCTACTGAAAACAGTACACAGAAATCATGCAGCTCTAAACATAATCATGTGAGACATGTTCGATTCTTAACTTGGGCTGAGTGTTTATATTTGTTTTGTTAGGTGTCTCATTGAAGAAAATAGATGAAGAAATGATCTCTAAGCAGAAAAATACACTTTTGCAGATGATTAAAGAACATAGTGTAAGGAGTAGTAACTCACAGATCGAAGTAGGATGTAGTTAATGGAAGATAACACGCAATCAGCCAGGTAATCTGCCTTTTATTTCACAAGTGAGTTATCTAAGTCTTTTTTCCTGAGTGAAATAAGAGACAGATTGCACTGCCTTACTGGGTATTGATCTTTTTATTATATGTGCGTGATTTCTTTTAAGGAACTACAAATACATGAACAGCATTCACACTCTATCACCCTGCTGTTGCATTCGTTGGATGGTAAATTTGAGAAAATGTGCTCCTTGCTAAACAGAGTTGGAATGAGAGCAAAGATTGTACTCAATAGTAACCAGCCAATCATAAAATTTACACCAGCAATAAGTACCATAGCTTGTTTTGTTCAAGAACGTGTAGAAACATTGTACTGTAGGTGTGTAATAAAGCTTTAGGTTAAAACATGCATATATCAATACATATATAATGCCAATTAAAACAAAATTGATGTATATAGTGAGCAGTAAACTTTTTCTATTACTAGATTGTACCTTAACATTGTCAAAGGTTTTTAAAAAGACTTCTCAATGCATTTTTCTTCTGTGACACCTGTCCAACTTCCTTACACTCATCTGTGGTATTTTTTACATGTAAACCACTACAAAAATGCACACTGTTGTTGTCTTGTAGAGTGCTTTGTCTAACATCTTGAAGACGTACCAAAAAATAACATTGTTTAAATAATGCACAGTTAACAATTTGCCACTGGGCTATTTTCTAGCTGCACAACCAAGTGATAGCAATTGAAATCATTCACGTAGCATCACAGCTAATGGGGCAGTAGTGGTGATATCTCCGATTTTTGTTCCTTGCTGACCTGACAATATTAATATGTATTTATGTTCTTATAAATTTAAAATAGTCCCCAGACAAATTATTACAAACTTATTATTTAGAATGGTAACTGAGGTAGTTTTGGAAAACCAAGAGGAGTGCTGGAACTAACCCAGCCATAGCAACTGAATAATTTATACAAATGAGACACTGTTGAATTTAAAAATGTGCTTTCAACAGTCTTAATGTTTCAACATAAGCGGAATAAAATATACATATTCAGGTGCAATAGTTCATTCACTCAAATTTGAACATTAACATTGTACGTTAAATGTTGCTTATAATCAATCTTCATTTTATCTTAATTAAGGTTAAATTACTATACACCAAGCTATTTCCTACTCCATTTAAGATGGAGCCAGATTAGAATGTATTCCATTTAAGAACAAATTTTATCCACACAGTCTTTCACTTCATGTTCATATGACTGGATTCTTTGTTAATTCGAAGCTGTATTGCATAAAGTTTGAAATTTCAGCTTTTATATATTTTCGCAACCAATGCACTATGTGGCATTGCAATTTCAATGTCATCGTGAAAGAAATCAAACTCACACTAGTTGAAGTTAACAGTTAAAATATGGATGACAAAATGCATATTGTGATAGTTTAACTAAAATCTCAAATAGGTCACACAGGCAAAGGACAATTGTACGGAATCAGCTTTTCCCCTTTGCTATGATGTTAAACTGGTAGATTGCATGGTCATTTTCTGGTACTAACCTACAAATTGCCAGATTCATTGAATTCAATTTCATAATTTATTACTGTGGGATTTGAACTCAGGACTATTGGGTAGCATAACCACTACACTACCATTCATCACGACCTACAGCGACAGTTATTGTTTGTATTTGAGTAAATGAATTAAATTTATCCTTTTTGAATCAGATAAAATTTACATGTGAAAGAGACATGTCAGCTATTCCTTCAACCAAATTCACCAGCAGCAATTGTCATAATCTTCACCAACATTTTTTGACTCTGTAGAATTAAAGACCTGAGTTACAGACCCTGAGGTTTGAACAAATACAGTTTTTAAAGTAGTGCTGTATATAAGGAACTGATCCATGCACCTGTAATATTACACACGATTGGCTGTTTCTTTATGCTGGGATATTCCTGACGTTATTCAACACTTGATGGTTTCCATTGACATTGTAATATCTCAAACTGCAGTCTTGTCTTTTCAATATGATCAATCAAAAGCTAGCTAAATAAGTATTTTTGTTTATAACCACCTAATTATGACACGGATATAATTTTGCAAAGTAGCTAAATAGGTTAAGTGGAAAAGATCTCTGTACATTCTCTCATGTTCTTGTGTCTACCCAAACCTGTATGATTTGTAAAGCAGCAATTTTACTTAATCAAGCAAATCCTGTGAAATGCATTCTAGTTTTTAATTGGAGACTATGTTTTTCAGTGGCATGGGAGAAACTTTACTTGTACTGCATTTATCAAGTGACACACTGTCAGCAATACTAAATGCATTGCCATCATAAAGATAAAGGCTATAATCAGTCATTAAAATCAAGGAGAAAAACCCTCACAGAGAATAAGACAAAAGGAAAATCAATATTATGATAGAAAACACTGCAGCTAGCGAAATATATTATGTTCTTCAATTCCTTTCTCACCTTTCCATTACTTTTCTTCCTTGCTATTTGATTGAGCCTTTCATTTAGTACTGGTTATAGCTTGGTTTCAACTTCCTTCACAATAAATAAGATAGATAAACAGTTCTTTGGAAAATCAAAATGGCTTTATAATTCTTGAAAGCAGTAGGAGTCTGGGAGACAATGGGTCCATTAGCTTCCGACTTCAAAACTGTTTTCAAAGGCATTTTACAGTTTCATTAACATGGCAAAGGGCTGCTGTGATTCATGAAATTTCAACACAACCTAAAACAACAAATCACCAGGTATAACCATGTCTCATCAATGTCCATCTTCACCATCTTCAGGTTGATGTGTAAAAGACTGTTCCACAAAAGAATTATTTAATCCTTTAGGTAATGCTGAGTTGTGGAATTAACCCAAAGATGTTTTGGGTGGTTGGGGTGGCAGGAAACAAGAGGAATCAGTTCCTTCCTGCTTTCCGAAAAGTGGCTAACAATCAGCATCACAGACTGTTCAGAAATCATCTCATGATATTCATTAGTAAACTTACAATCAAACAACAGTCCTTTTGTCATTTACTCCACTGTTACTTTGAAAGCATGTATACATCTATATAAATAGTCTGAAACTCTTGGGAGTCAACATCTTATTTTAATATGCTAGACCTGAATTAAGCAGCAATAATTTTTGAAAGTTTTATTTTAATGGGATACACGATACTAAAACACTATAAAAAGCAAGCAGACAGACAATCAGCTGAAAGTGATTCCCAGCAGTCATAAAAATTTCATCATAATAATTGTTTTGATAATAACACAGCTTAGCATCAGCTTATTTTCCATGTCAGACACTACAATAGCACCAAGATGATTCAGGATGAAAGTTTTGAACAATTTTCCCCAAATAAATAAATCTCATCATTGTTTTCCTATCCAGTTGAATTTGAAACTTAACTTTTCTGGTAATTGTTAGAATATATAGCTATCAACAGTATTTTATTCCTGTAGCCTTTCAGAATGTTGTCATTTAACCTTTGTGATTTTACTTAATTACAAATGTAAAAAAAAGTTACAAGTCTTTGTTACATACAGGAATGGTAGGTCACCAATAAGCATTAATAATATACTTGAGAATAGGTCTCTTTCTGCATTGATCTTTCTCTTTTCTTTTTAGATATAATAACATAGGACAGACAGGCACACACAATGACCAATTTCAAAAATATCACAAAATAAAAATCATTAGGCCATTTTATCATACTGCAGAAACATCCCAGTAGATATCATTAACATTTTATGCGGTCCACATTCAGTAAGATCAATGTGAAACACAATGCAGTGTGATGGTATGGGTGTTACCATCTCTCACCCAGAAATTGTCTTTAAGAGCACTGTTTAGATAAATATTAGTTAAGTGAAATAATTGAACACTTCAGGTATATACAAGCAGCTATTGATCTTATGTTGTTCAAACCATCCATTTCAGTCGTGATGCCTTTGCTGAATTTGAATTTCTTTCTTATTTTAGTAAATAGCACTTAATAATTAAAACAAATAATCATTCTCAAAGTGTTTTGATTTATATTAGTGTTTCAAGGCCACATCGTACATTGCATCCTACATCAACAACTCACGCCTCTCAAAAATGTGATGGTTCCTGCATTTACTGCTAGCTAAGAATGAAGACTTACCCACCAAAACCAAATTCAAATAGCTCCAAGAATGGTTCCTTTCCCAACTATCGCAGCTAGTCCCAGCTCTGCATTTGGAAGGACATGGCAAAGCTATCATGGAAGAGAGGCAGCCAAAAAAGCACAGAAAGAAGAAAGCGTTTCACGTTTTCCCTGCAATGTTGCGGAAACGCAAGACTGGGACCCCCCAACAGGCACCTTTATATAGCAATGCACAGAGTGACAAAACACTCGCTGTCATAATATGCCAGTTAGCATGTCCAATATGAGGCGATCGTTAGAATCCCAAGGGTTAGGAGACAGGAGCGCTGAAGGAAAAAAGAAGGGAAAAAAAAGCACAAGGATCAATAGTGCTCTGGGAAATAAGGTAGAAAAGGTTATTTACTCTGCATTGATCTGTTGCTGCAGTAGTAAAGAGCCAGCCTGTTTTCCAGACAAATCTTTTGTTAACCTTTTAGCTGAAACATACTCACAAGGCAACAAGGGAAAGCACTAACAGGTGTAGATTATGGATCGAAGCAGGTCATGGTACTGCTGTCGCTGCCTTGTGCCCATGTAACAACAACCTGAAGAAATTCAAACATCAATAGGGATAATAAGGGCAAATTTATCAAGAGCCGGCCTAGACTTGCTGGAAGCCTGGCTTCCTCCAATTGCCCAGATGAGGCTCAATTGATTTGGACATTCTTTTTCCTCAACATTTTATCAATACTGACAAGCAAATTTGTTTGCTTCCCTGCACTACACTTACTCTCAGCAGCACAAACAGCTTGATTGCTACTGAGTACAAGTCCTCTTAATGATTGAATGGATGCAATTATAATAAAAACTGATTAATTAAAGTAATAATATCCCCTCATGTTGCCTTTTAAAAGCTCTACGGCAGTTCAAGCTTGTAAGAGTAGGTTCTATAAGTAGCAGAGACTATTTACAGATGCAGTACTTTGCTTTTCAAATATTACATTAGTTGTAATTGCAACTAAGAAAACTGATAACATGAAACAGTAATAAGGAAGTAGCGAAACCAATAGCTGTATACCTCATTCATAAAACTTTCGATTCTCAGAATTTTGTGAAGAGTTGACCAGAATATTCCTTTTACCTTTAGTCAGTAATAATTGGCCTGAACGCTAATGGATTTGTTATAAAATATCTTTTTAAAATATTTTGTGACTGTTTCTGATATAAGAAGTAAAATAAATATATCAGAAGAAGAAATGAAGTTCAAATGAATGTTGCCATTTTGTGGGTACCTGGAGCAATGTTTCTTCAATTGGATTATTTGGGTGCAGTTACTGATCAGCTATTTACTCATGTCAGTTTTATACTTTTAGACTTGCAAACATGACTAAATTTTGTTTACATTTTAAATCAAATTGTTCTCGTCTTAAGAAAAATCAAGGTAAACAACTTCACTGAATTCATCAGAGATTATCCTTTTGCCATTAATGTTCCCTTCAGGCTAAGAAATTATCATTATTCCATGGAAGGATTAATGAGGGTAGGAACTAGCCTGTAAAATTTGACAAGATCTGATAACATGTTTTCAGCATAAGGACTCTATCTTTTTCAAGTCCTGGTAATACTCAAAGACTTTGTGTTTCATCTATTTGTCCTATTTAGTATTTCATATATGACCATTCAAGGCATAGACAGTATATGAAAGAATGCAACCAATAGAAGCATAATTGCAAATATAAGCATGACCACAGTTAGGCAGTAGTGTGGGTTTAAAGTAAATAAAATATAAACAGGAAATTTAGAGTCTCCTCAGTTTAGGGGACTGACTCTGTGCTGGCTGGTGCTACAGTCAGTGTGTTCCTGTTGATACTCTCTGTGTTTTGGAGGAGGAGAGTTTCCTTTTCCTTTCTCCCGCCCACTTTTCCAGAGGAGATATTTGTTCCTTTTTGGTTTTCTTTATTTTTTTTTGTATGCATTTGAAGAAAAAAATATAAACAGGAGATTTAGAGTCTCCTCAGTTCAGGGGACTGACTGTAGAAAATAAATAGAAGCATAATTGCAATTAAATGCTAAGTAGAAGCATTTTTACCTGAGCAAGTTTCAAACTGCCTAATTTAAAGGTTGTAAATGTTTGGATAAGAGGAAACCCACAAGAATTATCTTCAGAAATGTTTAATAAATTAGGACTTAAAGATATAGGATAAGAACATCAGTAGGTATGAACAGTCAAACATACAAACTGGGAGCAATAGGTCACTTAGGCCGTCAAGCCTGCTCTACCATTCAATAAGATCATGGTTGATCTGATTACTCCACATTCCCACCTACTGCCAATAACCTTTCATTCACTTCCTTGTCAAGCATCTTATCTCCTCTGCTGTTAAAAAAATTCAAGGACTCTGTTTCTACTGCCCTTTGAAGATGGAATTTCGAAGCCTCATGATTCTCTGTGAAAAAAAATGCTCACTTCATCTCTGTCTTAAGTGGGTGACCCTTTAATTTGAAATTGCAACCATCCCTCCCAGTCATTATATAAATGACTTGGGTGCAAGGACTGAGAATATAATTGCTAAATTTGCCAATGACACAAAGATTGGTCGGAAAGAAAATTGTAAACAGGACATAAGGAAGCAACAAAGGATATAGATAAGCTAAGGGAGTGGGCAAAGATCTGGCAAATGGAGTAAATCTGAAATTGTCCATTTTGGCAGTGTTGTAGACCAGATCAAATCCCGTCAAGATATTTTAAGAAAGACTAGACCCTATTTTTTTTTCTTATATTAAATGTAAGTGCCAGGCGTTGCATTCTAGATGTAATTCGATTGCTTAAACTCTATTATTTAACTACTAAACAGTAACTGTTCTAAATATATTAACAGCCCATAAACACAGCCTTGGCAAAAGCAAATCCAGTACAATAGGTTGTCTTACATGCAATCTCCAGTCCAGGAGGAAAAGCATCAAGAGAAAACTCTGAGACACAGAGCAGCAGGGAAAGATGTATTATAGCTTTCAAAACTCGCTTCAAGACCCCAACAATTGCTACTGAAAAACTAAAACTAAAAATCCTGGTTCTGTGGGAGCTTGAACCCATCCATTCAGGCTGTTTTCGGTATTCCAACTTCAAAAAAAGACCCAAGGCCTCACAAGCTGTTTACTTTATTGGATTCAAATAGCAGCTCACTGGATCTGTCTAAAAACTGCTCTGAAAAAAGGAACAAAATATCCCTTCTTAAAGCCATTGTATTGTCACAACAAGTAGGAATAAAAAAACAAGGCATTCTGGATTAGTGGTGCTGGAAGAGCACAGCAGTTCAGGCAGCATCCAAGTAGCTTCGAAATCGACGTTTCGGGCAAAAGCCCTTCCTGATGAAGAGCTTTTGCCCGAAACGTCGATTTCGAAGCTACTTGGATGCTGCCTGAACTGCTGTGCTCTTCCACTAATCCAGAATCTGGTTTCCAGCATCTGCAGTCATTGTTTTTACCATAAAAAAAGGCATATTATCTAAACGAAGAGACGTTGCAGAGTTATAAAATGCAGTGGGATCAGCATGAGATGTGGTAAATAACTAAGAATACATATACAGCAAGTGATTTGGAAAGCTAATGGAATATTATTATTCATTGTATGGGGAATTGAAGTTAGCAATACAGAGGCTATGTCTCAGTTGTCTGCAAAAGATCTTCCAATTGCATATTACTATCCAGCTTTCTCGCATTTAAATTTTCCCATTTTTATTAACATTTTTAATCATTTTTTGTTTATTTTTAATATTCTGTCCAATTTCCTGATCCGCCATCCAACCTGATACAATTAAATGTTTGTATTTTGTTAAGGTTTGATACTATCTTTACTTTTTTATGTATGGACGGTTGTTCCACCTCCCCTTTCAATTTTTCTTTCTTAGTAGACTGTATCTATTCCTATGTTTTAGGAAATATTTCTTAAATGTCTGCCACTACATCTCTACCAACCTATCCCCTAACCAATTTGCTAGTTCACATTAGCCAACTGTTCTCATGCCTTTGTAATTGCACTTATTTAAATTTAAAATGTTAGTCCTGGACGCGCTCTATCCTGCTGCAAACTAAATGTAAAGTTCAATCACATAATTGCTGTCACCTAATGATGACTTCACCATGAAGTTATTAATTAATCCTATCAATATCACATCTAACATGGACTGCTCTTTGCTTGGCTCCAGAATATGATGTTCTAAGCAACTACAGTATCCTGAAAGCATGCTGTGCGCTCTGCATCTTGGCTACATTTGCCCATCTGATTTTTCCAGTTCATGTGCAGATTAAAATTCCTCATGATTATTGCTGCATCTTTCTGACAAGCTGCAATCATTTATTCTTTCATAATTCATCAGCAGCAAGCCCATTGTTAGGGAATCTGTACATCAGTCTCAGAAGTTTCCTTATCATTTCTACATTCTAGTATCCTAATATTAGCTCAACACTCTTAATCGTGTTAGTAGCATCACTAATTAATAGAGCTGCTCCTCCACCTTTTCTCTAGTTTCCTGTCCTTCCTAAATGTTGTGTGGCCTTCTATATTCAGGTGTCAATCTATGTTGATTCACGGAATCCACAACATATGAGGATTTATTTACATTTCTAAAAATAAAGGAGTTTCAAAATTATACCAACCTTAAATGGATTCAATAACATGTAAAAGTGCTATCATAAATAGTTAAAGACCCCTGCTCTAAGTGGTATAAGTGGCAATTCATGTTTTCTGCTCCTGTCTTAAATGCTTAAATCCCATTGGGTTCTGGTTTTCCATATTTAGATTTGCAAGACTATAAAACTCATCTTTATTGTCTCTCAGTTTTTTTTGCTTCTAACAAAAAAACTTGATATGAAAACAAGCTGTTCCTGTCTCTCAAATCCAGGAGGGACAGTGGTACAGCGGCTCAGTGGTTAGCACTGCTGCCTCACTGCATCAGGTACCTGGGTCTGATTCCATCCTCAGGTGACTGTCTGTGTGGAGTCTGCACATTCTCCCCGTGTCTGCGTTGGTTCCTTCTGGGTGCTCCGGTTTCCTCCCACAGTCCAAAGGTGTGCAGGGCAGGTGGATTGGCAATGCTAAATTTCCCATAGTGTCCAGGGATGTGCAGGCTAGGTGGATTAGTCATGGGAAATGCAGGGTTTCCGGGATAGGGTAAGAGGTTGGGTCTGGGTAGGCTGCTCTTTGGAAGGTCAGTGTGAACTTGTAGGCTGGATGGCCTGCTTCCACACTGTAGGGATTCTCAGACTGTCTTTAGTCTGACAAGGGTGGTGTATTTATATCTATAAGGAATCAAATCATTCCAAGGTTATTCACAGGAGTGCTACAAGAAAAAAAACTAGATACCAAGTCACATAAGGAAATCTATGTTAGGTGGCCAAAAGGTTTGCCTGAGGTAGGTATTAAAGATCCGTGCATTCACCAGAATAGGTCTCGGGTTCAAGACCAGCTTGCAGGCCTTCTCATCACATCAAAACTCCAACCCTAGGGAAAGACATAATTGGGCTAAGATACTGAAACTGAATTTTGACCAAAGCAATTAAATGCAGAAAGGAAGTTAACGTTTGACATTGGCAGAAACTCCAGCTTCTGCCAATTCATTCTCTAATGAGAATGCACAAAAAAAGTGACAATTAACTGAAATATTGGGATGTGGATTTATTAAAATTATGAGTTTACAATGCCATGTGTGCAGAGAAAAATTTTTAGAGATACAAAAAGCAATATAACAATGGGATCAAAATACCGACACTCTGTTCCTAACTGCACTTGTGGATGTGCCATTATCAACTGGACTGCAATGGTTCAGGAAGATGTCACGCATTAATGAAAGGCTTTTCTGAAAGGGCAATTAATACCAGCCTAGCTAACGTGGTCCTCATCCTGTGAAAGTACAGAAGAAATAGGCTTTATTCCATAACAGGCTCTCAGTGGCTGAATGGAAATACAGATAAAGCTTTAGCAGTTGCATTTTGTTTTATTGTCCCTGTGGACACCAAATAGCCAAAGAAGGAACATTTCCCATTTATAGATCTGAATTGTTTTGTAAGGTAATTAGATTACTTACAGTGTGGAAACAGGGCCTTCAGCTCAACAAGTTCACACCGACCCTCTGAAGAGCAACCCACCCAGATCCATACATTTACCCCTTCACCTAATACTCTGGGCAATTTAGCATGGCCAATTCACCTAACCTGCACATCTTTGGACTGTGGGAGGAAACCGGAGCACCCGGAGGAAACCCACACAGACATGGGGAGAAGGTACAAACTCCACACAGACAGTTGCCTGAGGTGGGAATTGAACCCAGGTCTCTGGTGCTGTAAGGCAGCAGTTCTAACCACTGTGCCACTGTGCTGGCCATACATGAAATTATCTTTGAGTTTAAATTATTTGCTGATCTAAACCAAATTTGCACATCTTAACTGTAAGTTCTCTACATTAAGAGTTACTTTAATACTAATGTCAATTCCCTACATTCGTGTATTTTTTAAAAAATTCTAATTGTAATGAAATGAGAAGCAGAGTTAATTAAAATAATTTATAATTTCCCTACAAACAGTGATTGTAATGATCCTCCACTTCACAGCTCTATAGTCCCACTTTGCGAAGGTTTATTTTGATGTATTTAAATAGATGCTTGGATTTTGTTTTGACAAAGCCAACGTAATTCTTCCTGGTAACTGAAGTGACGGTGTCGGCTTTGGACTGGGGTGGAAAAAGTTAAAAATCACACAACAACACCAGCTAGCTACCTGACAAAGGAGCAGCTTTCATTTCACATAAGCTTCCCAAAGCTTTCATTTCACATAAACCTGTTGGACTAGAACCCAGTGTTGTGTGATTTCTAACCTGGTGAATGAAGTATTTCTTTCCTCAATCAGAATACACACCTGGCAATTACACCAGGTGGGTAATGGGGCAGAGGAAGGATTTTGCTTAAAAAAACAGAATTGAGGTAAAGGGATGGGTGAGTGAGTCACCAATTTTAGAGGTACTGGGGGCAATGATGAAACAAAAGCTAATCAGATAAGTTTGCAATTGTTGTTGAGTGTTGACTGATTTTCCATAGGAGCTAGATTCAGCCAGCCTCACTCGAGGCAGCATTATTTACAATGGTTCTGATCATTACATGGACCTCGTTGCCACAGTTGGCTTCTTCCGTTCATGGCTGAAGCAAATGTTGAAAATAGTGGTTTGCTCGCTGAGCTGCAAGGTTCATTCTCAGACGTTTCATCACCATACTAGGTAACATCATCAGTGAGCCTCCTGATAAAGCACTGGGTGGTATGGTCCACTTTCTATTTATGTGTTTAGGAGTCTACAACACATAAATAGAAAGCGGCCCATACCACTAGTGCTTCTCCCGAAGGTTCACTGATGATGTTGGAGTCTAGATTAGAGAGGTGCTGGAAAAGCAGGTCAGGCAGCATCCAAGGAGCAGGAAAATCGATGTTTCGGGGAAAAGCCCTTCGGTTTTCCTGCTCCTCGGATACTGCCTGACCCGCTGTGCTTTTCTAGCACCACTCTAATCTATACTTTGAACTGCAGCATCTGCAATCCTCACTTTTGCCTCACTGATGATGTCACCTAGTATGGTGATGAAACATCTGAAATCAAACCTTCCAGCTCAACAAGCAAACCTACACATACTCCTGCTTATATCTGTCAGCCAGGGCTCCCTGAATGGTCCAGGTTAACAGCCCTAATCAGGGACCTCATATTCTCAGGTCCATTTGGTTGACCTCATTACAATCATTGCAGCCTGAAAAGAGCCAATCGCATAGTGCCCTTGTCAAGGCTGTGTTTCTCCTGGAAGAAGAAGATTCTACTCTAGAGCAGTTTAACGACATTTTGTAATCCTCCTAGGATCTCTTGTGAGGATTGTTCCTTCATAACTGCTTGAACCTATAGCTACACAGTGAGAAAACGTTTGGCAGGTGAAGTCAGTTTTACCCTTCCAAGGTCCTTGAGGAGTCACTAACTAATCTCCTCGTGCTGAGTTCCCTTGGTAACAGGCAATGGACAGCTCAGTTGGAATTCACCACCTGAGTCCTTGGTGCCTTCATTTGGGGCTCTCTTGAGGCTCAGTAGTAGTGTCCCAGCCCCTGGACCAGGGAACCTGTGTTCAAGTCCCACCTTTGCCAGAGGTGTGTAGTAACATCTCTAAACAGGTTAATTAAAAGAAAAAGCAGTCTCAGTGCTCTCACCCTAATTTTTTGATGTTAACAGGGCTTTGTCTGTAAATATTCAATTGGCCACATAGGTATTTTCCTTCTGGTGGAGAAAAATATACCTACATATGTATAATAACATCTTTCCACAACAGTGCCTTTCTTTGCTGTTTCACTGCATAAAAATGTTATATATAACCATAGGTAATTTGGGGGAAAAAAACAGTCAGATAAAGAAAGCAGACCATGGGGCCTTCTTGTGAAAAAAAAGAAGCAGACTAAGGGTCCTTTTGTGGCACACTGGCAGTGCCCCTACCAATAGACTGGGAGGCCTGGGTTCAAGTCCCACCTGTTCCAGAGGCATGTGATAACATCTCAAAACAAGTTGATTAGAAAAGTAGCTTAAATGAAAGAAAAGGTATACAGCAGTCCTGGGGATGGGTTGGCAGGACTGTCTGTCCAGTGCTGGGACTGGCCCACATACACAGTGAATAGTGACTCTATTTTGGTGTTCAAATGATGTGCCTTTCCAGTCAGGTTTCTGAATTATTAAAGGCATCCTTCAACTAGGCTGAGCATCCCATCTTTGTCCCTTTGGATCTACCATTAAATCAAATGACAGGGAATCATAAAGGGCACTGCCCACAGATTACAAAGTGTGAGACTGAAAATTTTAATTTAATTTCATTTTAATGAGATCAGTTGTCTTGATTTGGAAATCTAACCAGCCTTTAGCTGACTTTTGAGATGGATGCAATTCATGCATGGCACATGCAGTACAGGCAGAGGGCAAGCCTAGAAGTCTCTGCCCTGAGTATGACAAAACATTTGCACTGATGACAATTCAAGCCGATTCTTCAAGAGAGGCAGTGGCCACTGATTGGGAAACATTATAGCAATTTATAGCGCTTTTCAATGGGTGCAAAGTGGGTACATTCAGGAAATTAGGGGATTTTCTTGCTCCAATGCGTTTAATTACTGCTGTTGTAAGAATGTATGAGAGAGATATTTTAAGTTGTGATCATGAAATACTCACAATAGCTAGGCGAAACAAACAAATTTAATAAATATTCCATTTAAACTCAACAGAAGGGATTAGATTGACAGTTTTCCTTCAGGTTCCTTCTCCTTTCTGCACAATATCACATTCAGGTCTAGATAAGGACTTGGAGGAACAAAAACAGAAGGTTGCAAAATTTTGTGCATATCAATTTACTCAGAACTGTTCAAAGCACAGTCGCTCAGTGGTTAGCACTGCTGCATCACAGCACCAGGGTCCCAGGTTTGATTCCAGCCTCGGGCGACTGTCTGTGTGGAGTTTGTACACTCTCCCCGTTTCTGCGTGGGTTTTCTCTGGGTGCTCTGGTTTCGTCCCACAGTCCAAAGATGTGCAGATCAGCTGAATTGGCTATGCTATATTACCCATAGTGCTTGGTGCATTAGTCAGAGGGAAATGGGTCTGGGTGGGTTACTCTTCGGAGGGTTGGTGTGGACTGGTTGGGCCGAAGGGCCTGTTTCCACACTGTAGGGAATCTAATCTAATCTAATAATGATGAATAAGTAAACTTAAATGATTGGAAAAGGTACAGGTGACATCAATGAGATGGAAGAATAGCGAAGGGGTCATTTAACTTCAAAAGAAGTCTCATAAATTGAATGAGCTGTGGACACATAACATGACAACATTAAACTTGACATTCCAGGTTCAGATATGGATATCCAAAGATTCCAGCTGAATACATGGAATAGTTTCGGAACTGAGGGAGGTCATTCTTCCCATTGTGTCTTTGTTGACTTCCAATTCACTGCCTTTTTCCAGCTGCATTTCTTTCCTCTTCAGCTAATGATTCAACTGTGAATGTTTTAATTGATCAAACCTACATTCCAGGTTCTCAGAAAGGGTCACTCCACCCAAAATGTTAACTCTGATTTCTCTTCACAGATGCTGCTAGATCTGCTGAGCCTCTCCAGCAATTACAGTGTTTGTTTCTGGTTTACAGCGTCCACAGTTCTTTCAGTTTTTATTAAGAACTTGGAGGAACTGCTGCCTAAAATTCCGGTTTCCCAAACACAACTTCAAAAATCAAGACTTGTGAAAAAAAAATGTTCTTTCTCTGAAGAAGTGACAATGTGCAACTGAAATTCTCCTGCCTCAGCTTGATAGACATGTTAAGTCATTCACTCATATTAATGAATAGATTCAAATACACCTCATTCAGCACCTTTTCACAATCAAACAAGCTCATTTCCTGAAGTCAGTGATAATCACCAATGAATGGAAAAATATTTGACATATAAAATGGATTTTAAAATGAATCATAAATTTAGTTATTAACTAAAAGTTCATTTTTGTTGCAGTCAGTCATATCTTGATGATTTATTCAAACAAGCAATACAGGCAGAGAATTCACACCAGAAACACTGTGATTAAAATATAAAATAAATGCTTTCAAGGTGTCTTTAAAATGTGACCATGCTAGAACATACACTTTAGAAATTTTGCAAAAGGTCAGCAGGTAATTTACCACAATGCTCAGGTTTTCAGTAATCATCATCAGCAGAAATTGTCCTGCTTTTCATACTTCATTGGTTCATTCTTGTTAAAAAAAAAACTGGCCTTCATTGAAAATGTTTATTAAATTCATTAGATTGGACTAGTTAATGGGTCTCACTCTCCCTTAAGTTGTGTCCACTCTGACCTGTCTGCTCGTATTGGCCTGGAAGCTGTCTGGCACATGTCCCAGCCACCATTACAGAACAAACCTTGCATCAATCACTGGTGCAGACATGAAAATGGCACTCGCCCGATGTGCTGGGTGGTAACTGCTTATCTTTCCATATGCTAGATCTTGTAAGTGGATACTTCACGCCAAAGCTTGCCTTGTGCCAATGCAAATGTATTCTCACATCCTGCTTAGCAAAATGTGTCCTGACATTTTCATTTATCAATTTAAGCACGGTATTAACTTTCTTGCAGAGCTTGAATCAACATGATACTAATATATTTTCCCAAGTGCTCTGAAAATATTCAGTATCAGCTTATGGTAGAGGAAACAGTGTCCCTTTTGTATGTGCTCATGAAAAGTGTTGCTTAAAGGGGCATTATTATCTAGTGAATGTCTAACAAGATACTGTAGCAGGAGTTTAAGCAGAGGTGGGCATATTGGCATAACACAATGATCTCATTATGCTGTTGAACGTGCCTGTCACTACAAATTCTTAAACTGTAATTCAAACCTAATCTGAATGATAAACTCACAGTGGTTCAGGCTGCAGCCCAGATTCATTTGCAGTATAGCACACGTAATTTGACATATCTTTGCACATTGCCAACAAATCTCACTAGTCAAACTTATGAACTTTTATCTGGGAATACAGCCTGTCCAAAAAGCACTGCAGTGATGGTGCCACTTTAGCATCAAATCAGTATATACAGGATTAACTTATCTGTAAGAATATTATTACTCATTTTGCACTCCTGGTTAAAATTGTTTTGGTTTGAAACCTACCTTTGGTCCATTAACTGTAAACTTACATTTCCAACCGTGAACGCAACACTCTGATTTTACAACATAATGACAAACTTGTCAGTTAGTCCATTCGAGAGAAGTCCTCATTAAAATAGATTGACCAGAAACATTCCTCTCTGAAAGCCCAGTGGACAACTGACAGGAGCAGACACATTACTAACACTGTGTCTCAATGGGGTCTTCCAGAACAAAGAGTCGACCCTGATCAAGTGATGCAGACTGGAATATTCCAAAGTCCAAGACTACGTTCTGAGGGATGCATCAAAGTTTGGGGCAACTGCTGCCAAGGCACTGTGGGAAAAGACCACCTTCTAAACGCGGAGGTGGGTACTGCAGATACTGGAGATTAGAGTCAAGATTAGAATGGTGCTGGAGAAGCACAGCAGGTCAGACAGCATCTGAGGAGCAGGAAAATCGATGTTTCGGGCAAAAGCCCTTCATCACACAATCAAGGGCTTTTGCCCAAAACATCAATTTTCCTGCTCCTCGGATGCAGCCTGACCTGCTGTGCTTTTCCAGCACCACTCTAATCTTGACTTTCTCCATCTTAGGGCTTTCTACCGAAGTTAAATGGGGATCCATTCAGTTGCCAGACCCTCCTGGTGCCTCACATGTATGGAAAAATAGTCTTGGACAAGTAAAAAAATGCCTTTTGTTTGTTTGTTGGATAGGGTCAAACTCCAATAGTTGTTTGTTTCTTCATATGCTACTTCAACTGCTTTAGGGACTATGTATGCATATAAATATATTTGTATGAATAAATTACATTTTTTAAATAAATAAAGACAGTGTTTCAATGAGAGGCACACAATTATTTTCTCCTCAGGGCATGACACAAAGGAACGCAAAATAACTCACTGAATTTTGGCTGAAAACGTATAAAAGTGGCAAGAGGCCTGAGTGTTCTTCTGAAATTGGAGCCTGCTGATAAAAAAAGCAACATGAAGGCCTGAGACATGCAGATATGAAAGTTTGACTGACAAACATAAATTTGTATGATTTGATCTCCTCATTCAAACAAATTTGATTTGACAACACTGAACTAAATGTGAACCACCAAACCTCATGGAAGGCAGAAAAAACATGGAAATGTAGCAAGATATAGATATTCCATGGTTGCGATTTTTGAGAAGATTTGTAACTCAGGTTGAGGTTCAGGTTGCAAGTTTGTTCGCTGAGCAGGAAGGTTCATTTTCAGATGTTTCGTCACCATGCTCGGTAACATCATCAGTGAGCCTCCAGTGAAGCGCTGGTGTCATGTCTCACTTTCTATTAATGTATCTTGGTCTGTTAACGTGAGTGATATCATTTACAGTTCTTTTTCTCTGAGGTTGGTAAACGGGGTCCAAATCGATGTGTTTGTTGATGTAGTTCTGGTTTGAATGCCAGGCCTCTAGGAATTCCCGTGTGTATCTCTGTTTAGCCTGAGCTAGGATGGATGTGTTGTCCCAATCGAAGTGGTGTCCTTCTTCGTCTGTATGTAAAAGATATTACCCACTACCACCAGTATCCTTACATACAGACGAAGAAGGACACCACTTCGATTGGGACAACACATCCATCCTATCTCAGGCTAAACAGAGATACACATGGGAATTCCTAGAGATCTGGCACTCAAACCAGAACTACATCGATTTGGCCCCCATTTACCAACCTCTGAGAAAAATAACTAGAAATGATATCACTCACATTAACAGACCAAGACCAGTACTTCACCGGAGGCTCACTGATGATACTACCTAGCATGGTGATGAAATGTCTGAAAAAGAACCTTCCAGCTTAGCAACCAAACTTACAACCTGATATTCTGTGGTATGGAATGTATAATTATTGCCATGACCATAATGCAGTAAGTTATATGTAGCTTCTCTCTTTAAGTTTTAAAACAACAAAAACAGCTAGTAAACAAAAACTTGAAATGAATTAATGTTCCTTTCATCAACTTGGTTGCTCACTACCACCAAAAGCATTTGAACAAACAGTTCTCTCGTTCTTTCATATCTGGGAATTATAGGTCACAGGAAATGAAGACCTTCTTGGGAACTTTCATGAATTCTTTCCAGCTTACCATGATTTAATGCTGTTTTCTAGTATCCGATTGTTTTTATTGAACTTTCTGTTCCAGCAAATGTTTCATTGGTTGAATGTTTAGTCATGAGACTTACAGCAGTAAAAATATTGAAGTCTAGCTCCTTAACATATCCTCATGATAAATTTGGCCTTCTGTTCTATTAACCTTACATTGCAGAACGCTTAGATAACAATGAGAACTTAGGTCTATTATGATTGTGGTATTTTAATTAGATTAATTCAAGCAAGACAATAGGAGAATGAGGAATTTCAGAGGAACAAAGGAGGCTTTCATTATGTTTCAGGGCCAGTGTTCTGTGTTGCCAAAATGAATTCAGACAGATGCAGCCTGGAATCTTTATCTAACTGGGTAGAAGAGACTTATTGGTCTATCATGAGTTATAGGGCACCCAACATACAATGAGAATACAAGGACATTGAACAATTTTGCCATCTATCTTTCTTCAGTTTAGGAAGAAAGTTTATTCCAACACCAACACCCACCTCCTATAGATTATACACTGTTAAAAAATGTATTTTTAGACCATTGTAGTAAAGAAAGAATAAGCCCGATAATTTATTTTGTGATTGATAATTATCCCTGAGGCCACTAACCCATGGAAAAGGCTCCATTGATTAATCAGACAGCCAACATTCTGAATTTTTAAAACTTTAATTTTTTAACAAAATCACTACTGGAAATTATTACGTATTCTGTAATTTTCGATTGCGATGAAACTGAATAATAAATCACGCAAATCATTGTTACATTATAGTCTTCTGATTTACAACGGAATGCGGAGAAAATGCAGTGGAGTAGAATAAAACACATCCATAATATATCTGATTTTATTTGAGTTTTTTAGATAATTATATTATAGATTAAGTTCCCTGCATTTCTAAGATGTTTTTCAGACATAAGCAATGCAGAGGCCATGCATTTGCTGAACTCTCTCTGTCCTAACCTTCCTCTCTGCAATGGAAGTGCTGAACAATGAATCCTCACCTAATCATCAACAAAAAGATTTAAACTAGTGGCTTCTTTAGTTGCCCTTAAATAAAAATAGATTATTAAAAAAGCTATGTAACTTTTTTGATGTAATGCCCTGGAAAACCTTGAAAATCCTCTGGTAACAAAATTAGGTGGAAATCAAATGTCAAATTCAATTCTCGCTTTTAATATCATTGTTATGTTAAACTGAGGTGGACAGTACTTACCAACACCACTTCAGATCATTCATTTTTTTGCTTTGAAGTTTGCACCTTCATATATCGTTTTAAGTTGCTCTTGCTCACCAAAATTGTGTCAACAGGAGAGGTCTGGAGGAAATTTAAATGTAGAAGATTATTGCAATATTCCAGAGCATTTTTGTGACCAAAAAAATTAATATCAACTTATTATCAAGGGAACTTTAGAACATTCACTGGATCACTGTAAAAATCTGTCATACTTTCCTGGAATTTGTGTACTACATAGGTTCTGGATAGATCTGGGAAAGGATTGGGAACAATCCAGAGTAAGAATGATTTACTGAACAAAACAAAACTTTACTGGGAAAAGAGAATCCAGATAAATTAGAATCAAAGACTAGCTGGTAAATCTGTAACTGAATAATATAACTTCAAGGACGCAAATAGTTAAATTTCAGTCAGGATATTTGCCACAAGGGGTAAAGGGCAAACAAATCTCAAGCTCAAGCCTGACCTCGGTGGTGGGCAAGTTGTTGGAAGGAATCCTGAGGGACAGGATGTACATGTATTTGGAAAGGCAAGGACTGATTAGGGATAGTCAACATGGCATTTTGCGCAGGAAATCATGTCTCACAAACTTGATTGAGTTTTTTGAAGAAGTAACAAAGAAGATTGATGAGGGCAGAGCAGTAGATGTGATCTATATGGACTTCAGTAAGGCGTTTGACAAGGTTCCCCATGGGAGACTGATTAGCAAGATTAGATCTCATGGAATACAGGGAGAACCAGCCATTTGGATACAGAACTGGCTCAAAGGTAGAAGGCAGAGGGTGGTGGTGGAAGGTTGTTTTTCAGACTGGAGGCCTGTGAGCAGTGGAGTGCCACAAGGATCGGTGCTGGGTCCTCTACTTTTTGTCATTTACATAAATGATTTGGATGCGAGCATAAGAGGTACAGTTAGTAAGTTTTCAGTTTACATCAAAACTAGAGGTGTAGTGGACAGCGAAGAGGGTTACGTCAGATTACAATAGGATCTGGACCAGATGGGCCAATGGGCTGAGGAGTGGCAGATGGAGTTTAATTCAGATAAATGCGAGGTGCTGCATTTTGGGAAAGCACATCTTAGCAGGACTTATACACTTGATAGTAAGGTCCTAAGGAGCGTTGCTGAACAAAGAGACTTTGGAGTGCAGGTTCATAGCTCCTTGAAAGTGGAGTAGCAGGTAGATAGGATAGTGAAGAAGGCGTTTGGTATGCTTTCCTTTATTGGTTAGAGTATTGAGTACAGGAGTTGGGAGGTCATGTTGCGACTGTACAGGACATTGGTTAGGCCACTGCTGGAATATTGCATGCAATTTTGGTCTCCTTCCTATCGGAAAGATGTTGTGAAACTTGAAAGGGTTCAGAAAAGATTTACAAGGATGTTGCCAGGGTTGGAGGATCTGAGCTACAGGGAGAGGCTGAACAGGCTGTGGCTGTCTTCCCTGGAGCGTCGGAGGTTGAGGGGTGACCTTATAGAGGTTTATAAAATTATGAGGGGCATGGATAGGATAAATAGACAAAGTATTTTCCCTGGGGTCAGGGAGTCCAGAACGAGACGGCATAGGTTTAGGGTGAGAGGGGAAAGATATAAAAGAGACCTAAGGGCAGCTTTTTCACGCAGAAGATGGTACGTGTATGGAGTGAGCTGCTAGAGGATGTGGTGGAGGCTGGTACAATTGCAACATTTAAGAGGCATTTGGATGGGTATATGAATAGGAAGGGTTTGGAGGGATACAGGCCGGGTGCTGGCAGGTGGGACTAGATTGGATTGGGATATCTGGTCGGCATGGATGGGTTGGACCGAAGGGTCTGTTTCCATGCTGTACATCTCTATGACTCTATGACTCTCTTCATGATGGAAAGCATAGAAATGAAAATGAAGAAGAGAAAGTGTGCCCATGACAAATGTCAGGTGAGAAGATTGCCTAACTTAGAAGGTCAGAGGTTATTGCATAAAAGAAGCAAAATGAGCGGATGGGAAGATACTGGCAGCTAACATGAAAGGAAATCCAAAAAAAACTCTATAGATTTATAAATAGTGAAAGAGGAGAGCTGGAGCCAAAAGTGTCAAAAAGGAAAATTATACATAGACACACAAAGCATAGCTGAGGTATTAAATGAATATTTTGTGTCTGTCTTTATGAAGAAATATAATGGCTGGCAAGATCATATTGAAACAGGAGATAGTTTACATGAAGACTTTAAGATTGATCAGGTTGAGATTTTGGAGAGGCTGCTTGTATTTAAAGTTGATGAGACACTAAGGTGAGTTGAGATGCATGCAGTGCTGCTGAAGGAAATGAGAGTAGAAGTTGCAGAGGCACTGGCCATAATTTCCCAATCTTCCTTAAACTCAGGTTTAGTGCCAAACATCAGGGATACTGCTCATGCTCCTCCCTTCTTCAAACATAGGTGTCTGGATACACCTGGAAACTAAAGACCATTCAATTATCCTCAATGATAGAGAAGATTTCAGAGGCAATAATTTGGGACACAAGTTTGCAATGCATGTAGACAGGGTTTTTAAAAAGGTATTTCTCACACTTGCCTCCATTGCTCAGACCTTTGAGTACAGAAGATGGGAAGTCATGTTGGATGATACAGGATATAGCTGAGGCCTCTTCTAGAGAACTGTGTTCCGTTCTGGTCTCCCTCTCATAGGAAAGGTATTATTAGGCTGGACAGGGTTCAGAAAAGATTTACCATGATGGTGCAGGGAATGGAGGGTTTGAATTATAAAGAAAGACTGGATAGGCTGGAACGTTTTTTTACTGGAGTGTAGGTGGTTGCAGGGTGACCTTTTCAAGGTTTATAAAATCATGAGGAATATATGTAAGATAAATGGCAGGTGTCTTTTCTCTAGGGTGGGGGATTTCAAGACTAAGGGGCATTTTATTAAGTTGAAAGGGGAAAGATTTTTTAAAAAAGACATGAGGGACAATTCTTTTATACCGAGAGTGGCTCGTGTGTGGAATGAATGTCCAGAGGAAGTGATGAATATGGCTGCAGTTACAATGTTTGAAAGACATTTGGATAAGTACATGAATAAGAAATATTTGAAGGGATATGGAGCATGGGCAGTCAGGCGGGGTTAGTTTAGTTCGGTATTATGGTTGGCATGGACTGGTTGAACCGATGAGAACGTTTCCATGCTGCATGACTGTATGACTATAATTAAACATCACTTTAGCACAAATGGATTAATTAGAGTCATAGAGATGTACAGCATGGAAACAGACCCTTCAGTCCAACCCATCCATGCCGACCAGATATCCCAACCAAATCTACTCCCACCTTCCAGCACCCGGCCCATATCACTCCAAACCCTTCCTATTCATATACCCATCTAAATGCCTTTTAAATGTTGCAATTGTACCAGCCTCCACAACTACTTCTGGCTGCTCATTCCATACACGTACCACCTTCTGTGTGAAAAAGTTGTCCCTTAGGTCTCTTTTATATCTTTGCCCTCTCACCCTAAACCTATGCACTCTAGTTCTGGACTCCCCCCACCCAGGGAAAAGACTTTGTCTATTTATCCAATCCATGCCCCTCATGATTTTGTAAACCTCTATAAGGTTACCCCTCAACCTCCGACGTTCCAGGGAAAACAGTCCCAACCTGTTCAGCCTCTCCCAATAGCTCAAATTCTCCAACACTGGCAACATCCTTGTAAATCTCTTCTGAACCCATTCAAGTTTCACAACATCTTTCCAATAGGAAGGAGACCAGAATTGCACGCAATATTCCAGCAGTGGCCTAACCAATGTCCGGTAGAGCCGCAACATGACCTCCCAACTCCTGTACTCAATACACTGACCACTAAAGGAAAGCATACCAAACACCTCCTTCACTATCCCATCTACCTGTGATTCCACTTTCAAGGAGCTATGAATCTGTACTCCAAGGTCTCTTTGTTCAGCAACACTCCCTAGGACCTTACCATTAAGTGTATAAGTCCTGCTAAGATTTGCTTTCCCAAAAGCAGCACCTCGCATTTATCTGAATTAAACTCCATCTGCCACTTCTCAGCCCATTGGCCCATCCGGTCCAGATCCTGTTGTAATCTGAGATAACCCTCTTCACTGTCCACTACACCTCCAAGTTTGGTGTCATCTGAAAACTTACTAACTGTACCTCATATGCTCACATCCAAATCATTTATGTAAATGACAAAAAGTTATAAAAAGCCAGCATGGATTTATTAAGGGTAAATCATGACAAATTAACTTGTTTGTGTTTTATGATGAGGTAACAAAGAGCAATTTTATGAGCAGAATGTTGCTGATGTCATTAACATGGACATTCAAAGACTATTATCATAGTGCTGCACAACAGACTTGAGCAAAATTAGAGCTCATGGAATAAAAAAGACTGTGTAACATGGATACAAAATTGGTGAGTAACAGTAAACTTACAGTAGTCATGAATGGCTGTTTGCTGACAATAGACAATAGACAATAGGTGCAGGAGTAGGCCATTCTGCCCTTCGAGCCTGCACCACCATTCATTATGATCATGGCTGATCATCCTCAATCAGTATCCTGTTCCTGCTTTATCTCCATAACCCTTGATTCCACTATCCTTGAGAGCTCTATCCAACTCTTTCTTAAATGAATCCAGAGACTGGGCCTCCACTGCCCTCTGGGGCAGAGCATTCCACACAGCCACCACTCTCTGGGTGAAGAAGATTCTCCTCATCTCTGTCCTAAATGGCCTACCCCCTATTCTTAAGCTGTGTCCTCTGGTTCGGCACTCACCCATCAGCGGAAACATGTTTCCTGCCTCCAGAGTGTTCAATCCTTTAATAATCTTATATGTCTCAATCAGATCCCCTCTCAGTCTTCTAAACTCAAGGGTATACAAGCTCAGTCGCTCCAATCTTTCAACATAAGATAGTCCCGCCATTCCAGGAATTGACCTCGCGAACCTACGCTGCACTCCCTCAGTAGCTAGAATGTCCTTCCTCAAATTTGGAGACTAGAACTGCACACAATATTCCAGGTGCGGTCTCACCAGGGCCCTGTACAGCTGCAGAAGAACCTCTTTGCTTCTATACTCAATCCCTCGAGTTATGAAGGCCAGCATGCTATTAGCCTTCTTCACTACCTGCTGTACCTGCATGCTTACCTTCGTTGACTGGTGTACAAGAACACCCAGATCTCTCTGTACTGCCCCTTTACCTAACTTGACTCCATTTAGGCAGTAATCTGTCTTTCTGTTCTTGCCACCAAAGTGGATAACCATACATTTATCCACAGTAAACTGCATCTGCCATGCATCTGTCCACTCACCGAACCTGTCCAGGTCACCCTGTGATCTCCTAACATCCTCCTCACATTTCACCCTGCCACCCAGCTTTGTATCATCAGCAAATTTGCTAATGTTACTATTAATACCATCTTCTATATCATTAATATATATTTTAAAAAGCTGAGGTCCCAGCACTGATCCCTGCGGTACCCCACTAGTCACTGCCTGCCATTCCGAAAGGGAGCCGTTTATCACTACTCTTTGTTTCCTGTCAGCCAAGCAATTTTCAATCCAAGTCAGTACTTTGCCCCCAATACCATGCGGCCTAATTTTGTTCGCTAACCTCCTATGTGAGACTTTATCAAAGGCTTTCTGAAAGTCCAGGTACACTACATCCACTGGATCTCCCTTGTCCATCTTCAGAGTTACATCCTCAAAAAATTCCAGAAGATTAGTGAAGCATGATTTCCCCTTCATAAATCCATGCTGACTCTGACCTATCCTGATACTATTATCCAGATGTGTCGTAATTTCATCCTTTATAATTGACTCCAGCATCTTTCCCACCACTGAGGTCAGACTAACCGGTCTATAATTTCCTGCTTTCTCTCTCGCTCCTTTCTTAAAAAGTGGTACAACACTAGTCACCCTCCAATCCTCAGGAACTGATCCTGAATCTATCGAACTCTGGAAAATAATCACCAACGCATCCACGATTTCCCGAGCCACCTCCTTCAGTACCCTGGGATGTAGACCATCAGGCCCCGGGGACTTATCAACCTTCAGACCTAACAGTCTCTCCAACACCAATTCCTGGCAAATATAAATTCCCTTAAGTTCAGGTCTTTCAGCCACTGTTACCTCAGGGAGATTGCTTGTGTCTTCCCCAGTGAACACAGATCTGAAGTACCAACTCAACTCTTCTGTCATTTCTTTGTTCCCTGTAATATATTCCCCTGTTTCCGTCTTCAAGGGCCCAATTTTAGTCTTAACCATTTTTTTTCCCTTTCACATACCTGAAAAAGTTTTTACTATCCTCCTTTATACTTTTGCCCTGTTTACCTTCGTACCTCATTTTTTCTCTGTGTATTTCCTTCTTAATAATCCTCTGTTGTTCTTTAAAAGCTTCCCAGTCCTCCGTTTTCCCATTCATCTTTGCTATGTTATACTTTTTCTCTTTTGACTTTATATGTTTCTTAACTTCCCTCGTCTGCCACGGCCACCCCTGCCTCCTCATAGGATCTTTCTTCCTTTTTGGAATGAACTGATCCTGCAAAGTCTGCATTATACATGGAAATATCCGCCATTGTTCCTCCATTGTCATTCCTGCTAAGGTATTGCACCATTGAACTTTGACCAGCTCCTCCCTCATAGCTCCATAGTCCCCTTTATTCTACAGAAATATTGTCACTACCGATTGTGCCCTCTCCCTTTCAAATTACAGATTGAAGCTTATTGTATTATGGTTACTACCTCCTAATGGCTCCTTCACTTCGAGGTCCCTGATCAATTCTGGTTCGTTGCACAATATCAGATCCAGAATTGCCTTCTCCCTGGTAGGCTCCAGCACCAGCTGTTCTAAGAATCCATCTCGGAGGCACTCTACAAAGCCTCTTTCCTGAGGTCCAATAACATCCTGATTCTGCCAATCTACCTGCATGTTGAAATCCCCCATAACAACTGTAGTAACATGTTTGCAACAGGCCAATTTCAGCTCCTTATTCAACTTACACCCTACATCCATACTACTGTTTGGGAGCCTGTAGATAACTCCCAAGAGGGTCTTTCCACCCTTAGAATTTTTCAGCTCTATCCATACTGACTCTACATCCCCTGATTCTAGGTCCCCCCGCACAAGGGACTGAATATCATCCCTTACCAACAGGGCCACCCCACCCCCTCTGCCCGTCAGTCTGTCCTTACGATAGCACGTATAGCCTTGAATATTCATTTTCCAGGCCCTATCCACTTGAAGCCACATCTCAGTTATCCCCTCAATATCGTAGCTGCCAATTTCCAAAAGAGCCTCAAGCTCATCCATCTTATTTCTAATAGTCCGTTCATTCATATATAGTATTTTTAATTTGTTACTGCCCTCATCTTTCCTATCAACCCCTATTTCACTCAACCTTATGACATGATCCCATTTTGAGCTTTCTGCTTCATTGATATCGTTGTCTTTCTTCACTTCCCTTGTTCTAACTTTCCCTTCAATTTCCTTCTTAAACTTCCAGTTTGCTGGACTGTATAAAGGTTTACAATGGAGTTCCCCTGTGAGTGCAGTAGAATCTTTTCTCTTCATGATATATATGGTGATAAGGATGGCGTAGAACTTCAAACAGGAACCTATAGGTTGGTGGAAGGGGTGAACAAATGACAAACAAAATATAATGCAGAGGAACACAAAGTAATTCATTTTTGAGGCAAGAATGCAAAGAGACAATATAAAATAAAGAGTACTATACTAAAATGAGTGTGAGTAGAGAAATCTGGAAGCATAAGTGCAAACATCACTAAAGGTAGCATGACAGGTTGAGACCACAATTCAGAATGCATGCCAACATTGTGGGTTTTATCAATAGTGGCATTGAGTACAAATGCAAGGAAGGTCTATTAAACCTCAATTAATACACTGCTTCAGCCTCAATTGCCATATTGCATCCAGGTTTGAACATCACAATTTCAGATGGAGGTGAAGACGTTAGCGAAGGTGTGAAAAAAAACTTCACAAGAATAATTCCAGGCTTGAGGAACTTCAGTTATATAGAAAACAAAGTGGAGCAATAGGGTATGTTTGCCTTGGACAATAGAAGGTCAGGAGGAGATTTGATCCAGGTGTTCAAAATTATTAGGAGTCTAGGCAGTGGAGGTAGACAGAGATTGCACCCAGTGGTGGAAGAACCAAACTCTAGAGGGTGCAGATAAAAGGTAAGTGGCAAATGAAGTAATGGCAGCATGCAGTGAGTGGCTCAGATCTGGATTGTACTGGCTAAGACTGGAAAGTGACCACAGTCTCACCTGACCTTAGGGCTACTCTCTCATTAGAAGAGACAAAACTGGTGGCAGTTTAACCTGAGGGTCATCACAGTTTAAGCAAGGGGAAATAATTTAAGAAGGTGGGTCTTTCAAGGTATTTAAGCCAGTGTGGGAATAGGACCATGCCATTGGCATCATTCTGTATTAAAAACCAGCAGCCAGCTACTCGAGCTAAACAGTTCCAGGGAATATAGAAATAAAAATAGAAATTGCTGGAACAGTTCAGCAGGTCTGGCACATCTGTAGAGAGAAATCAGCGTTAATATTTCGGGTCAGGTGACCCTTCCCCAGAAGCTAGAATGTAGGTTGGATCAAGTAAAACATTCATAGTTGAATTATTGTCTAAAAAATGCAGTTAAGGAAAGGGAGGAGAAAGGCAGTGAATTGGAAGTCAGCAAAGACACAATGGGAAGAAGGATCTCCCGCAGTTCCGAAACCATTCCATGAATTGTCCATTTCAGAAGGACAAATAAGAATGCAGAATACAGGGTTAACAGTAGGGCTCTTAGTAAGGTGGAGGAGCAGAGGGATCTTGGGGTCTATGTTCATAGATCTTTGAAAGTTGCCACTTAGGTGGATAGAGCTTGTAAGAAGGCCTATGGTGTATTAGCGTTCATTAGCAGAGGGATTGAATTCAAGAGTCGTGAAGTGATGTTGCAGCTGTACAGGACTTTGGTTAGGCCACATTTGGAGTACTGTGTGCAGTTCTGGTTGCCTCATTTTAGGAAAGATGTGGAAGCTTTGGAGAGGGTGCAGAGGAGATTTACCAGGATGTTGCCTGGAAGGGAGAATAGGTCGTACGAGGATAGGTTGAGAGTGCTAGGCCTTTTCTCATTGGAACGGTGAAGGATGAGGGGTGACTTGATAGAGGTTTATAAGATGATCAGAGGAATAGGTAGAGTAGACAGTCAGAAACCTTTTCCCCGGGTACAACAGAGTGTTACAAGGGGACATAAATTTAAGGTGAAGGGTGGAAGGTATAGGGGAGATGTTAGGGGTAGGTTCTTTACCCAGAGAGTGCTGGGGCATGGAATGCGCTGCCTGTGGGAGTGGCAGAGTCAGAATCATTGGCGACCTTTAAGCGGCAATTGGATAGGTACATAGATGGATGCTTAAGCTAGGACAAATGTTCGGCACAACATTGTGGGTCGAAGGGCCTGTTCTGTGCTGTATTGTTCGATGTTCTATGTTCTATGTTCTATGAATTCAACTGGAATCTTTGAGATATCCACATCTGAACCTTGGAATGTTAGGTTTAGTTCAATTTATGAGACTTTTTCTGAATTTAAACGACCCCTTTGCTGTTCTTCCATTTCACTAATGTCACCAATACCTTTTCCAGTTATTTAAATTTACTTATTCATCATTATTAATTTGATTAGTTATGAGTAAATTGATGTGCACAAAAATCTGCAATCTTCAGTTATGTACAAGCCTACAACATTTCACTTGTGTCAAAAATTCAAACTTAGCTTGTTTGCTTCATTTGATGTCCTCATAATCAACAAAAAAATGTCAATAATAATTCTATTCATTTATAACGAACAATCTGGAATGGGTTCGGATGGCCTGATTTCATAGATCGGACACAAAAGGCAGCTTAAAAATTCAAATGTCTCAAAGGGAGACCACATCTTTAAAGAATTGTAGATTAAAATTTGTTTAGGAAATTATACTTCCATTCATTGAATCCCCTTCCGTGTCGGTCCAGATGGTAGAAGTACCATCACTTCCGCGTTTACATCTGTGCTGAATTTGCTGCTAATTAGAAACGCAGCGAAGAAAAGGCAAAATATCAAGACAAGATTGGTGAACTAGACGGTGAGATTAATGATGTACATCATCAATCTCATCACAGCAGGAAAATCTAGACCATTGAAACTATCAACCTGCTGCAATATCTGTCACTCTCTGAGGGGAAGTGTGGATATTGCACTTCATTGATGGAAAGAAGATTCATCAAGCTACTGGAGTAAATGAAAACTTAAAATTCTTGAGAATGGTATACAGCAAAGGATGTCACCTGACACAAATGCCATCTGAGATTATTATTTAGGATTAGAAATTAATAGGCTTTCTTTCTCTCTCCAGGAAAGAAAGACTAAGAACTGACCTGATATTTTTCTTTAAAATTATGAACAGATTCAAAAGGGATAAATGGAGACAGGACATTTCCATTGTGAGAAGTTCAAACTTGGTTGATAAATGCAAGATAGATGTCATCAATGAATTTTTGAGTAAACTCTATACCCAGAGAGTGTGAGAAACTGGAGGTTGCTATCACAATGAGGTGAATAGCGTAGATGCATTCAAGAGGAAGCTTGATAAATTCATGAGGGAAAACAGATTGGAAGATAGTATGCAATGAAGTAAAATGGAAATAGACTTATGTGAAGCAAAAGCACCAAAATCGATCTACGTAGTCAAAAGATGTGTTGTGAATACCTAAGTAATTCAAGATGAACTGATGTTCAAAGGATACAAACAATTCTACCACTTCAAATAAAAAAATGAAGAGCAGAGTTTATTTGTATCATACTGGAAACCAAGGTTATCTTCAGGGAGCTAAAGGAGTAATTTATTAGTGTCTGGTAAATGAAGACATGTAGACGCAGATGACAATGTCTGATACTTTCAAACAGAACAATAAAGGGAACAGCTTATTAACTATCAGATGCCAGAAAGACCTTGAGAGAAAATTGGATGTGATCTGGGTGAAGTGAAAGAAAGAAACTGTTTCACATTTTCTAGTTAAGTAAGAAAATGAATCTTGTTTCACCCAGGAGCTGTTGTGTTATGTCTCACAGCAGATATGAGATATACCTTTAAAGGCCATGCTCGTGATGTCATCACCATGCCATGGCATGTGACCTAATGGTATCAGAATTCCAGTTTCCATATTACCGAGCTCTCTTTGTACAAAACATTAAGGAATGGTGTTGCTACATTACATTCAAATCACTCAAGCTCAAGCTCAAATATGCAAGAGCCTGTTTGTGTAATGTACATATGTAAATACCAATGAAATTATAAAAGCTGTTCATTGAATTCTTCAGTACTATGTGATGCATATGTCATTCATATGTTATGGAAACTAATGTAAGCATTATGTTATTTACCATATTAGGGTTACTTCAGATGCTTCGTCAATAACCTTCCCTCCTTCAAAAGGTCAGAGGTGAAAATGTTCACTGATAATTGCACAATATTCAGCACTATTCATCTCAGATACTGAAGCAGTCCATGTTCAAAAGCAATAAGATCTGGACAATCCAGGCTTGGAGTGAAAAATGACAAGTCACATTCATGCTACACAAATGCCAGATACCTTATCCAATAAGAACCAATTTAACCATCGTCCTTTGACATTCAATGGCATTAATCACTGAATGCCCCTCTATTAACATCCTGGGGATTACTATAGACCAGAAATTGAACTGGACTCACCATTTATATTGTTGGCTATAAGAACAGCTCATAGGTTAGAAACATTACAGCAAATAACTCACAGCCTGACTCTCCAAAGCCTGCCATGATCTACAAGGCACAACTCACAATCCAGACTTGGAAATATATTGCCATTCCTTCAATCTCACAAAGTCAAAACCCTCAAACACCCTCCCTAATAGCATTGTGGATCAATCAATAATTCGTGGATAGTAGCAGTTCAAGAAGGCAGCTCACTATTACCTTCTCAAGGGCAACTAAGGATGGGTAATAAATGCTTGGTCAGCCAGTGACACTCACATCCCATGAGTGAATTAAGAAAAAAAAACAGTCAAGGATCATCAGTTCTTGAATTATATCTCGTTTGGAGCCACAAAACTAGAGGAGAATTAACAACATCTGAAGAAGCGTCACTAGACTCGAAATGTTAACTCTGATTTCTTGCCACAGGTGCTGCCAGACCTATTGAGCTTTTCCAGCAATTTCCGTTTTAGTTTCTGATTTCCAGCATCTGCAGTTCTTTGGGGTTTTTTTGGAGAATTTTTCAAAACCAGATCTCCCACAATGCATCTGCACTTGGTGTTTTGAAATGGACAAATCTTTGTTGCTGAAGGAACTCAGCTACACAGGCATTCAGTCACTCAGTTGCATTAATCATGGATTTATTCATTGTTTTGGAATATTAATGCCAAATCAGCCAAACACGAGCCAGAATTTGGGCTAAGTGTGCTACTCCACTTCTTCTAGTCCATAATGCCTAAGTATGCCACTTCCTGACTCAACAATGATGCTGTGGGGATGCTGCTGACCTATGGTACAGGCCTCTTCTGCTCACTCTCAATCCCTTCTCTTATTCAGCCCCGTTGGCCTTCCTCAGGATTTTCCTGTGGGCCTCTTGTTGTCTGAGTCAGGCAATGACTAGACTGGTGAGCTGCACTGAAATACTGAGTGTTTGATTTCAGATCATCAATTTCATTATATATTCGACACAAAAATTCTATTTCTCAACCATGCTCTCCTCATAAAATAGCTCAAGAAGTCATTGCTAGATTAAAACACATTTAATAATCAATGGTATCTCAATTGTCACGTAACAGAGCATTACTTAAACCAAAAGAATTTGTAAATCCATTGCTTTGAGACGTGCCAGTCCCTAGCCAAGATACTCTCAGCCAAATATTGAGGCAGAGAATTCTTAAGACAGATGTACAAAATATCATCACCACAGTAACCTTGACAACCACTGTCAATAAGGTCTTTTTGCCGAGTTTGCAAATCTGGCTCTAGTGAGTAGCAGATTCCCATGAGGACATCCTTGCAGAAGGGTAAAACTTGCACATAGCGCTCTTTGCTGATGTTCAGGTTGGAGCATGCTCATTGAATATCCCAGCAGAATATGGCCTCCTACCGGGTGGTCTTCAATTACTCCTCCTTCATCTTCCAACAGTACGTCCCACTCTGCAAGATCTCAGCTCATTCTCTGCGGCACACTGTAATCCAAGGTGATTGCTTATGAGTGCAACCCTGTCTAGGCACATCTACTTTTGCAGGAGTTCTGGACCAAAAAAAATCTCTTTGAGTAACTACCACATTAATTTGCACATATTCAGAGTGAATTTATTTTTGTGTCAATTGTTATCCACGGGTGACTAGCCCATTCCTTGTAGATTTTATAATTTCGAAGACTGTGGAAAGCAATGAGCATTTGGAACATCGAATAAATTGATCAACAAATAATGTGCAAGTAGTTGATGATCCCTTTTATGATGGTGGAAGTGAGTCAAAAATATTTTTCTTGCAACTGACTGTTTGTATTAAGAGACAATATCTCTCAGTTGAGTGCTGGACTCCAAAATGACAGGACTGAGTTTGAATTAAAATTGGAAAGCTGATTGAAGTCACAATTTGCATTCTTTTTACATTTTTGCAGTTGTTAACTTGACACACACAAACCACCTTCCCAAAGTGCCTCAAGAGTCTGTGTACACATCAAATGTAATTTTACATCTCAAATGGTAGCCACAGTGTCCTAACACCAATGCAATAGGTATGCTTTTTCAACACAAATGATTAATTTTCACTTGTATTTTTACAGAAACATTTAAGACACAATACCACCCACTAGGGGGTAAGTGCACTGGCCTTGAAGCAATGCTGTAGGATAAGTGTATGCTTATTGAAAATCTTCTCTTGCATTTATAGAGATGTACAACATGGAAGCAGACCCTTTGGTCCAACCTGTCCATGCCGACCAGATATCCCAACCCAATCTAGCCCAAGTTTCACAACGTCTTTCCAATAGGAAGGAGACCAGAATTGCACGAAATATTCCAACAGTGGCCTAACCAATGTCCTGTATAGCCACAGCATGACCTCCCACCTCCTGTACTCAATACTCTGACCAATAAAGGAAAGCATACCAAACGCCTTCTTCACTATCCTAACTACCTGCAACTCCACTTTCAAGGAGCTATGAACCTGCACTCCAAGGTCTCTTTGCTCAGCAACACTCCCTAGGACCTTACCATTAAGTGTATAAGTCCTGCTAAGATTCGCTTTCCCAAAAATGCAACACCTCGCATTTATCTGAACTAAACTCCATCTGCCACTTCTCAGCCCATTGGCCCATCTGGTCAAGATCCTGTTGTAATCTGAGGTAACCCTCTTCGCTGTCCACTACACCTCCAATTTTGGTGTCATCTGCAAACTTACTAACTGTACCTCCTCTGGTAAAGGAAAACAAAGAGGAATCTCAGACAAATGTTGAACATTCAGAAATGTTGGGTTGAATCTTCTTTTAATTAAGTTCAAGCTGCATTGAGTTGTTTGGAGGGATTCTTGCCACAAGGCCCAGTGAGATCTAGGTGGCCTTTTCTGTGGAAGGTCAGTGAAGACTTGATAGGTCATATGGCTGGCTTTTACAACATAGGGATTCTATGATTCTTGAAAATTAGAGCCTAGAGTGTCTTGGTGGGGCAAAAAGGTTCCACATAATTTGTTGTTTCCTATTTTAACGAGCTGTGAAGGATGTAATCATGCACAAAAGCCTGACTTGCAACTGAGCAGAGGTCCCTCCCTTTATTCCAGCTACCTCCAGGTTTAAAAACCATCCGTGACCAATCTCCATGTGGTTCAACACCAAGCAGCACCTCAGAGCATGATTTACGGCCACCAGCCATGCACACCCTTTGTCCACAGACATTGGCATCGGACATTTTCCAAACTCTCGCCAGCCTCATGGCATCTCTGATTCACCTGCAGGTCACTGAGAAGGTACGGATCTGTACTGGTGGATGCGCCAACAGTAACATTGAAAAGCTGCTGCAAGGACCCTCTGTGTGCAGGGATAGATTACTCACACATAGGCTCACCCAGGCTACACCTCAGGCTGCTTGTTTGCTCTCTTAGCGCTTTCTTACTTAGCATCTACCTCGATACTCACAGCATCCATGCTGTGCCATGCCACCAGCGCACTGTCCTGTCAGCCAGAGCCAAAAACTGACAGTGCTGTTAAATTGATGAGCTCTTTTGTGTAGACACACAGACAGCTGCTTGTCAGTAGAAAAAAAATGTCCAGGGGAGGAGGAGTCTCTTGATGTATGGCACATTTAGGCTTTAGTTTATGTGCCAGCTGTCTCCATGGTAAAGTGTGTTTGTGTGTGTGTGTGTGTGTGTGTGTGTGTGTGTGTGTGTGTGTGTGTGTGTATAGTCAAATGGCCATGTTTGGAAATTGATGGCGGCTGTTCCTCTGTCCAGTGTTGCTTCACTTTGTGGATGTGAACTGCAGCTTGTATTCATTTTGTGTGTGTTTTCTTTTGATGGCTGTGAATAAGGTTCAAGTCTAGACTTGTCTGAAAGCTTGCCCATGTATGATATTCCTCTACTGGACGCTGACAAGATGCAGGGGCACTGGGGAAAGAGCAACGGGGACACCTTCATAGAAGGTCTTGAGGTGGGAGAGATCAAAAGACAAGTGAAGTGTGTGTCCTGGTGGTGAAACAGCAACAAGGGTGAGAGAACTGGGTTGGATATTTGAGGGACTGTCAGCCCTGGACAGCATGACTTAGCGGCTGCTGTGACAATACATTGCCAGTGAGAGGCAACAGCAGATTGTCAACACTCCGCTGAATGCACAGCAGACTCTCAAAGATGGCCTGGGTGCCAAGGACACTGGTCTTCCAGCAGACAGCTGCTGAGTGGTGGCTTGTTCTCAGATAAGTGTGTTGTAAGACGAAACTAAATCAAATACGAGCGACAGCACAGTATGGAGCAAGTAGTTGAGGCATGTTTGATTTACGCGTTCCCTGTAACTGTGCATTTTCCATGGTAATTTACCTAGCCTGCACAGCCCTTGACACTATGGGCAATTTAACATGGCCAATCCAGCAAACCTGCACACCTTTGGACTATGAGAGGAAACCAGAACACCCAGAAGAAACCCACACGGTCAAGGGGAGAATGTGCAAACTCAACACAGACAGTTGTCCAAGACTGATATCGAACCCAGGTTGCTGATGCTGTGAGGCAGAAGTGTTAACTACTGACCCACTGCGCCACCCCTAAAGGCTCACATTTAAAAAGCACCTGGATTGCACGTCATTGTCTGAAACCAGGAGCACCAGTTAACCCACCCGGGAGTGAAGTCCCCTGGAGGCTTAAATGGCCTTGTTTCAAGATATCTCCGAAGTGTGTGCCGACGCACTGACTCATGGTTTCAGACAGATGCGCACAGACCTCAAATGTTTGTGCACTGACAAAGGGAGTATTGCCCTGGAGATACTAGGCACCAACATTAGCCTCCCTAGAGCTCACCTGAAGTCTGTCCAGGAGAATAAGAAAGCTTTTTTTCCCAAAGATTGATTGCAAGGAGTCATCCCAACAGCCTGGACAGAAGTGACGGCAGAGGTCAGTGTCACCCAAGAGAACCACAAGAGGATGAATGACTTGCTGCACTCCCCCAGGGTATGAACCACCATCTACTCAATACATCATGCTCCTGTAAGTGAGAGTACATGGGGAAAGTTTGCATACTCCACTGGATTGTCACACAGATGGTTGAGTGCCAGACATCGCCATCAGGTGCCCCATCTGTAGCTGATGTCTGTCACTCATTGCAGCTACCAATGGAGCTTGACTGGCACTACTGTGGCACTGCCTCTCACACAGCCACCAGCATTCACACAGAAAACATAAAAGGAGCTGAAGCTCTCACGTGCCAGCAAGTCACTGACTTCCCATTACAACTTGGAGAATGTACACAACTGATAGCTGCTTTTCTCCAAAAGCTTACATGGGACAAGGATACAACCAGAAAAGATGGCTGACTGAGTTGAGCCCATTTTGGGTTCAGTCTGAGTTATTCGCCCCAGTCTGATTGCTGGTGTCAGTCAGTGTGGCTGCCTCATTTGGGCAAGTTCGTTGGTCAGGTCAGGGTTCACCCCCTAACAGTGTCAGCATTTAACAGCAAGAAGCCAGAGTACATACGACTGAGAGTTCTCATGATCAATATGGATGGTTTTCTCTGCTAATACTGCACAAAGAAATGGCTTGCTTTTGAAGGAGGACCATCACTAAGAAAGATTGTAGCAATCAGAGTTTTGAGGCAGAAGTGCCCCATGAGATACAAACCTCGTATATAGAGTCAAATTTGTGGAAACTCATACTTCGCACTTTTGGATTACACTTGTGAATGTAATTGCAGTGGACCGTGGTGACAATGAATATTCATAATGTGCTAATGAAAGCAAAAGAGAAAACCGACAACCTGAAAGGTTCTAAGAACGCAATAGCAAAACTGAACTTTTACCTTTTGCCCTAATAGGTTGCCTCCCCTGCCCTTGTAAAAGCTTCAGATGATCATGGGCAATTCTGCCAAATATATTGCTTAAAATATGAATGGAAACCTATTTAACACAAACAGTTAATCCTATTAATAGCAAAACATAACAAATTTGCTTGATAACTATTGAGTGCTAATCACGATGTCATGACGACACAGATATTACTGCACTCCATATATTTCTTTAATGAAAATAAAGTATAATGCTACTGTGGGTCTCAGCAGGTCAAACACACTTGCAAGATCTTTTCTATCTAGTGAAGAAAACATTCTTCAAGCTGCTAAATTTCCATTATTTCCAATATTTTCTGAAATGGAAACATAAACTCACATTATGCACTTGTCCCACTGGAGCAGAGGCTGGGGCTAGCATCGAACAGAGATGCTTGCAATACACAATTGAACCAGAACCTGTAGAGCACAGCTCTACTATATGTTATTAACGGATAAAATCTATGGAGGAGATAACCTCAGGATGAACCCTGTGCATTAGAAGCTTTCACCTAACTGCTGAATATGTTCTTACAGTCAAATGTCTATCTATAGCACTGCTAGTCAATAGATAGCATGCAAGACAGCCTGGGCTTCACTAGTGTCGAAGAAGATAGCATAACCCCAGCACCTGCAGCAAAAAACCTTTTGTTTGCTGTTATGGATAGGAGCAGATACATTATAAAAACAGCGATACTGGTCTACCGCAAGCAGATCTCAATGTTGCTACTTGAGCCTTCACATTTTGAACTCTGTGGTAGGTTATATCAATGGATGAAAGTGAAATACAAAGCATCAATGCCACTGACAGGTAGGCCACCCCCCGCTCAAACCACACATGAGCGATTTCATTATAAAGCTTCTTCGGATTTTCTACTTCTGAAACGTGAAACATAATTCTGAAAGCTTTTGTCTTTCACTCATCAAAGTAAACCTCATCAGGAGCTTGGGACTCAATCCATTAAAACCATGTTGCACATGGACTACAATAAAAATAGTTGTAGTGAGTGCTGGACCTAACAGGAATCACAAGGTGTTATTTAAAACTGAACTCGACAGCCAATTTTGCAAGTTCAATTTCAGTGATGGTGTGAGATAGGTATGGGGCTAGTACTTAATAGGCAGGATGCAGATCATACTCAATCAGCCCACACTTTCAAAACCTAAAGTAAATGTCTCCTGTTAACTGTGATCTTGCAATTAGCACTTGCCAAATAATCCTGACAGCGCTAATAGCGACACTATCAAATAATTTAAAATAATCAGTCAGGTGCATATGATGGGTCATTTATACATGTCCACAGAAAAATACATTCATTTTTGCAGCAAGGAAAAGGAATATGCTTAAGCACTGTGTCTTTCTTTGACTTACTTGTCAGCTTGGAGAGCCCAAATCTCCCTTGGCTTTCTTCCTGGCAGTGTCTCAACCAATTAAAATCGACTTGCCAAATGCGATGATTGTAATGAGGTCAGCCAGGTAGACCTCATAGAATATGAGTTCCCTGATTGGGGCTGTTAATCTGGTCCAATCAAGGAGGTCTGGCTGATAGATTAGAACAGGAGTGACAGAAGTTCTGCTCACTCTGAAAGCTGGCTCTGAGGGAGCTGGATCAGTGTCAAGGAATCTCCATGTGTAAATAAAGGTTGACTTGGTAATGGGTTACTGGCCTTTGTGGAATTATTTCACCAAACAAAGCAATAACATTTTCTACTGTAACATAAGTTTTGTAATCATTTGAAATTTGGCATTTTTGCTTTCGCTCTGTTGTATGCAAAAGGAAAGGTTTCAGCAAATGTCTCACCTTTCAGCAATATTCCAGATTTTTCTAGTAGACCTTATCTGCCCCCATGAATCATCAATGACATGAATGAGTCCAGAACATCGACTAGGTGGGTACAGAATATCGAAATTAACAATCAACTTTCTCAGTCCCAACTGAGGTCTCACCAAACACCAAATGGGCAAATTTATTCAGCTTATACAGCTCTCTGACAGTCTATTCCTTAGACAGCAGATGATTATTGGGATTTTTGCATCTTCTTAGAGTCTTCTCCCAGCACAGCTCCTTCACTGACAACCTGTTCTTCCACTGTCAGCACTCCTGAAACTCACTTTAACTGATTCATTACCAATCCCAAAACAGGTTTGTGAGCATTTTAAACAGACAAACTTCCCAGGTGGCCTCTTGTAGCACAATGGTTCAGTCCCTATCTCTGAGCCATGAGACCTTGGTTCAAGTCCCACCCATTCCAGAGGTGTATTATAATATGACTGAACAGGTTATAGAGTCACAGAGATGTACAGCATGGAAATAGACCCTTCGGTCCAATATGTTCATGGCAACCAGATATCCTAACTTAATCTAATGCCATTTGCCAACACTTTTGTTGTTTACAAGCTCCCTAGGATAATGGTCTGGAACAAAATGAATCTTGCTCCCCTCTTCATGCAGTGTCAAAAGAAAATGTGAAGAACAATTAAAATGGAAATAAGAAGTAAAAGGCCAAACTGTATGGAAAGATTAAAAACAAGTGAAAGAATAAAATGAATTGATTACAGTCCCAAGGACAATATTTATTTAATTCTCTGTCCTTCCCATTACCAGAATGTGACCTATGGAAAATCTATGTTAAATGGAAAATTTGATTAGTAATTCCAGAATAAATACGATTAAACCTTTAGTAAGGTACACAAAGGTATGAAGTTGCATTTGTAATAAATGTTGTGATTCTAGCCCTCAGGACAGTGACATCATCAACATACAAAAACTAAATTTCATAATTTTTAAAAATATGTTATGATTTTGTGAGAGAGAATGTTAATTCAATGTCACTTTTGAAAAGGTGCAAGATTTAATGAAGTTTTACAAAAAACATGAAAATCTTGGCATTTCTTGGTGCAAAATGTGTTTGCAGCGAATGTCTATCAAGATTTTACAAGAAAGAACGATAATAGGAAGGAGAGTGCACTCTAATAGTATTGTGTCAATTACTTGGATGAAGCCTTTTTATACAAGTAATCTTTCATGTTCTACATTTTGTGGCAAAATCATTATTAAAACTAAGAAAGAAATACTTTGCATAGTGCTTGAATCTCTAGGGGTTTGAAGGAGTGCATTGTTCAACACAGAACATTGTTCACTATGAGGGAGCTGTGAACACTCATGTCTGAGGCAGTGGATGTGTTCTGAGAAATTAAGTGCATTCTGGACAACTCATCAATTGCTGTCAAGCAACTGAACACAAAGATTGCACATTTGAAGCTGGATTAACAACAACATAAAGCTGTTTATATCAGTTAAATGACCTCTTCTATACAGAAATACATTAAAGATTTCTGAACAAAAAACAGCAAAATCGGTGGAGAGGGTGAAGCAGAGTTAATATGCTAAGCCAAATTCACCCTTATTCTTCTGAACTCGGGTGAATGTAGCCATAACTGATGCAGTCTCTCTTCACACGTCAGTCCTGTCATCCCAGAGATCAGTCTGTTAATCTCTTGCTGCACTCCATCCATGGCCAAACATCTTTCCTCAGATAAAGGAGAGCAAAACTGCACACAATATTCCAGGTATGGTCTTACTAAGATCCCTTAAGCTACTCATCTTAGAACAGAAGGTAGGAGAAATTTGTTGGGTTTTTCAAGATTGCCAGGTGTCATGCTAACATAAATGTCTGTTTCACCTAACTCCTAATTCTGTTAACAAGCTAAAACAGTAAAGGTTTTATTAGATTTTTTTCCATTGACTCCAGAAAAAAAGCAGAAAGGCTATTATTATTTGAAAGGCGATGGATTGGGAAAGGCGGAGCTTCAACAAGACCTGGATGTCCTTGGAAACCATTGGTAGAATTAAGCATGCAGGTGTAGCAGGCAGTGTGGAAGACAAATGGCACCTTGGCCTTCATAACAAGAGGATTCAAGTACAGAGTCATAGAATCATAGGGATGTACATCACGAAAACAGACTCTTCAGTCCATGTTGACCAGATATCCTAACCTAATCTAGTCCCATTTGCTAGCAAATGGCCCTTATCTCTCTAAACCCTTCCTATTCATATATCCATCCACGTGCCTTTTAAATGCTGTAATTGTACCAGCCTCCAACACTTCATCTGGCAGCTCATTCCATACACATACCATGCTCTGCGTGAAGTAGTTGCCTCTTAGTTCCCTTTTAATTCTTTCCCCTCTCATCCTAAACCTATACTCTCTAGTTCTGGACTCCCCCAACCCAGGGAAAAGACCTTGTCTATTTATCCTATCCATGCCCCTTATGATTTTATAAACCTCTATAAGGTCACCTCTCAGCCTCCGACACTCCAGTGAATACATCCCCAGCCTATTCAGCCTCCCCCTATAGCTCAAATCCTCCAACCATGGCAACATCCTTGTAAATCTTTCCTGAAGCCTTTCAAGTTTCACAACATCCTTCCAATAGGAAACAGGGATGCCTTGGTAACGGGATCTTAGTAAGACCATACCTGGAATATTGTGTGCAGTTTTGATCTCCTTTATCTGAGGAAAGATGTTTGGCCATGGATGGAGTGCAACAAGAATTTACCAGACTGATCTCTGGGATGAGAGGACTGACGTGTGAAGAGAGACTGCATCAGTTATGGCTACATTCACCCAAGTTCAGAAGGATAAGGGTGAATTTTAAAGTACTATAAGAGAGCTTTTGCCGGGTAAATGCATGAAGGATGTTTCTGATGATCAGGGAATCAAGAATCAGGGCACATAGGCTAAGAATATGGGGTAGGCGATTTTGGACAAAGATTAGGAGAAATTGTTTTCACCCAGCCAGTGGTGAGCCTGTGGAATTCACTGTCACGGAAAGTAGTTAAGGCTAAAACATTGAATGTTTACATGAAAGAGTTGGTTGTTAGGGATAGCTAAAGGGATCAGACAGTATGGGGAGAAAGCATGAAGAGGATACTGATTATTAACCATGAAGATATTTAATGGCAGAACAGCCTTGAAGGGCTTTTCCTGTTTTTTTTAACGTTTCTTTTTGAACTGAAGAAAGTATAGCTCCAAAATTGATACTGAGTGGATTAAATAATCATCAAAATTCCAATATTGTTCCAATATTAAACTCAGTTATATACAGAAGCATATGCATATGCCTATCTAACGAGTGAAGATGATCTATACATAAACACATGTTTATGGGAATTGTAAAATCAATTTAGCGTGCCTTTGAACTTTTTTTTATTCATTCATGGGATGTGGGCATTGCTATCCATTAATTGCCTAGGTAGGCACTTAAGCATCAACCATGTCGTTATGGATCAATTAGGCTAACTTTCCAATATGAGTTTATTCCATATTGATTTAAAATTTCACAATATGCCGTGGTGGGCTTTGAACTCTTGCTCCTGAACATTCGGCTGCACTTTTATGTTACTAATTCATGGATAATTATCATACTCCATTCTAAGTTGCCAACATTTGAGACACCTTCAGAAGAAATTTTCACGCCAATCACTTCATGCAGGTAAATGAAAGTCAGCAAGACATTTAATTAAATGTGCAAATCATGTACCAATAATGTCATCAAGACCTGACAGCTATGTTTACTTAAGGTCTGAGCAAATGAGCAGAAGTGATTTCCCCTAGATGACAGCTGTCATGAATCAAAACCAAGCAGAAGAGACTTGGGTAAGTGTTGAAGCTGTTCAAAGTGTTCTTGAGGAATAATTTCATCTTAAAATATCTTTTTCAATTTTTACATGTATTAGAGGGAGACCACACAGAAGAAAACAGGAAAACTGGTGAATGAGCCATAATACATCTGGCTCATCTTGCATCTTTGAAAATGAATGACTGGTTGACCAGTTTAATCATTTCCAAGCATTACTGGAGTTTCACTGTATTATCCCTCTGGAATGCTTCTCCCTGTCCATCAGGAAACCTTTCACTGACTGGAGGAGAGGGCTTCTGCTCACCCTCATGTTATAACAATATCAGATGTCATCTTATATTGAACCATTTCAAACATGACATATAATTGGAAGTACCTTAGTATCCTCATAGATTACGTCTAGCTCAGAAACTAATGTGCTTGTGGCTATAATATTTGTATGTATTAAATGCCAAGTATCAATTTTTATATATATTAAATGCTAGCTGAATCCTTCAATATTATATAATGCCCACTTAATTTCTTGAGTTATGATGGATAACGTAAGCATCAGATAAAATATCCTGGTGGGGGAAAAAACCTACATCAAGAATCGTGCAAAGTATAAATAGATTTATACACTATGCATAACAGAAACAAGCCACTTGACCCAATTGGTCTACATTGGTGTTGATGCTGTAAACAAATACCAGTTCAATTTACCTTATCAAAATGCCTGAATCATTGATTGGTACATTTCCCAATATACAACCAATCTCTACGCATGCCTACTTTATCACTGAGCTTAATGAACCAATCAATGTTGACTGAAAGTACAAGACAATAAAAGTGAATGGAAAATATAATTTAGAAGCAATCAAAAAAAGAAATGTTAGTTTGCATAACTTTTTTACAAAGATATTTCCTGTTTTCAATGCATTGAATGTGGCTTGACAGCATTGAGAATAAAGGTTAAGGATACTTGCTCTCAAATAGTTCCCACTCAGATTTATGTCAGTATTTGGCATGGTGAAGGACAACGTTATCCATTATTTATTGACACTGGTAAAACTAAAAATTACACACTACAGCCCTAGTTTTGTAGGAACTAATGGAAATTTATGATAACTGTTCATATATTTATGAAATGTAGCTCAAAGCACACCATTTTACACGAATCAGCTTACTTTTGCAAAAACTGTTTTACAAGAAATAAATAAATAACAACATTTTCTTTATTAAAATCCATTTCCTTCAATGTCATCATATCAGCTGCAAAACTTCTTCAGTTTGCTATTTGTTATTGGTAAGAATCAACGCAAGGTAAATTATGATTCAGCCAGAGTTAAATGCTAAATGACCAGCAGCATAGTCTAGGACATGTGACTCAAGTTCAGGAATTCGAAAACAGTTTCCAGCCACATCAGGGATATTTTCTTCTTCACATATTCCAAGCAAATTTCTCAGAACTAAAACAAATGAAATCACGGAAAACTTTCAGTAAATTGGTATTTATTGCAATTACAGATCAAAATGAGAAAAGTATCATGAAAAATACTTTGTCAGCCTCTCACAACATTTATTCCTGTGAAACAAGCACTCTTGATTTAGAAAGCTTGTAGTAGTCTTTGAACATCTGGCAGATCTAAAATGAATGTACTGCCATGAAATTATACAGAATAATGCTTTGTTGAGGTGAAATATCAGGTGAATTTGCATATCATACCGATAGGTCTTAAAAAAAACAATTTGGCACATTCCCTAGTCACCTTTTGCCTTGCATTGCACAATTTACAACACATCATGGTTAACTAACAGAATCTTTTTCCATTTTAATTCAATAAATAGCTACTAGAACAACTTTACCATCACCATTAACCTAAGACTGTGGCCTCCATATTGGAAAATGGAATTAGAATGAGATGGTTGTTTTTGACTGGTGCCGATTCAATGAGCTTCTGTGCTGTAGTCACCTCTGCCGCTATGACTGTGACTGTGGTATAATCCTTTACAAGATTCAACTAAGCTATTGCTGGTTCATTCTAATATTAAAAGGCATTGTCTGATTGAAATAATTAAGCAATGAAGAGCTATGGTGAGCCAAGCAGAATTCTAGGGGTCTCATCGTCAAGGTCTGGAGAGGTTGGCGATGAGCTTGATGGTGAGCCTGGGAAGGTCTTGAACAGGTGGGCAGTGAGACAGCAGTGTATGGAGGAGAGATTGAGCCCTCATGGGAGCATGGAGCATCTGGTTGAAGAAGAATTGTAATGTTGAACTTTCAACTTTATTTTTCTACTTTGTATCTAACAGTTTGTATCCAGATACCTTTGTACCAAAGATGGCACCGGAAATGGCAACTTTGTTCACTTTTCACTGTATTCCTGTACTTGAATAAATATGGCAATAAAACCTAGTTTGAATTCTAAAGGTATTAGACTGGCTGGGAGATTTTTTTTAAGTGCAAAGAAAGCTGATGAATTATACAAAGTTATGAGGAGCATAAATAGGGGAGATACGCAACAATATTTTTCCTTAAGAAGGTTCAATAACCAGGGAGTGGTTAAGTTTTATGGTAAAGCATTGAATATTTAGAGGGGATTTGAGGAAAGGAAATTTCACCTAGAGGGAGGTGAATGCCTGGCACTCACTGCCTAAAAGAGTGATAGAGGCATGAACCCTGAAGATAGTTAAGAGGCATTTAGATGAGCTCTTCAGTCATTACAGAAAACAAGACCATGGACCAAATGCTGGAAAATGGGATTAGAATACAGAGATGCTTGATGACTAGCACAGACCTTTTGGGCTGAAGGGCCTTGTTCTGTGCTGTAGAAACTCTGTGACTCTGATTCTACACTTTTAAACTAACAGTAAACAGAAAGTAAAGCCTCCTTGACACTGTCCTCATCTTACACTCCCAGGACAAGGTATTGCACAGGGTTAGATACAGAGGAAAGCTCCCTCTGTTCTTTTAAACAGAAAGACAAACAAAACTCAAGGCAAAACTTACATCAGTGTGATTGCCAAAAAAAAGTCATACCTGTCATTATATCTAATTCTCTCACACATAACATGTAACTTCCAAAACTGGTCACAATCAAAGCGATAGAGAGTTGCAAACCCCCAGTTAAATAGCTAACAACAGAGAAGCGTAAGTATATTCCAGAGTTCACCTTTTAAAAACATTCATATTCAATAGGTTTCTCACAGACCCCTCAATGTCACCTATCTTATTCTACAAAGATTGGAAGTGTCTGTGTTTTTGGATCAACTACAGCTGATACTTGCCAGATTATTCAAATTATTTGGTGAAAAGTGCCCAATCCATATTAGGGATGCAAACCCACACTTGCTGCTATGAATGACCATTCCTTTTGGGTGTGCTGACAACATCACAGGAGTAGCAGTCTGAAAAATAACAAAAATAGTTTTAGAGTCATTATAAAGTGTTCATCCAGTTGTGGACATAATACACTGATGGACGGATGAGTGGTTGGCTTAGGTAGGGCACGGGGGCTATGCAGTAGTGAGGGGGCGTGAGGAGGTGTGGTTGGGGTGATTGCTGGAGGAATGCCTTCTATTTCCCTCTTCCAAAGAGATCAGATACCTCCTTCGATCGGTGGAGGTAAGACTCCCTATAGGATTGTGAGCAGTCATGCTTGTAGGTAAAAAGTGCATATGCCTACTGGGACTTGTAAAGTTATCAAGAAATTGTCCAAAAAAAGGGAGATTAACAGAAGTGTCTCATTTTATTAAAGAATTTTAGTCTGTGTGCTGCACGACTGATTTCATGTTCATTGTCTTTTTCACAATGAGATGCCTATTGTAAGTGCCACCTGTTTATTAAATGGAAATGTTTATTAAAATACAGCTTTAAGTAGTTTGATGTAGTTATTAACCATTTAATTGAAATGGTTTTTATATAAGTCAATGAATATCTAAATAAAATATTTGTTTTGTATCAAAATAAATGTGCGTTTTTTTTAATGTTGACTCAATTAATAGATTGGTAACTTTGTTTTCTGTAATGATGTCTTCTGATTAATCTCTATGCTGGATAATAGGTAAGTTGAAATTGTTAGGTTCCTCATGGTCTATTGTCCGAGGCCCAGCCATCTTCAGCTGCTTCAGCAAGGTCTGAACAATATCCAGACTTTGGCTAATAATTGGCAAGTAACAATTACACCATGCAAGAGTGATGCAATGACTGTCTCCAGCAAGAGTGAATCTAATGACCACCCCTTGACATTCAGTGGCATTACATCACTGTTATCCTCACTATCAACAGTCTTGGTTACTATTGACCAGAAACTGAACTGGACTAGACAGGTACAAACAGGCTACAATTAGTCCTGGCTAGGAATTCTGTGTTGATTAACTCATTTCCTGTCTTCCAATTTCCTGTCCGCCAATGACTCAGCATAAGTTAGGAGTGTGAAGGAATATTCTCCACTTGCCTGGATGGATACAACTCCAACAACAGCTGAGAAAGTTGACACCATTGAGAACAAAGCAGCCTGCATCTTGAATTTTCAGCCACTTCATCTTCAATGAGAGCTGTCTACAAGGTGCATGGCAGCAATTCACCAAGCCTCCTATGACAGCACCTTCCAAACACATGACCTCTACCACCTAGATGAACAAGGGCAGCACATTGATGGAAATACTGCAAACTCTGATATCTCCACCAAGTCACACATCATCTGACCTGACAACACATCACTGCTCCTTACTGTCACTGGACCAAAATCCTGAAACTCCCTCCCTAATACCATTGTGGGTGATTACACCATACAAAAGCTGCTGTGGTTCAAGAAGACAGCTCATTATGACCTTCTCCAAGGTAATTAAGTATCCAATAAATATTGGCCTAGCCAGCGAAAACAGCACTCCTTCCAATGTTTAAAAAAAAATTCTGTGATTGTATTTTCCCCAGCTTTTCAGAGCAAAACAAACTGTCACCACAATGTATTTTGAGTGCTGCTTTGTGTACAACGAATTCAGGTCTCCCAGAGCCACTTCCCTAGTGAAGAGCCTGGTGGCACCCCCTCTCCCAAACCCTGAGTAATGAGCAAGGATAGTGTGACTAAACATGTCAAAGTCAACAAAGAAGATGAAAAGAGATGGTACACCATGGACACAGCCACAGGGAATGTCATTTCTGACTTTGGTTGGACAATTTTGGCACTCTTCATTCAAATCTATCATTCTAATTCCCTACCTTTTTTTTCCCACATGTGGCCTCTCCTTAAACATACTTATGCCATTCACTTCAGTTCTTCCCTGTGGTGGCCATTTATATGAATGCATTCATAGATTTGGGGTAAATGGGAGATTTGAAATGAAAAGGAATTTTCCAATGGAAAATAGGCCAGAGTGATTTTACTTTGAAAAGAGTGACCGTGGAGGCAAAGAAGGGGTAAGGAAGATGCCTGTAGTTGGGGGAAGGGATACCAACTGGCCCAGGACAGAAATTAGATAGGCAGTAATTCAGTGGCATAGGGTAAGCAGAGCAGGTGGAGTCACGAATGAGCTGAGCAAGTACAGAGATCAAAGAGAAATTAGAGAGAGGTTCCTTGATGCATTCACAGAATGTGGATGACACTGGCATTTATTGGCCATTCCAAAGTCATATATAAGCTAGAGTGGGTAAGGATCTTCTCTACAGAGCATCAGTGAAACAGATGGTTTTTATCTTAACACATGACAGTGGTCACTAATAGATTCTTAATGACAATTTTTAATTGGATTCAAATTCTACTCTCTGCCGTGGTGGGATATGAACCAAGATCCCAGGACATTACTCAGCTCTCTGGAGAAATGATGCCACTAGGTCATCACCTAGTTTAGGGTGAGGGAGGTAGTTTGTTTGACAAGGAACTAGATCAGAAGCTACTGTACAGAATGTCCAACTCAAGGGAGAAGTTACATATAGCAGAACAAAGATCCAAGCTAAGGTAAACCAAAGTCATGATATCCCTCATAATAACCATAAGCACAATGGCATTGAAAAGAGTTAAGCCTTCTATTACAATGCAATGGCAATTGATGCCTTGTACATTTCTAAAGATGTATTTAAAGTAATTCAGGCTCATACATTATGTATTGATGTCATTTAAATTGTTCTGTTTAAAGACGCTAAAATTTTCATTAAAACAAGATAATAGGAGCCTACATAATGATAGCTGTACTCTGAGCATACCAGAATGTGTTTGCAGACTGCTGTGTATGGCATGTCAGATAAACTCCCAGGAAGGTTGCAGGGGGTGGAGAAGGGAAGTGGTTATCAACATATTTTGATGGTAGCCTCAAGGGGACAAAACAGTGTGCTGAGCATTTGTCACATGCAGTTCTTATCTGTTAATGGAAGAGTTGTTTAATTCACATTACATCTGCAGCAGATGCAAACACTTGTTCACTGGTTCACAGCAGTTGGAATTAATTAACCACGGACTATAATTTACACACATAAGGCATGGCAAAATTCCTCACAACAAAAGGAAACTGGTGGGACGCCCATGTTTCACTGCAATTAACAAACCACTAACAAAACTATACTCACCAAAATTACACAGTTCTGAGCTGCATGCTCTGTAATTGATTTGCAGGTGATTAATTTTGGAGGAAACCAGGTCTTCTTCTTGCTTTTGATTAAACTAAAATAATTTTTCCCAGAATGCCATCTGTTGGCTTTGACTTAATGTCATTAACATGATCAAACATTTCTTGCTAACAATGAACTAGATTTCATGTGAGCAGGAATAGGCTTAACATTTGCAAATTGAAACCACAAAGAGAATAGAGGTCCTTGGTTTGATTGTTGACTGGTGAGCCACCAGTCTCAATATACTTAGACTATAGAAGGCAGCTTGCTCAGAGGCCTTGTTATTGTTATCATGCCACTTCTTGGCCACCCAGGCTGGAAGCTTGGATGCTACATGAGAGAGAGACTACAACACTCTTAGATCAGGTTAATACATTGCAAATGGTTATTTGTTTATGCTAATAGATACGTGGAATGAAACCTCAACAGCAACTTTACATGAGGCAAGGTTGAGTGCAGCACTGAAAAATGGTGGAGAAAAATTGGCAAGAAAGGATTAAAAACAGAACTCAATATGCAGTAAATTGCTGGAAAAAAAATTGCATGAGTGGACTTCTCAGGTCACAAGACCTCACAGGAAATTTCTGAGATGAATATGTCTCACTTCCTGTCACAGCCTGTCCCCTTGCACACTCTCAAGGACTCAGACAATCTACTTTTGTAAATAGAACTGTGCTTTATATTTCTCTATTACCTCTAGCTGGCCGTATCAATAATGCAGGAAACGCATCTGTCCAGCGAGATGAGATTATTTTTCTGATTTCGGCTGACAGTTATGGTAATAGTTTGGCAAACAATCTACTCCTTCGACAATGACCGCAGATTACAGCTGTTTTTAAATCTCAGCAGCTCATGAAAGCCAATGATTGATTAGACTCTAGGAGACAGAAACATACAGCCTTCACATTTCACCAGTGCTTAACCCTTTAAACACATTGCTACAGGAGAGCTGCAAAAGAAATGTTTATTTATTACAATTGTGAACTTTGGTTAGGAACCTCATTGTTTCTTTTCATTTGTTCCTCAATATTTAGTTCTTTCCCCTTAATTGATTTCTTTGAAAGAATTGTTGGTGTGACTGATGGAGTTTCAGACTGGATATCAGTCCAGCTCCATGACCACCACCAGACAAGGGCATATAGTAAGGTGACTGTGTACTTCATGCCTCTTCCTCAGCACCATTGCAAGATATTCCAGTTAGCACTTCAGTTTAGGTCTTATTGAACTGCAAATGATAGAATTCCTATCGTACACATAGAGGCCAGTCAGTCCATTGAGTCTGCACTGAAGTTCATCCTGCTCTACCCCTGTAATCCCACATTCCTCATGGTTAATTCACATAACCTGTACATGCCTGGACACTGGGCCAATTTCCCATGGCCAATCCACCTCACCTGCACATCTTTGGAATGTGGGTGTAAACTGGAGCACCTGATGGAAACCCACGTAGACACGGGGAGAATGTGCAAACTCCACACAGACCTGAGGGTGGAAGCAAACCCTGGTCCATGGTGCTGTGAGGCAGCAGGGCCACTCTGAGTTAGTTCCCAGATATGCTCATAAATTGCGCTGAATAGCCAAGATGAGACTTATATACGAGGCAGAACAGTGCTTTTTATGTAACTGGGCTTCACGGAAATGCTCATTTGTGAACATTAGTGAGAATAAAGCAGCCCAGTAAAAAGATACTGCATATTTATCGCATTTACAGGTGTCACGATTGTCACAAAGGATGACAATTTTCTCCTGGCCAGTGATATTGAAAGATATCAACGGTACCCTCAAAATCTACTTTCTTCTTGAGTAAGATGTTAAATATGGCCCATTGAGCAAGGGTGGAGATTAGACCTTGGAAAGCATAGGATGCTTGTTTTTCAGAGACCCTAAAACCCGCAGTACCACAATGTGTTTGTATAAATAAAATGAAATACAATTAGAATGGGGAAGCAGTTGGACAGTGGTATTGTCACTTGACTAGTGTAAGCCGTGTTATTGCTCTGACAACATATCTCTGAATCCCAATGTTTTTGCAGATGGGGAGATTCAAATTAATACATCTGGAATTAAAAGCTAATGTAATAGTAACCATGAATAGTAACCATTAAAAAGACTAAGGTTGACTCATAGCCTTTAGGGAAAGAAAATCTGGTGTCCTCACCTGGTTTGGCTGACATGTGCCTCCAGATGGTGGAGATGTAGTTAACTCTTAAGTGCCCGCTAACATTTAATAGCCTATCAAGCCATTCACTTGGAGTTAACCACTACAATGCTGATTTAAAGGAGTGAATATGGTAGGACCAGCTGACATCAACCAAAACATCAGTAATGACAACTGTAAAAACAACCTCTCAATCCTATCAAGTCCTCCTTCCTAACCCCTGGGGTCTGGGGCATACCTCTGGTTGCACAGGCCTTGAAGTCCTCAAAATTGACTCTAGAACTCATGATAGCTCTTGAAATTTTGTACAAATATGAACAAGGAAACCTCCTGCTAATTGATCCATATTGTTCGCTCTAATCCCCCAGTTCCCCCACAGCTGTTGAATGCCACATGGAGCTTGGAATGAGGGTGTTAAGGGTACAGAATGTATTCTGGGATGGAAAGTCCAGTATTAGCAAGAATGGCATGGTGGCTCCACAACTGAGCTGACTGAGTCCTAAAGGACAGCGCTGATGGAAGAGGTCTGCAGCAAGTTGTGAAGGAGCCAACAAGAAGGAAATACATACAGAAATTGACTTTGTCCTGACCAATCTATTTGTAGCAGATACATTTGTCCATTCCATCAGGGAGTGACCGCCACTCAGTCACTGTGGGGATCAAGACCTTCATTTATATTAAGGATACCCTCCAGCATGGTTTCAAACAGATTGAGTAACACATGGCAGGGCATCCATGAAGCACTGCGGGCCATCAGCAAAATTATTTTCAACCATATTTTGTAACTTTGAGGCCCCCTTTCTAATATTACAATCAAGCCAGAGGCTTAACCCTATTTCGATGAAGAGTGCAGAAGGTCAGGGGAGGAGTCGTACCGGACATACTTAAGAATGCGGTGACAAGCTGGTGAGGCTACGCAACATAACTAGCTGCATGTTAAGGGGTGCAAGCAGCAAGTATTAGACAAAGCTAAATGACTCCACAACCAACAGAGCAGGTCAAAGCTCTGCAGTCTTGCCACATCCAGTTTTGAATTCACTGGAGGAGAAGGCTCCAGTTCAGTGCATTCAACTCACGGCTAAATGGGAACTTTATTCAAAAAATACAGTAACCTATAGGTTACAATCAGAGAAAATGAACCAAACTCCTGCTCAACATGCCAGAAAAACCTAATACTTCAGTAAGATTCTTTGGGGAAGTGAAGCTACTTCCTAGACAGGCCTTTATGCAACTCAGTCACACTAATGGTTGAATTTAATGTGGTGACTTACAAGCATCTGAATTATAAAAAGAAAAATAAAAAACTAGAAATGCCACCACTTTGTTCTCAGGATAGTTAGAGTTGGGTAGCAAATAAGACTTTTCCAATGTTACGCAGATCCAAAAATCAACTTTAAAAACAAACAGAGTGCTTTTTTTTGGTTTGGGACAAAAAAAACTGCAGATGCTAGAATCCAAAATGGACAAGCAGAAGGCTAGAAGAACGCAGCAAGGCAGGCAGCATCAAAATAATTAGACAACTTAATAGGGAGTTGGAATCAGTTTAACCATCTCCTCTTAATATAACAACCAAAAGAGACAATCAGATGGCTGCCGGAGTGGCACTTCTGCTTAGGGGTTGGCATGTCATATTTCCAAATTCCAGGGAAAATTGGAGCTGACTTTCAGAAAAATGGAAAATTTAAAAACGTGACAATGTTTTAACTCTACCAGATGATTGTAGTTAGTAACATCGCTCCTTCTTCCCACTTACTGTAAAGTTGCAATCTAATTGTCCACTTGAATGTAACATTTTCAAAATTTATCTACACAACTGGGGGTTAGTTGAAAGGTCTTTAGAATGTCACATGAATATTACAGGGCAGTCTATAAATATTAGTTCTCTCATTTTTTTGTACATTTGTTTAATACACACATATATTCCATTCATTAAAATAACAAAAGCCAATATTACAATATCTAAATTCAAATCTCTAAAATACTGTAGGAGTGTTGCTCTCCAATTCAGTTTTTACATCATTTGTCACTTATTATTTGCAACTTGCTAGCTCTGTCAAAATAGTAAACCGAACCTTAATCTTTTCTCCTTTTGGAAAGTTTCGATTATGCTATTTTGAATTCTGTTCGTGAAAATGTGCCATTAATTTAACTTATTTTGCTCAGTATAAAATAAATGTGTTTGGTTAAGCATCCTAATTAAATAATTAGTCTTTTCTGTTAAATAATCAATTAATTTACTTACAACACACTTGGCATAAAAGCACATGGGAGTTGTACATTACTGTCCTGGGTTTATGTACCATTTAGTGTTACTTTGTCATCCACACAACAAATATCAATATAGATTAATCTTTTCTGAATGTAGTCTAATAAATTATGTGATATGGCTAATGTGATCCATTCAGAGAAATATGGTCTTTTTCTCCTGTCCGTATGTTTATCAAGAAAAGACTAATCAATCAATCAGTTCGAGAAGGTTTGACTTTGATCGTCATCATCAGCAGTTATTCCACCTAACGGTTTCAGTTCACATTTGAAGTATCTATCCAGTAAAGAGGTTATTATCACAACTGGTTTTGATAGATAGCTGATATTACTTAGTCTTGAAAACCAATGAAGGAATAGATGTATTGATTAGATTAAGTGCATTTATCCATCTCAATGTATCTTTTTGTCATCACTATCTGATAAAAGTGCAAAGACTTGGATTTATATATTTATTTTATTCACTCATGGGGATATGAGCATTGTTGGTGACCAGAGTTCATTGCCCACCCTGACTGGCCTTGAGAGTATTGCGGTGAGCTGCCTTATCAAATGCTACAGTCCATGTTGAGGCCATAGGTAGATACGCTGCCAGTGACACGTGGAAGAGAGTTGCAGAATTTTGACCCAGCAATACTGAGGGAGCACTGATATAACTGTGACTTGGAATGGACCATGCAGGGGTGGCATTGCCATTTTGCTGCTTGTGTTCTTGGTGGTAGATGTTGCAGAGTTGAAAAATGTGGTGCTGGAAAAACACAGCAGGCCAGGCAGCATCCGAGGAGCAGGAGAATCGACGTTTCAGGCATAAGCCCTTCTTAAGGATGTTGCAGGTCTAGCAGATGCTGCTGAATAAAATTTAATAGAACAGAAAAAGATTGGTCCAATCTTATTGTATAATAATGACTTGAAATAGATCATGCTTTCCACAGTTACCAGATGTCTCAAAGCACTTTCCCACACCTATCCCTTGCCCCAAAGCAAGTAGGCGGTGCCTCAGTCTAACATCTTATCTGAATGATGGCACCTCGGACAGTTCTCTCAGTTACAAAGTTAAAAATCACCAAGTTATACCACCTGATGAAGGAGCAGCACTCTGAAAGCAAGTGCTTCCAATTAAACCTGTTGGACTTTAACCTGCCGTTGTATGATTTTTAACTTTGTACACCCCAGTCCAACACCGGCATCTTCAAATCATGACTCTCAGTTACAGTGATTAATGTTTTGATCAAGATTCTTGAACGGGACTTGAGCTCAGGACCTTGTGAGTGTACTACCCAAGTGAACGAGTTAGCATCCTTCCTCAAAACCTGTCTCTGCAGGATCAAGAAAATTTAAATAAAACAACTTATATTTCGCACATTATTTTGAACAAGTTAACCATAGCCACTCACTCCCAAATGCAAACATTTGGCCTGCACAGGCTAAATCATATTTGAAAGAAATATTGGGCTAAGTGCAGGTTGTGTAGAGTTTTTTGAAAGGTTTTTCACTGTGAGGCCTAGCAACATTTCTCACCTCATTGGCTCATGATGCAACCTTGTCCCACATTTGTTCTCCTATTAGCCTCAGTGCTGCCTGCCTTTGCCTTCTGATTACCTCAATATCTTTTGAACATCAGTGTCAACACTAGCAGCCATACCATCCATTTTCATCACACTCAATCCCTCCCTTTCTCCTCTACCAGGTGATATTTCAGATATTGTGTCCTGTAGACAGCTAAAGGTTCAATGACCAATCGTGGAGCATTCTGATTGGGAATGCACATGAGGCCAGAATCAGAGGTGCACAAATAATTTGGAGGGTTGTGAGGTAAAGGAGGTTACAGAATTAGGAAGGACAAGTCAGTGGAGGGATTTCAAAACAAGAAAGAGAATTTAAAAGATAAGTCATTAATTTACTGAGAATCAATGTTGGTCAACAAGCATAAAAGTATGAGGAGATTGAGACTTGTTGTGAGTTAAGATACAGACACCAGATCTTTCATTGAGTTAGCAGATGGCAGAATGGGAAAGTACTGTCGGGTGTATATTTAATTAGTTGAGTCTAGATATGATGTGGAGATGCTGGTGTTGGACTTGGGTGGACAACGTTAAAAATCACACACCACGTGATAGTCCAACAGGTTTATTTGGAAGTGCAAGCTTTTGGAGCACTATTCCTTCAACAAAGGCACGAATTAAGGCTACAACCACCCAGCTTGGAATTAAACACTGTCACAGATACCAGAATCCGCAAAGGAAATATATTTTAAGGCAACCTTTCAGCAACATAGAATAGAAAAAAACACCATGGAGTGATAACAGCAAGGTTACTTTAAAGTGTTTCTTTCCTTTTCTCTCTCTCTCTCAAGCTCAATGAAACTTGTCAATGAAATGGAATTTCCAACAACAACCATCCACTAAGGAGTCCTGAACATCTGCGGCTCTGCTATAGTGAAGGAAACAAGACACCAGTTAAATAAGGGCATGGAATTATCTTATTCTCCTAGTCAACATCAAATAAAACAATTTAACTGATGTTCATCTCAGATTACATTACAGTGTGGAAACAGGCCCATCGGCCCAACAAGTCCACACCGACCCGAAGCCCACCCATATCCCTAACCTAACATTATGAGCAATTTAGCATGGCCAATTCACCTGACCTGCACATGTTTGGACTGTGGGAGGAAACCCACACAGACATGGGGAGAACGTGCAAACTCCACGCAGTCAGTCGCCTGAGGTGGGAATTGAACCCGGGTCTCTGGCACTGTGAGGCAGCAGTGCTAACCACTGTGCCACTGTGCTGCCCATATTTGAGACTTTGCTGTGAACAAATTTGCCACAGTACCACATTACATAACAACAATGATTAGATTTTAAAGTAATGGTTTAAGTGTGAAAGACTTTGGGATGACCTGAGGATGTGAAAGGTGATGTACAATTGAAAATACTTTCTTTAACATCTTCAATGAAATATCCAGTTGTTTATCATTTAGGAGAACTGGGTTCAAAGTTTATTCTACTCTTAAATACCAATCATTTGTATTGTAAGTGGTAGCTGTAAAGGAAGAGGTTTTGTGATAGTTTCACTGTCTCTGAGTGTCATTTTTGGACTTGAAGCCAAGTAAGGTGTATTAGTTATATAGCCATATAGATTGAATATTGATCGGCACATCCTTCCAATGTGTGCCAGAAGAGTTGAATACTTTTCTGATAACCCATGTGATGGAAAGAAAGGTGAAACCACTCCAGCCTCTACCCAGAGCTCCAGAGTACAACATGCATGTTGTCAATGCGACTCAGATTCCATGAGTAACACGCCAACACAAAATGGCTTAGAGTATGTTTCAATGGGCATTTAACCTAAACAGGTCTCTTCTGATTCAGTACAGCACAGAAGAGTCCAAGATTGTCTGATACTGGAGAAAGAGACAAAAACAGAAATTGCTGGAAAAGCTCAGCTGGTCTGGCAGCACCTGGAGAGAGAAATCAGAGTTAATGTTTCAGGTCAGGCTGCCATTCTGACTCATCTTTTCCAGCAATTTCTGGTTTTGCTTCTGATTTACAGTATCTACAGTTCTTTTGTGTTTCCTAAAGAAAGAGACCTGCTGGACATTATCATGCAAGGACGCTGTTTGTATGCTGCGAAGATTCACAATGGTGGAACTTCACAAGTAAATAATGAAGACTCTTACTTAAGACTCATATTAGTTATATTATAATATTTGTATGATAATAATAGAAGGCTTGTGAAAAAAGAAACCAGTGGTACATGAGGAATGCCACTTTGTAGATATAGTTTCCACAAAGCCATACAACTGCATATTATTAAATTCTAACATCCTTGAATATTGTAACAAGATTATGGTCACCGTTTTTGAACAATTTTTAAAAAAAGTATCACAGCTCTTGAATTATCATTCTATTTTTATTAGCACATGATTTAATGCAATCCTGGTGTAATAACAAACTATTCATAAAATTCTTTTACAATGTAATTTCACCTTCAGCGCTCGCCAAAAAACATATTTCTTTTAAAATTGCAAGAGATTCACATGTAGCCAGACATTATTGATACTGATAAGTAGCTGATGTTTGCGGACAGGCTTGCAAGGGAAATCGAGGGACTGATAAATTCTGGGGAAAGCTGACATTGGGAGCAAATTGACCATTTGAGAAGAGGCTGGAACAAGCGGGTTGTGGTGTTTAAGCGGAGTGTTAGTTTTTTAAAAATGGTTTTGGGAGGGACACACCTGTCTCCGAGTCAGCAAACGTCAAAAACTTTTCAATAGCAGGCAGCTCCAATGGCTGGACCTAACAGCTCAAGGAAAACCTACCTTGAAACGAATAACAAACAGGAGTTGAACACTTCATTCTCATATGTAAAGGGATGAGGACCTATTCATTTCACACAGTAGGCAAAACCTTTCAAGTTAGGAATATGTGCACAACTGCTGCCCACCTCATTAAAGGTTAGTACATTGGCAAGCGCCAAAAGATGGGTTCTGCTTGGCTCAATTTAGAACATAGAACATAGAACAATACAGCACAGAACAGGCCCTTCGGCCCACGATGTTGTGCCGAACTTCTAACCTAGATTAAGCACCCATCCATGTACCCATCCAAATGCCGCTTAAAGGTCGCCAATGATTCTGACTCTACCACTCCCATGGGCAGCGCATTCCATGCCCCCACCACTCTCTGGGTAAAGAACCCACCCCTGACATCTCCCCTATACCTTCCACCCTTCACCTTAAATTTATGTCCCCTTGTAACACTCTGAAATTTGTTGACAAGAGCTGAAAAATGTGTTGCTGGAAAAGCGCAGCAGGTCAGGCAGCATCCAAGGAGCAGGAGAATCGACGTTTCCGGCATAAGCCCTTCTTCAGGAATGTTGTTGACAATTTGTTGACAAGACCTGCTTGATTCATTTTTCTTTATGAATCTATGAACATTCTTCAGAATAAGGATCAGTGGCTCCAAAAAGTTAACTGAGCTTCCTCTCCCCAGGTGCTGTCAGATCTGCTGGGTTTCTCCAGAAATTTCCATTTTTGTTTCTGAATCCCAGTATCCATAGTTCTTTGTGTTTTTTTTTGTTTAGTGTAATATATGTGCATTAGTTAACACAAGCTTGAGAAAGTTCAGCCTCGGGATTGTGTTATACTCTCGGTTACACTTGATGATGGACTATAATAAGATAATAAAAGTGAATGCTAAATGTTGATCTATAATGAAATTGCCATTCATTCCCAAAGATCAGCACTCTCCCATTCTCTTGCTTAATGCTGTTGAAAAAAAATGACATACCTCAAAACCTTTTCATCTTGTACTCATCAGGACAATTGCAAGAATGTAAAATTTTAACAGGTCTCAATAACATGGTGAGAACACTGCAGGAGAGAGAGAGAGAACCTACACAGTTACCGCCTTTGCTGTTTGAATTCGTGTATCACTGATCATCGGAGTGCACCTGGGAAAGTTAACAAACAGCGAAATTCACAACTAATCCTGGCGGATCTGTTGGGCGAAGTTCACAGCACAGAGTCAGATAAGTTAATTGTTGTTTTAAGTCTGTCCAAGTGAAAGGCTGCAGTAGTGGGTACAGTCGATTCTTTCTTGATTATATGTTTTTGGAGATAAGTCTCTTGATTAAACTTAAAATATTAGCCATAGTTATTGATTTAAACTGGGGCAGTTTTTGTAGAGGAATAAGACGGTGTTATTTTCTGGGTCTGTAGATTGTGAAGGAGCAAAAATAGCCTTTGCAGTGATATTCTTGTCAGATGTGGGAGTTTAAAGAGAGTTTAAGGGTTCCTGCGGATTATATCCGCCATAAATACTGTTGGATGCGAATCTTATCAGATCGAGTGGATCGGTTGAACAGACAGATAGAAGCGATGAGGAATTTGCAATAGCAACAGTATGTGATGGATGGCAGTTATAGGAAGGGGGAAAAGTCTCAGATACAGTCATATTGATGGGTTAGCTCCAGGAAGGGTAAGAGAGGTCGGCACCTAGGGCAGGAGTCTTTTGTGGATATACCCATTTCAAACAGGTATGCTGTTTTGGAAAATGTAGGGGGTGATGGATTCTCAGGGGAACGTAGCACGAACAGTCAAGTTTCTGGTTTTGAGACGGGCTCTAATGCAACAAGGGGTACGTCGGCTTCCAAGAGATCAATTGTGTTAGGGGATTCTGTAGTCAGAGGTACAGACAAACGTTTCTGTGACCAGCAGAGAAAAAGGAGAATGGTGTGTTGTTTCCCTGGTGCCAGGATCAAGGATGTCTCAGGGATGGTGCAGAATGTTCTCACGGGGGAGAGGGGCCAGCAAGAGGTCATTGTCCACATTGGAACCAATGCAATAGGAAAGGAAAAGGTTGAGATTCTGAAGTGAGATTATATAGAGTTAGGCAGAAATTTAAAAAGGAGGTCCTCAAGGGTAGTAATATCTGGATTACTCCCTGTGCTATGAGCTGGTGAGGGCAGGAATAGGAGGATAGAGCAGATGAATGCATGGCTGAGGAGCAGGTGTATGGGAGAAGGATTCACATTTTTGAATAATTGGAATCTCTTTTGGGGTAGAAGTGACATGTACAAGAAAGACGGATTGCACTTAAATTGGAAGGGGACTAATATACTGGCAGGGAAATTTGCTAGAACCGCTTGGGAGGATTTAAACTAGTAAGGTGGGGAGGTGGGACCCAGGGAGATAGTGAGGAAAGAGATCGATCTGAGACGGGTACAGCTGAGAACAGAAATGAGTCAAAAAGACAGGGCAGGCAGGGACAAGGTAGGACTAATAAATTAAACTGCATTTATTTCAATGCAAGGGGCCTAACAGGGAAGGCAGATGAACTGAGGGCATGGTTAGGAACATGGGACTGGGATATCATAGCAATTACGGAAACATGGCTCAGGGATGGGCAGAACTGGGAGCTTAATGTTCCAGGATACAAATGCTACAGGAAGGATAGAAAGGGAGGCAAAAGAGGAGGGGGAGTGGCATGTTTGATAAGGGATAGCATTATAGCTGTGCTGAGGGAGGATACTCCTAGAAATACATCCAGGGAAGTTATTTGGGTGGAACTGAGAAATAAGAAAGGGATGATCACCTTATTGGGATTGTATTATAGACCCCCCAATAGTCATAAGGAAATTGAGAAACAAACTTGTAAGGAGATCTCAGCTATCTGTAAGAATAATAGGGTAGTTATAGTAGGGGATTTTAACTTTCCAAACATCGACTGGGACTGCCATAGTGTTAAAGGTTTAGATGGAGAGGAATTTCTTCAGTGTGTACAAGACAATTTTCTGATTCAGTATGTGGATGTACCTACTAGAGAAGGTGCAAAACTTGAGCTACTCTTGGGAAATAAGGCAGGGTAGCTGACTGAGGTGTCAGTGGGGGAGCACTTTGGGGCCAGCGACCATAATTCTATTTATTTAAAATTGTGATGGAAAAGGATAGACCAGATCTAAAAGTTGAAGTTCTAAATTGGAGAAAGGCCAATTTTGATGGTATTAGGCAAGAACTTTCGAAAGCTGATTGGAGGCAGATGTTCAAAGGTAAAGGGACAGCTGGAAAATGGGAAGCCTTCAGAAATGAGATAACAAGAATCCACAGAAAGTATATTCCTGTCAGGGTGAAAGGGAAGGCTGGTAGGTATAGGGAATGCTGGATGACTAAAGAAATTGAGGGTTTGGTTAAGGAAAGGGAGGAAGCATATGTCAGATGCAGACAGGGTAGCTCGAGTGAATCCTTAGAAGAGTATAAAAGAAGTAGGAGTATACTTAAGAGGGAAATCAGGAGGGCAAAAAGGGGACATGAGATAGCTTTGGCAAATAGAATTAAGGAGAATCCAAAGGGTGTTTACAAATATATTACGGACAAAAGGGTAACTAGGAAGAGAATAGGGACCCTCAAAAATCAGCAATGTGGTCTTTCTGTGGAGCCACAGAAAATGAGGAAGACACTAAATGAATATTTTGCATCAGTATTTACTGTGGAAAAGGAATGGAAGATATAGTCTGTAGGGAAATAGATGGCGACATCTTGCAAAATGTCCAGATTACAGAGGAGGAAGTGCTGGATGCCTTGAAACAGTTAAAGGTGGATAAATCCCCAGGGCCTGATCAGGTGTACCCGAGAACTCTGTGGGAAGCTAGAGAAGTGATTGCTGGGCCTCTTGCTGAGATATTTGTATCATCGATAGTCACAGGTGATGTGCCGGAAGACTGGAGGTTGGTAAACATGGTGCCACTGTTTAAGAAGGGCATTAAAGACAAGCCAGGGAACTATAGACCAGTGAGCCTGATTTCGGTGGTGGGCAAGTTGTTGGAGGGAATTCTGAGGGACAGGATGTACATGTATTTGGAAAGACAAGGTCTGATTCGAGATAGTCAACATGGTTTTGTGCATGGGAAATCATGTCTCACAAACTTGATTGAGTTTTTTGAAGAAGTAACAAAGAGGATTGATGAGGGCAGAGCAGTAGATGTGATCTATATGGACGTCAGTAAGGCATTCGACAAGGTTCCCCATGGGAGACTGATTAGCAAGGTTAGGTCTCATGGTATACAGGGAGAACTAGCCATTTGGATATAGAACTGGCTCAAAGGTAGAAGACAGAGGGTGTTGGTAGAGGGTTGTTTTTCAGACTGGAGGCCTGTGACGAGTGGAGTGCCATAAGGATCGGTGCTGGGCCCTCTACGTTTTGTCATTTACATAAATGATTTGGATGCGAGCATAAGAGGTACAGTTAGTAAATTTGCAGATGACACCAAAATTGGAGGTGCAGTGGACAGCGAAGAGGGTTATCTCAGATTACAACAGGATCTGGACCAGATGGGCCAATGGGCTGAGAAGTGGCAGATGGAGTTTAATTCAGATAAATGTGAGGTGCTGCATTTTGGGAGAGCAAATCTTAGCAGGACGTATACACTTAATGGTAAGGTCCTAGGGAGTGTTGCTGAACAAAGAGACGTTGGAGTACAGGTTCATAGCTCCTTGAAAGTGGAGTCACAGGTAGATAGGATAATGAAGAAGGCGTTTGCCATTCTTTCCTTTGCTGGTCAGAGTATTGAGTACAGGAGTTGGGAGGTCATGTTGCAGCTATACAGGACATTGTTTCGACCACTGTTGCAATATTGCGTGCAATTCTGGTCTCCTTCCTATCAGAAATATGTTGCGAAACTTGAAAGGGTTCAGAAGAGATTTACAGGATGTTGCCAGGGTTCGAGGATCTGAGCTACAGGGAGAGGCTAAACAGGCTGGGGCTGTTTCCCTGGAACGTCAGAGGCTGAGGGGTGACCTTATAGAGGTTTACAAAATTATGAGGGGCATGGATAGGATAAATAGACAAAGTCTTTTCCCTGGGGTCGGGGAGTCCAGAACGAGAGGGCATAGGTTTAGGGTGAAAGGGGAAAGATATAAAAGAGACCTAAGGGGCAACTTTTTCACGCAAAGGATGGTACGTGTAAGGAATGAGCTGCCAGAAGAAGTTGTGGAGGCTGGTACAATTGTAACATTTAAGAGGTATTTGGATGGGTATATGAATAAGAAGGGTTTGGAGGGATATGGGCCGGGTGCTGGCAGGTGGGACTAGATTGGGTTGGGATATCTGGTCGGCATGGATAGATTGGACCGAAGGGTCCGTTTCCATGCTGTACATCTCTATGACTCTAACTTACAGTCCAGGAGCACAGCATATTGATCAGTTAGCAAGCTTGCACCTTGATAGAACAGGGATCGGCATTCTGGCAGGCAGGTTTTCTGCTGCAACACCGCTACATTTAAACTAAGTAGCGGGGGGGAGGGGACAAGCTGGATGTTTAAAAAGGAAATTGAAGGGGTAGTTAGAACAAGAGAAGTCAAGAAAGACAACTGTATCAAGGAGGCAGAAAACTGGAAAAGGCATCATGCTGTAAAGTTGAGTGAAATAAGGGTTGAGGGGAAGGGTGAGAGCAGTAACAAATTAAAAATTCTATATATGAATGCACGAAGCATTAGACACAAGGTGGATGAGCTTGAGGCTCTTTTGGAAATTGGCAGATACGATATTGTGGGGATAACTGAGACGTGGCTTCATGGGGACAGGGCCTGGGAAATGAATATTCAAGGCTACATGTGTTATCGTAAGGATAGACTGACGGGCAGAGGGGGTGGGGTGGCCTTGTTGGTAAGGGAGGATATTCAGTCCCTTGCGCGGGCGGACCTAGAGTCAGGGGATGTAGAGTCAGTGTGGATAGAGCTTCGAAACACTAACGGTAAAAAGACCCTCATGGGAGTCATCTACAGGCCCCCAAACAGTAGTCTGGATGTTGGAGGTAAGTTGAATCAGGAGCTGAAATTGGCTTGTCGCAAAGATGTTACTACAGTTGTTATGGGGGATTTTAACATGCAGGTAGACTGGGTGAATCAGGATGGTATCGGGCCTCAAGAAAGAGACTTTGTGGAGTGCCTCAGAGATGGATTTTTAGAGCAGCTGGTGCTGGAGCCGACCAGGGATAAGGCGATTCTGGATCTGGTATTGTGTAACGAACCAGAATTGGTCAGTGACCTCGAAGTGAAGGAGCCATTGGGAAGTAGTGACCATAATACAATAAGCTTCAATCTGCAATTTGAGAGGGAGTGGGTACAATCTGAAGTGACAATATTTCAGTTGAATAAAGGGAAATATGGAGCTATGAGGGAGCAACTGGCCAAAGTTCAATGGTTTAATACCTTAACAGGGAAGACCGTGGAGGAACAATGGCGGATATTTCTGTGTATAATGCAGAAGATGCAGGATCAGTTCATTCCTAAAAGGAAGAAAGATCCCAGGAGGAGACATGGGCGGCCGTGGCTGACAAGGGAAGTAAAGAAACATATAAGGTTAAAAGAGAAAAAGTATAACTTAGCGAAGATAAGCGGGAAAACAGAGGACTGGGAAGCTTTTAAAGAACAACAGAGGATTAGTAAGAAGGAAATACGCAGAGAAAAAATGAGGTACGAAGGTAAACTGGCCAAGAATATAAAGGAGGATAGTAAAAGCTTTTTTAGGTATGTCCAAGGCAAAAAAATGGTTCGGACAAAAATTGGGCCCTTGAAGACAGAAGCAGGGGAATATATTACTAGGAACGAAGAAATGGCAGAGGAATTAAATGGGTACTTCAGATCTGTGTTCACTGGGGAAGACACAAGCAATCTCCCTGAGGTAACAGTGGCTGAAGGACCTGAACTTAAGGGAATTTCTATTTGCCAGGATTTGGTGTTGGAGAGACTGTTAGGTCTGAAGGTTGATAAGTCTCCGGGACCTGATGGCCTGCATCCCAGGGTACTGAAGGAGGTGGCTCGGGAAATCGTGGATGCGCTGGTGATTATTTTCCAGAGTTCAATAGAATCGGGGTTGGTTCCTGAGGATTGGAGGGCGGCTAATGTTGTGCCACTTTTTAAGAAGGGTGGGCGGGAGAAAGCAGGAAATTATAGACCAGTTAGTCTGACCTCAGTGGTGGGAAAGATGCTGGAGTCTATTATAAAGGATGAAATTACGGCACATCTGGATAATAGTAACAGGATAGGACAGAGTCAGCATGGATTTATGAAGGGGAAATCATGCTTGACTAATCTTCTTGAATTTTTTGAGGATGTAACTCGGAAGATGGACGAGGGAGATCCAGTGGATGTACTGTACCTGGACTTTCAGAAAGCTTTTGATAAAGTCCCACACAAGAGGTTAGTGAGTAAAATTAGGGCGCACGGGATTGGGGGCAAAGTACTAGATTGGATAGAGAATTGGTTGGCTAATAGGAAACAAAGGGTAGTGATTAACGGCTCCATTTCGAAATGGCAGGCAGTGACCAGTGGGGTACCGCAGGGATCCGTGCTGGGACCGCAGCTTTTTACAATATATGTAAATGATATAGAAGATGGTATCAGCAATAACATTAGCAAATTTGCTGATGACACAAAGCTAGGTGGTAGGGTGAAATGTGATGAGGATGTTAGGGGATTACAGGGTGACCTGGACAAGTTAGGTGAGTGGGCAGATGCATGGCAGATGCAGTTTAATGTGGATAAATGTCTGGTTATCCACTTTGGTGGCAAGAACAGGAAGGCAGATTACTACCTCAATGGTATCAAATTAGGTAAAGGGGCTGTTCAGAGAGATCTGGGTGTTCTTGTCCACCAGTCAATGAAGGCAAGCATGCAGGTACAGCAGGTCGTGAAGAAGGCTAATAGCATTCTGGCCTTCATAACAAGAGGGATTGAGTATAGAAGCAAAGAGGTGCTTCTGCAGCTGTACAGGGCCCTGGTGAGACCACACCTGGAGTACTGTGTACAGTTCTGGTCTCCAAATTTGAGGAAAGACATTCTGGCTATTGAGGGAGTGCAGCGTAGGTTCACGAGGTCAATTCCTGGAATGGCAGGATTGCCTTACACGGAAAGACTGAAGCGACTGGGCTTGTATATCCTTGAGTTTAGAAGACTGAGAGGGGATCTGATTGAAACGTATAGGCTTATGAAAGGACTGGACACTCTGGCAGGAGGGAACATATTTCCATTGATGGGGGAGTGCCGAACCAGAGGACACAACTTAAAATACGGGGTAGACCATTTAGGACAGAGATGAGGAGAAACTACTTCACCCAGAGAGTGGTGGCTGTGTGAAATGCTCTGCCCCAGAGGGCAGTGGAGGCCCAGTCTCTGGATTCTTTTAAGAAAGAATTGGATAGAGCTCTTAAAGATAGTGGAGTCAAGGGGTATGGAGATAAGGCTGGAACAGGATACTGATTAGGAATGATCAGCCATGATCATATTGAATGGCGGTGCAGGCTCGAAGGGCAGAATGGCCTACTCCTGCATCTATTGTCTATTGTCTATTGTCTATTGTCTATTGTCTATAACTCTGATTGGTCAAGGTGTCACCATAGAGATAACAACAGAGAGGTCTTGGCTCCCTAGGTTCTTGGACAAATCCATCAAGGTACAAAGCTTAAACATATTCCTTTCATTTACAGCCAAAGAGTCCTTTTATATGAATGAATGTTGCTCCTAACAAGCTTAAAACATCCATATTGTAATCCCAACTGATTCTCAACAATTGGTTGCTGACGTAGCTATTCACATACTTAGGATTATTCAGCAAATGCTACCCTATTGCAGAATTATATCTAATAGTAGACATTTGTTTTAAGGCTAGTACCTATTCCTGATTTTTTTTCACTGAATAGTTCTCTGATAACACAATGCACGGAATTGTTAATATCAGCTGCTGTTCATACATCTCTGGTTTTAGTATTGCTTTGCAAGTTTCTCCAGTTGAAATTCACTTGAGAAAACAGTTTTAAAGAAACTGAATGCTTACAGTCAAGTATATAACAAATGCTTCCCCATGGCTTGGCAACTAATTCGCTATGTGGGACATGTAAATATGACTGAAATAGCTCAGTGAAACAATCTGTGAACTAGAATAGGTTAATGACCTATATCAGACTTTGCCCTTAGTTTGAAAAGAAGACACTTTGGTTCCTGTGCCAAAACAGAGCAATAGTCAGGATTGTATTTTTTTTTGGACTGATGCTAAAAACATAGGATAAGGTAAGGAATATAATATATATTATATTATAGCTGCATCACATTTCAATTTCAAGTCAGACACAAGCACCAACACTGGTGTTCCAAGGAGTTGGGGTATGTACTCAATACCCCGTGTTTGCTGAAATCTGTGATTCAGCTATTCTCCTCATGACAGGCATGGGATAGAGAGATGGACGCAAAAGCAGGCCAGCTATTATCTGAATTAGGGCCAGGAGAAAGTGAGGACTGCAGATCAGAGTTGAGAGTGGTGCTGGAAAAGCATAGCAGGTCAGGCAGCATCCAAGGAGCAAGAGAATCGACGTTTCGGGTATATGTCTAAAAGAAATTCCTGATGAAGGAAGTTAGGGAACAAAAGAAACAAAGGAGCAAAGCATGTCGAAGATAAAATGGCATGAAGCATAAATAAATTACGGCATTGTACTGTAGCAAGGAATAAGTGTTCCATGTTTATCTGAACCTTTCCAGTTTGCAACTATGGTTTAGTTGAAAGGGCAAACAGATTGAGCTACTGATTTCTCCAAGACACTTAAAAATTATGCATACTTCTAGAAAAAAACAGTCAGACTAATATGTTCATTATGTATTACTGATATTTGAGACTTATGGGCATTAAATAATTTATATTGCACATCTGATATAAGTTAACAAATTCTATTTTTACAAAGCAAAAGGCTAGCACTCGATTGAGTTGTTATGTTAATGCACTCTATAATATTCTCCAAGAAGAAAAGAAAATTGGATATTTCAGATGATTCCATGCTGATAGGTGAACACTTTCAGCACATTCTTAGAGTTTAGTCTCCCCAGTAATCTTCTCTCACACAGCGATAAACAGCAGTCAGAGATTTTCCCACACAATCTGAATTTACAGATACAGGGAGCATTAATACAATGGCTCAGCTGAAGTTCCATTTAAAATTATAACAAGTAGTAATCACCTTAGGTCATAATGATCAAACAGTGACCCCCTCTACTTGAAGGACTTATCTCAAACAGTGCGTTTTTTGAAAAAAGCATTCCCATGGAGAAACAAAAACATATTGGATCAAAATCAGCTGCATCTCAGAATTGAAAAGAGATTTCATCAGGGGTATGTGTTTTCACTGTGAGATCCTAAAGTATGTTGGAGGAGATTACAATTCTCCAAATGAGTTAGCTGTTCTCAGCAAGGGGCAGAAGTAAGATGTGTCACAATTGGTTCAGTGCTTCCAAGGAGAAGCCAATCAGGTCTCCTGCTTTAATTACTATTCTGTGATGGCTGTCAAAAAGTGGGTGTATCTAGATGCTGGGTGAGAATGGAATCAGGTTGTGCAGTGCACTCCTTATTTTGGGAAGACGCTGCCCCTTTGGAAGAGATGGGACAAGTGAAGTATGTTCCTCCATGAGGCGTCGCCCCAACAGCAGACGTTAAGCTTGGCACGATCCATTATGTAGTACCTCTCACCCAGAAGAAGTTCTCTTCGAGGTACATTTAATAAATTCCTTTCCATTTGGCTGCTATTCAGAAGAACTCAGATAAGTATTTCTTTTTTAGATGCCAAACACAGAGGAACATTTTGACTTTCTGGGCTGAAGTCAATCCATAGGAGCCATCTCCAGCAAATAAAAGTTAAAAAAAAACATGTACTTATGTTTCATACCTCAGAACCTCAGGATATCCTAAAACCCTCTTCAAATCAGTTCATACACTTTGAAAGTTGTATATTGAGAATGTAGCAGCCAGTTTGCATACAGCAAGCTCTTTCAAAAGCAGTGTGATAAAAACCTGATAATCTGATTTTCTGATGTTGATTCAGGGATAAATGTTAGTCAAAATACCAGAAATGATTTCTTGGCCCTTCTTCAAAACAATGATCTTTTTCATTGACTTGAGACAGCAGATGGAGCTCAGTTTAAAACCTCATCTAAAAGCCAACCCCTTGGACAATCCAGCACTCTGTCAAAGCTGAACTGATCTGTCATCTTAGAGTTGTGTGCTTAAGCTGCTGAACTGGGACTTGAACAAGCAATCTCCTGATTCAGAGGGTAAATGCTACCAACTGAGCTATAGCTGACGGCTAAAAGATTTGAAAGGATTTATAATCCAATGGATTTCTTCTACTATGTGACGAAATGCAAGAGGCTTTTTGTAGGCTGTTTTCATTGTCTGACGAGATATGAAGTAATGGTGCTCACCACTGATCTCAATGCTAATTGCCAACAAATATCTACGAGACTCTAAGGAATGGAAATTCCTTTTTCAGGCATCAGTTTGACTCAGATATGATATCAGGGCCAGAGAGGTTTCTCTGAGGTAATTATGAATGTAGTACATTGTTAACAGCCGAGATATACCCCATTTAAGATGATATTGCATTTTGAACTGCTTTTACAATCAGACTTGTAGCGTAAAACAGCAGAAAAAGGGCATGTTCTTCACTGTTCACTGGTTTCTAATTGATCATAGTTTTAAGGGACTTAACTGTGAACCTTACAGAGCACAAAATAGAGATTAAAAACACTTACAGAATCATCTGGAGCAGTGCAGTCTCTAGATGTTGCTGTCAGTTTCAGAGAGATTATAACAGTGAAGGCTGACTGTTTCATCATCTTTACAACCGCAAAATCCAGGCCCACGTAATGACACATCTTTTAATCCAAACTTATCAAATTTGATTGGGTTTCAATTTCTGCCTTGGAATGATTGCTCAACATATCAGATGAATTAATTAGTCTGCGCCTAATGTTGACAACTAAACTTAGTTACACAAATATCACCCCTAATTCATGATGGAAGCATCCGCTTATAAATAAATAAGATTGATAAAGTACTTCTGAGAGCATTCACAGCATGAATACCACAATGTTAACTGAGATACTGCATGCAATTTTGTAAGAGTTTTGCAATCAAAAGCAATTTTCCAGCTGGTGGGGTTAAGAAGTGAATAACTGCCATTTAAAAACAAACCAAGCCAAAAATGAGCAATACTTGGCTTTGATCTGGTACGACTGAACCATCTAAATTTAAATTAGCTCCAATTTCTGGCTCAGAGTTTTAGATATCCCTAATGTTCACTGAACCAACTGTAAGTGCTTGACCCTAGAATGACCTTTGTAGTAAGTCAACAAACCCATAGCTGCCAACCTTGGCACATTACTAGGAGTGAGATTTTATAAGCACAAAGGAGGAGACAAATGTATTGGAATGTATAAAAATGCATTTACTTTCAAAGAGTGAGACACAGGGAAGGAATGACCCTGACTCTTAAACAATGAAACTTGGCAGCTTTGCAAAACCTATGAGATCTTGGAATATTCGATTTTGTCTCGATTGATTTAATAAACTCCTTAAGTCATCGCAAGGTACCTTGGGCTCCTAACTGGGCAGATTGTCTCTGAAGTCCACGTGCAAAATATAATCATACCATTAAACATTTAATGGCTACAGCAAAATAGATCACTTTTGGGTCAAGGATACATCACAGCAATATTGCTGAGCATTAGCAGATCTTTTTGCTGTTATGCCCCTGAGGTTTCAAAACAGCACAAACCTCCTGAAGGCTTAATGCTGACAGTCCAGTTACAGATGAAGCAAAAGATCAACTGTATTAGCCCCATAAATAAAGAAATCACGAGTTATTTCTGCTGAAATGCAGTCAGATTGAGTTCTGATAAGTGTTTGGGAAATGCTGTAATGTATCAATCCATTAAACTGGATGTTTAAAACATAACTACAAATAAGGATATGCAGCGTTAAGGCTTCCTTCACTGGGCGACAATTTAAGCAACAATTATGATGCTGGTAATTTGTATATTACTGCTTCTCAAAAATAAAGATTCAGTCAGTGATAGCGCAGCAAAATAATATAGTTAATCTTCCATGTGTCCTGTTTTTTAGCCAATAGTGGGCAGTTTCAAGGTCCTACCTCATTTGTTGCTTTACATTTGAGTAATTTTTTTTGTTCCTATTTATTCATTCATTCCTTCATTGGGTTATTCATCCTTTATTATAAAGATTTCTACTTACTTATCGTTTCACAAATACTATGCAACTTCTTGAGTCACACTCCTGCAGCACTCAGTTTCTACAGAACATGCCACAGATTAGAAATATCAAGGCTAAAAATGTCTATATCATTCTGACATAATAATGAAATTCTATGTAGTTTGAAAAAACATAGCCTTCATCTCAGGAAGTATATTAATAAATCTGTTGGAACTGGGCTATTGGAACTAGCCTATATATTATAAATATATTGGATCCTTGAAACAAGAGCATTTTAGCATTTGATATTAACCAGCAGTAATTGTGACTAAATTATATGACAATCTGATCATCTGCAGACACATCACTAACACACTGTTCCATTAACCAGCACTTCTGGGCCAACACTAATGCTACCGGATCCCAGAGTGGCACTTGATATTATCTACATGTTAGCCAGAGACTAGGAGATGTCACGACTGGTATGGTGAAGAGATCAGAACAGTAACAGTGGATAACGAAGCAGAGATTTCACAGTGCTACAGTCAGGGAAGGTCAAAACCTGGTATTGTCGCAGAAGTGGTGGAAATGAGACTTTGCTTATAAGAGAGTATCACAAGAGGTAATTGAGGTCAGGGATTGCAACTGTACCTGACTTGAAAAAAATGCCGGCTTTGGTTTCAGTTCAGTGCAGAATTGAAAGGTCCTTGGAGGATTTATTTAAATTTTAAATGTGGAGATAATTGAATATCAAATGTACCTATGCATAAATGTACCTCCTCATAAAACTTTTGCGCATTTGCTACTGTGAAAATGCAAATCATGTAGACACCCCTCCCCATCCCCCAATGCATTTCCCAACTGAGCCACCGAGTGCAGATCCTCAGTTTGTGCTGAATTATGTTGAACCCAGCCAAAGTGGTCCACTCTGAGACATTGGGCTGGGGAGGAGGAAATCAACTGGGTGTGTTGCTTCTGATTGCTGGGAAGTGAGCCTGCGGCATGTGTGCACATGCAACAAGAATGATCTAAAGGCTACAGTGCCTCACATAACTTTGCACCAAGATTTTCCTGAGTGATTGATAGTGGATACCAACACCAACATGAGTCATCGTCAAAAGTGAAGAGAATGAGGTGGGAGGGAAAATAATGCATCCGACCTAAAGTGCTGAGCTATCAAGACTTTCTGACATTTCAATCATTATCTGATGTTCTCGCTCTCATATTCCCTCAGCTGATGAACTATCCTCAAGAGGAGATTGCTGGCAAATAAATGTACACACATACCCTACTGTTACATCCAGTTTCTTTCTCTCTCCAGCAATGCCACATTCATGGTTATCAATCGAGTTGAAGTGCTGCAAATGGCTGAAACAAAGACAGAAAGTTGAGTCTGGCAGCACCATAGGAAGAGCATGCAGAGGTAACGTTTTGAGTCCGATGACTCTTCATCAGAACAGAGACAATGGACCCGCCATATTAAGTGTGCTTTCTCTCCATAGACTTGCTGAGTTCCGCCAGCATTTTCTGTTTTTGTTTCAGATCTCCAGCAGCAGCCACAGTTATTTGCTGCATGCTACAAATGGCTCTTTGCACTGTGGTCCACCATAAACATTGTTTTGTTCAGTTTCACTGATTCGCAAAATTAAAATTCTACCTTATCTCTATTATATATCTGGGAGAATAAAACTGAATCTGGAATTCTAATCCAGTCCCCAGATGAAAGACTTTCAAAATGGTGACCGATCACTTCAAGAGGGAGACTGTAATGAAGATGATAAAGTCTGCTCATAATAGATCTCATTAAAAATAAATTAAAACTAAATAAAATGTCAATTAATATTCAAACTATTTAATTGTAGGATATGTTTTATAAATAGAAAGTTCTGTAGTGGTTGGTAAAATACCATTTTTTTTCCATTTTATGAAACAGACTGTTGCTCACTTGTGAAATTATGAATTATTTTCCATTGCTCCCTGCAGCATATCGTCCATGTATCTTTTGATTTTCCTTGAAGCCACTTCTCAATGTATAGTATATTGACAGCTTTTGATGTTTAGCTCACAGTTTTGAATGGAACATAACAGTGAAAGGTTTTGGCATTAAAACCTATGTTCCAAGAAAATTAACTTCAGGACTGGAGGATTTTATGCTTCAAAGAACAGTTACAACAAAACATTGCAATGAGTCACTTCTGGTCTGGGAGGTCTCTGGAATCACACAGCCTACTTGTTAGCGGGTATGACCTAATTAGTCTCATGAATAAATAAAACTCCCTTCTTTTACATTCTCATGGTCCCTCTTATTATCAGGTCATATCACCAGTAATATTCTGATGGAATATTTATACCATTTGACAAAATAAGATTTAATGCAACAATTTCACAAGCATGTAACTAATTTCCACTTATTCTGACTGCTCATTTTACTGCCTTTTATTAATGGAAAATAAATTTTCCAAAAATGCATTTTACTTCTGATAATTCTATCTTGTTTGGCATTAAAAATTGAGCTATAATATCCTTTGAAGTGACCAAGGCAAACATTGGCAATGAGAATTCCACAGTAAAACCACTGAATTATCCAACAATCTGAATGCAGCAACTTGCAGGGGGTAGACTGTAAATTTTGCCTTTAGGAGTCATAATATCAGTCCACAGTTATGCAAACAAACAAAATATACAGCCACTGTTACCAAATTCAGTGCATTCAGTTGGAAACGCAAGCCTTCCAAAATCATTAAAAGGAAAAAACTGCAAAATGGTTCTCTGTAGATACGATTGTCAGATAAGCACAGAAGTGCGAAATTGTCGTCACAAAGCTATTTAGAGCAAAGCAAACAGCCTTATTACCCTGCCATTTTTACTGTTTTGTGTGACATTAGAAAGTCAGGCCTGACATATATTTTTTATGGCTTCATAAAGTCGTCCTCTGACCAGGTCACCCTCCTCATAACTAGGGAGCAGTACACTTGAAAAACCCATTAATCACCGTTGAAAGGAGCTCCTGTCTACCCCTTCAATATGCACAGCCTGGTAAGAATTGTTCAGTGCAAATGCTAAGTTACTTGTTCTGCAATGCCAAATGACCCATTCATTTCTATTAGCATGGCTGCTGTGAAGGGCAGGCTTGCTTTCCTCACACGCACTGTCTTATGGGAAATATCTTGGCACAAAGACAGCACACCATACAAGATCATTCATATTCATTTTCTTTGATGATGAACCAATGTCGAACCTGGGAGTTGATGCCAGCCAAAAAAGTATTTTTGTTATCATTTGGCCTCAGCGTTTCCTCCATGAATCTGTGTAGAATGCTCAGATTAATCCAAGTTTTACACTTAAATGTCAAAACTCTTAACAATCAAACCTGATGAGGAACCTTGAATTTATACTTTAAAAGTTTAGCCGATAAGAGCGGGTGAAATCGTCAGTGTACCTCATGGTGAATAGATTCAGATTCTTACTATACTGGCAAAGTCTTGGATGCAAACTTCACTTCACTGCTGAGAATAGACTGATATCACTAGGCATCAGGCATACAACTCTTCAGACCACTTCATCATTGCAAATTGAAAACATACCCTTCTGGTTCTTTACTCAATTGACATTGCCCAGATATGCCTGCCTTTAGATTTTAAACTATCAGCTATACACATGGGAACACGTGCACAAACAGTTACACAGTGTACATCAACAGGCATCAGGCACAATACACTTCCTCTTTCTAACACACATAAGGACATGGCAATATGGTGGCTTAGTGGATAGCATTACTGCCTCACAGCATCAGTGACCCAGGTTCGATTCCAGCCTTGGGTTACTGTTTGTGAGGAATTTGCATGTTTGCCTTGTGTCTGTGTGGGTTTCCTCCAAAAATGTGCAGACTAGGTGGATTAGGCATGAGAAATGTAGGGTTACAGGGATGGGGGAGGACCATAACAGGTGGGATGCTCTTCAGAGCTTCAGTGTGGATGTGATGGGTTAAATGGTCTGCTTCCACACTGTAGGAATTCTATGATTACTAGAAAACCACACATCCCACTCCTCCACATTTAAACCATTAAGCTGAATTCTTAGCTGAGGAGGTCATGGGTCACAATGGACAGCATCCCAACCCCCTATTTTAAGCAAGAACTCTGTTCAAGTTCAATCCCAGGACTTAATGGTGAACAATGATACATTCACAAAGTGACCTAACAGGTTGAGTATCAATCCGTAAATGAAACATCCACCAATGCCAGCTGGTAAGAGTGGGAGAGATTCCCGGTCAGTCATCGGATGGAGGACAAATATTGAAGCCTGTATCATCACTATCCGTAGCTAGCACTCATATATAAAACTATATGGTGTCATAGCAACATGGACTTCCTGAGTGAACTGTAACTCCAGGGAAGTGAGGAAATGCTGGTATGCTGACCTCTGTTCCATCCATTAACTTAAATAGGAAGAAGATCCGGGTTGAGGGTACATGATTTGCTGAACACTGTTTCCTGCACAGGATCACTCCTAATTGTGGAATCTGCCTTTATAAGAATCAATGTTTTCCTTCCCAACTGAAAGACTCAAACGCACACTATCAGCCCTTACTTGAAATGCAACCAACTTCTAAATTCCTTAGAGAAAAACATAATACCTTTCCTTTCTGAAATAAGATAATCACAATTAACCTTACAGAATGTTTTAACCTTACAGAAAAGAACATCATACAGAAACTGCAAACTACCTTCAGTCTACTGCAGATGAAAATGCAAAGTTAGACAAAGTTCTTGGTTCACCATTTAAAATTCAACATTTTTTTCCAAAAGCTAAAGTTTAATATTGTTGAAATTCAAGTAAGCTTTATTTTTCAAACACTGTGCTTTCTATCAATATGCGGTGTGCATAATCTACAAAGTACACTGCAAGAACCCACCAAAACTCCTCCAATAGCAATTTCCACACCTATGACCTCTACCACCCAAAGAAAAAGACAATGGAAACATCCACCTTCAAGCCATACCACCATCTGGATTTGAAACTGTATCATTATTCCTTCACTGTTACTGAATCAAAACCCCAAAACTTACTCCACACCCATGTTCTCACTAACAGGACTGTGGGCATGACCCAACACTGTTAAATGCATTTCAAGTGTAAGTAGGGATGGGTTTGCCCGAAGCTTTGGTTCCCCTGCTCCTTCAATGCTGCCTGACCTGGTGTGCTTTTTCAGGACCCCACTCTCAACTCTAATCTCCAGCATCTGCAGTGCTCACTTTCACTTAGTAAATCCTGGCCTCGCCAGTGACATCCCTATTGCATGAATAAATGAAAAGAAAACTAAATGAAAAGAAAACTAAATGAAAACCATAAGAAAGCTGTGAAAGTATTTTTTGAATTAATTATTCATGGGATAATAACAACAATTTTTCAAAAATCTTAAATTAGGCAATCATATGCACTACGAAGGGTTGAAAATTGGCTGAGAAATAGTCCCTGCCTGTCTTTAGATCACAAACTATGGAAGAAAGTAGTTGAAGTAAAGTTAATCTGTTAACTTGGACAGTTAGCCCTATGATGGTTTAGTTTGAGTTAAACACATTTTGTACTCAGTAATTCATTAAATATTAGCATTTTATTTTTCAGAGTCAGTTGATCAGCATATCCTTAACAATACTGCATTCAACGTTTGGTTTAACTGTGATAAAATGGGAGCAAAGTTTTATTTTTAATGTTTCCTTCATTTTGAATCACAAATTAGGAGCAAAATAACATCATGTTGTCAATTAAGTTAACATTTCCCTGTCTGTCTTATGGGAAAGTATGAATTTCAATGATGCACACATTTTGCTGCATTATCATATGATTATTGACAGATACCGCTGCACTGCGTTTCTTAAAACTACTTACGATGAAACTATTTATAACTTGTGTCAGACAACTGTCTTTGCAGAATTGCTGAAAATTGTGGAGAAAATTATTATTGCAATCACTACATCTGCTGGATTTTGTAATGGTTGGCAATGTTGGGAGTTTTTAAAATTCAGTGTTTAATAGATATTGCAGAGAATAGGAGTGCCTGAATATATTTAGTTTATGATCATCTACTGACTAAGTGGCCATCAAGGAACTAAATAGTGCTGAGGAACGAAAGGTTGCTGCACTAACAGGTATAATGTATCCTAAGTTCGAGGCTTGGATCAGGCAACATACAAATTTCAGTTGAACATTTATTGGTGGTTGCTTAATCACCAGTTCAAAAGAACAATCCTTTCTGAGCTAGTAGAAGAGTATAATTTCCCAAATTAAGTGTGAGTTCTCTATTTCCTGAAGTCTTGCAGAGGGAGTAATTAGCTGCCTTACTTACGGTCACTGAGCTTCCCTATACTGGATTAATGGACTCACACAATTTCTAATTAATTAGATTTCATATATTGTGGAAGCTTAATTTACATGAGAGTATGTGATGCTAAATGACAAGCCATTTTTTTTTTCTGCCAACTTCATAATCCTTCTCCTGAAGGCAATCACTTCTGTAAGGATAGGGGTTTGATTGCCCATGGCAGCCCTTCATTGGCCAATGGAGAATCCAAACTGTATTCATGCAGTGAAACACAAGAAAGTTAAATACATTTGGCCACAAGTTGATGCGCAGTGTGACTGTGGGGCTGACTTTATCCAGTAGCATGATAGCAAAGGTGGGAAGCCAACTTAGCTGATTTTAACAGCATTTATTTGATGGCAGAATAACCCTCCATCATCTGCAGAGACTGGCAGCTCCATGGAAACAGCCTCCCCATGGTGGTTTAGGGGGCCTTCAGTACCCATGGCTCTATATGTCAAAGAGAGGGCTACTGGAAGGGTAGCCCCTGTAAACCAGATGATCCAAGCAGGTTGGAAGAGTGGGGTTTCCTCTAATTGCTTTTCCCTGAAATAATTAATTATTTTTACACCACTGTGGATGAATTTGTGTTGAGGCAGCTACACAGTACCTGGACTACGTCAGCAGCATTCACCTCTCCAGGTGCTGCTGCCAGTTGAGTTTTCCTGCTGTTCTTAATTGGGTGGTGAAAGTTGTAGCTGCCAAATAGGAGGCATCCTTTTGTACATTTTGTGGCTAACAGCTATTTCCAGCAAGTTTAGGATCAGGATTCCGAAGCCTATGGTAAATTTCAGATCCATGAACTTGGAGTCTACTTGACCATAGGCCAGTTGTGACTATGAATTGGCAGCCACTTTGACCAATGCGGGGGAGGCAAGGTTTGTTCCCAGCAGCAGGGACAGTGGAGGGAGGAGGTATTGTGTTCCCAATGATGGCGGGAGGAAGCAAGTCTGGGCGTAGTGCCTGGTATAGACCCTGGCAGCTTCAGTGGTATCTGCATTTCCGAGATCAGCCCAGCGTGGACTCTTGGAGGCAGTGGCATCAGTAGAGGAAGGTGGTGCCGAAACATGGTGACACGGTTCCGTGGTCACAGCACCGGGAAGTGTCTTGAGGTTAGCAGACTGCTTCATGTTGGTGTTGGTCTCAGAATCGGGGAGGAAGAGCCTATATCCAGGCCCATGGTTAAGCCCTGAGGAAGGATTGCACTGTTGAACTTTTAACCTTATTTCTTGATTTTTCTACCTTTCTACTGATTTATTTCTCTGTTTTAAGATGGCACTGGAGAATGGCAACATTGTATAATGCCTTTCACTGTATTTCTAACAAGTACATGTAACAAATACACATTAATCAATCAATCTTGGAACCATACCGGTCAGTTCATCTACTGACGAGAAACTGAGGGGAAAAAAAACAATTTTAAGTCAATAAAACAACATTTACTAAACCAAGTTCTTAATTATTATGTTTCATCCTCGTATGCCAACACCTTAGAACATAGAACATAGAACAATACAGCACAGAACAGGCCCTTCGGCCCACGATGTTGTGCCGAACTTCTATCCTAGATTAAGCACCCATCCATGTACCTATCCAAATGCCGCTTAAAGGTCGCCAATGATTCTGACTCTACCACTCCCACAGGCAGCACATTCCATGCCCCCACCACTCTCTGGGTAAAGAACCCACCCCTGACATCTCCCCTATACCTTCCACCCTTCACCTTATTCTTCAATAGGCCAGAACTGCGAAACGAAGGATTGTTACGCAACTTTTTTTTTGAAAAAAACATTATGGCTTTTAAACACTAAAGTTTGGGTTCAATTCAAACAAAACTTGTTTTAATTTTCAGACTATCTTGACAGCAAATCTAAGCTTGTGAAATACAGCAAATTCATTCTTGTTGCATACATTTTGCACCCTGAATGAAACTGCTGAACTTTAGAAGGTCCATGTGCAACCAAAAGAAGACTGTAAATAATTTATTGACAGTGATAGTCACTGAAGAGGAACAAATAGTGTTTCACAGAGAACTGTCAACCCCTGACCTTCCCTTTTGCTGGAATACCTGAAGTGAAAGCCTGATTGCATTAGTGAAATATTTATTTGATGGCATTTTAATATTCTGTCTTGATGACTTCTTAGCAGCATTTAGTTTCAGGGGTCTTATGTGCTTCCTCCTAGGAAATGAAACATGTCAAAACTCATTACAAAAATCAAAATTTAAATACTTGAGCCACATTAGGTTTATGTGCACAATCCCAGTAGCGCATAAACACAGTTCACAAGTACTCATTTGCTTGCTCAACTCTAATGAATAAGTTTGATGAAGCATGGTGGGTCATGAAACATACGTTACCAATCTAATTTAACCTATTACTTGCTGGCACCTTGTGGATTGTACATAAATTCTGCAGGAGCAATGACAGGTATGATGTCAAATTTCAATCCTAGCTTATTGGCATCGCAGGGACTGCAGAGTTTAACATGTGTTTCATTGTAATTCATAATTAATTACAGCATGAATCAATACAGAAAACATTGCTTCGCAGTCAATGCTTAAAACAAACATAACAGAGCCAGGATTTTGCAGTACATGTCCCTTAACTTCAAAATCAATTTATTAGGCAAAAACATTTAATTCAATATATATTAACTCCTCTAATATTCAGTGATGCAGCATACAAATTGTCAGATCATAAATGTTAAGTATGGCATGCATATTTTATGGCAGCAAATGGAAGCTGAAAAAACTCGACTTGTGCACAAGAAGGTCACCAGCACTGAGGCCGATGAGAATATTTTGAATAGGGTCTTGTTTAGGTCTGCTGCCCATTAAAACACGGATGCAACTCACATTGCTTCTATTATTCAACTCCTCTAACATTCCACCCAGCAGAATGTTTTCTTTATTTATTCCCTTGCAAAGATGATCTGTCACAAATGTCTCGGGTTGTATAGTTTGAATTAGAATTAAAGAAATGTGGGAGGGTGGTGGTGTAGATGGTTTCTTAATTCTCCATGGTCCCTGAATGAAAGGAGATAAGGACATGTTGTTATGTTTCAGCTTTCAGTTCATTAATAGACATTGTATAGAGAAGCATATTATTTTCGGATGAATTGCATCTTTACACAGAACCCACTGTGCAGCTGTATCTTTGATCTCTTATTTTGATGATGCAGCTGAATATGTAACTCTATTACATCAGATGTTATTCTCAGATTTGCAAGATCTCAGTGGAAATCAAGTCAATGAACAGATGACTTGGAGACTGCCTGTCCCTAATGGCTGCTGTAGGTACCAAGTGAAATGCATTCCAGTGGTTTCAGACTGGTCTCCACTAGATACTGCACAAAGTCCCCTCTGTACCCAATGACCATGGATGCAAATCTCAAATCTGAGCAGTCAGAGGTGATAATAAAGAATGGCCCAAAATAATACTGAAAGTTTCTTTGATCACTCGATTTTAGGAGTGCAAGTTTCTTCAGGATTTGGAGGTATTTGGATGACAAAAAAATTCAGTTACATTTAAGGTGCGCGCAAGGTGAACTGACATGAATGATGTTTTTGGGAATTTGAAAGATGATACTTAGATATTAACATTTGCATTATGAACTATGAAAAAAATCTCATGGGGCCACAACTTACTTTAGTTACTCTCGCAAAGAGTTTTGAAGTCATTTGAGCCAGAAGTTGCTGCAAGTGTCATTGGTATTGGACAAGTGCAGGGAAGCAGATGCAGTGTAGTTATGTTCTAGCAAAACCTTGCTTAATAGAAAATCACTTAATAGAAATAATGGGGCCTATAGGAAAAGTGGGGTTAGGGTTAGACCAGCAAGAAATATCACTCACAATCACTCAAAAATCACCCAAAGGTCTCACGCAATCTATAGCAAAGCTGAATGAAAGACATGTAAGAAATCTGCTCTCTCTACAGTACCTCTCACAGAAATGTGCTCTGTCAGCAGCTGACATTGGCACATGCCAGAGTGGCACGGAGATTTCGGTGTGGACATTGGCACATGTGCAGAGCAAAGTGTGTGAACTGATCCCCGCTAGAATTGCGCTTTTGCCAATGGAGGTAAGCGGTCTCCAAAATACTGTTCCCTAATTCTTCAGCCACAGTATAGCCAAAAATGTGCTGCCAAAATGCGTGTTATCTCAGAACTAGCTGCATCTGGCATCTGAGTGAACAGGACAAACAGTGATGTGCTCTCTTAACCAGTCAGATTAAAGGAAAGTGAAATTAATAATGCAAGGACTGAAAAGGAAATGGATAAAATAAATGTCATAACAAGAAATTGAAGATGAATTAAAAATATAGAATATTGTATTAAGAAAGTGAGACAAAAAAGACAGGAGTAAAGTTTGAATAATTACATAAATTAATCCTTTTTAGTGTCTTCAATGCTTAAAATCTGAGCAATGTCACATCTTCTATATCAGAAAGTTTATGGATAACACATCACCTTACTGAAAGGTTATTTTGACTTAAAATGACAAGACTTTACTTTCTGTGGCAAGTTTAGATCCAAGTTAACACACAAGTTATTTCACACCATTCAATGTATTTCTGTGATGAGCCAGACAGTGTAGAACTGTTTTTAAACAAAGCTAACAGCAGATGTGGCACAATTCACACAGTGACCTTCGGCTGAAGTCTTTTTGTCACACATCGGGGCCTAACTCAAAGTTCTTGTATCATTTGCATGTATGTATCAGCAAGCACCATCAAACATAGTTTTGCTTTTGAACAGCAAGTTTTGGCCAAAGCTTTTTATTAAGACAGAATTTTTTTAAGGTAGAAAGGGATCAGCTTTCAGTTGAAGCAATCAATCATTAATGTAAATATCTTGTTCTCTTTCACAGCGTGACTTTCCATGCAAATAAAGGCATTCCTTTCCCAAAGTGACTCACCTTTTATTATGTTAAAGCTCTTCCCTTAAGAATTGACATTATATCTTACTCGCCCAACATTGAGTGCAGGTATTTAACATTGAGAAAAACTGTGAGTGCCAAAAAGCATAACAATAAACACACAAGTCTGGAAGTAGTCAACAACTTTAAAAGGGAAAAGAGCATGTTATATTTGAAACTCAGTCTCATAAAGGCTGACTTTCTTGTGTTTCATCTAGACCTATACATTACTCATTTTAAAAATCACCTGTTTGCAGGCTATCAAACTCAGTTGTTGCTCCTTTGTAACAGTATTCAGTAATTTTATGCCACCTCAATATTCTCCTGTCCCTACTTTATTTAGTAATGGAATTCTCCCACATCCTTTATGTTATGACAAATGATTTCAGCTCAAGAATATCCACAATCTTATTACCTTTTGGAAGCTACCCTACTTACCATGTACGTCAGCAATGTTTTGTGTTTATTTAAAATCTGGTTAATCTTTTGTCTCCAACTGGCTGATTTAAGAGAATTGGACAAATGAAAAGGAATTTCTATAACCAAAATGCACGTCTTACTGAATGCTGAGTGATTTTAATATGCCTGACACTGAGTTATTCTTCTGTAACAGGAATTTATGCTAATGGTTCTCTGCATATGCTTAACTCTCATATCTATATTAAAGTTAATAGACTGTTACATTACTTCTTAACCCTGGTTCCATACGCAATTAGCGATCCTGATTTTTCTAAAACATTAACAACACTGGAAACATACAGCAGCCTTTATACGTTGCACACTAACTTTTTTACTGGCTACTAGAGCTGCAAAGATTATTTGAATTTTTAATTAATAGTAAATTATCATCATAGTCAAAGCAGATGAATCTTACATGTAGTTCCTTTCCTGCCTTTGACATTTAATAGCGTTGGTGTGAAGAATTTTCATAAAATTAGGCTGATCACGTTACACACGTAGCCAACATCCTGTTCTGACCTTTGCCTTATCATTAATGTAAATACCTCATAGGACACATTTTGAAAATTTACCTCAGACTGCTTGGAGTTACTGACAGCTCGCTCAGAGACAGATAGAATGTTTACTTGTTTACTAAGATTGAATAGTCAATAGTTCATTTCCTACGATTGTGTTTTTAATCAATTTTATATTTTTTTACAGCTGTAAAGCAGCAAAAATCTGTTCCTGAAGTAAAAGGAAAAGCATAATTGTGGGCGGCACGGTGGCACAGTGGTTAACACTGCTGCCTCACAGCGCCAGAGACGCGGGTTCAATTCCCACCTCAGGCGACTCTCAGTGTGGAGTTTGCACATTCTCCCTGTGTCTGCGTGGGTTTCCTCCGGGTGTTCCGGTTTCCTCCCACAATCCAAAAATGTGCAGGTTAGGTGAATTAGCCATGCTAAATTGCCCCTAGTGTTAAGTGAAGGGGTAAATGTAGGGGAATGGGTCTGGATGGGCTGCGCTTCGGTGGGTCTGAGTGGACTTGTTGGGCCGAAGGGCCTGTTTCCACACTGTAAGTAATCTAATCTAATAATGCTCCATCAGTAATAGGTTGTAAAGTAAGAAGTGGAGTATAACATAGGGCAGGAAGACTGGGGTCAAGACTTCTTGATTTTCCCCCTAATATGAATGGGCATTTAAAGGTCAAATCTCATAGCAGCTGATACTCAGCTAGTAGCTACACCAAATAGGCAAAGTACCAGCTCAGACCCTGGCAAGCATGACTGATGGCAGGTCAGAGGGATACCTCCTCCTCAGACCTGCTATGCCAAATGGGGGATTCATAGCAGTGAGACCGGAAGCAATGAGAAGATTAGCCTGCCCTTTACAGTGTCCTCCCTCACCAGTGCCTCGCTGGCTTCTTGCCTTAATAAGCTGCAGTTTGAGCAATAATTCTCCTTCTGGGCCCTACTGCAGTACTGGCAATGGCCACTAGTCCTGGTCACACTCCCAGTAATGGAGGGTTGTCAGCCTGCAATCTCCCCAGGGGAGAAATGTGAGAGGGAGATCAACGCTACCAAGCACGGACTTCAGAGGTAAAGTGATTGATTGGAATCTAATCTCGATAGAATAACTCTTCAGGTTCCCATTGCGTCTTTAGCCAGTCGACCGGCCCATCACTGTGATTAGTAAAATCCACCTACCAAGAATTTGAAAATGGATCCATCTTTATACCAATACCAATATTATCCCACTTGACCAAACATGGATACATTTAAGGATGCAACTGGCTCTAAGAAGAACTTAATTAGTGGAAATAATCATTAGTCCAACCATTGAAACAAGTATTGCAAATTAAACGAAAACTCATATTTTGTTTTAAAAAGCATTCAAGTATGCTGCTTTTTATTTTTCACTTAGCTTGTCTAATGCATGATACAGAGGAAAAAGTCTTTTTATCACTGGATTTTTAAAAATGGTTTGATATACAGTCACAAATGTGGAATGAAATTGGGAAAGAGATAACAAGCCCCTAATTTGTGCCTGTATAAGTCTTCAGGTTCAGACCTACGTACCGATAAGACTATTCTTGGATTTAGTTAGCTGTTTCACCACAGTTCTGCCCAACATTTGGTTGTGCATTTAAAATATAAGGCACAAAATCAATCCAACCAGTAAGAGGCTCCCCTCTGATTCCCAATTTTGCTAAAGAGCTCCTTGATGCCATATCTAGTCAAATGCTGCCTTGCTATCAAAGGTGGTGACTCTCACCTCATTTCTGCAATTTAACCTTTTTGTCCTTATTTGGACTGCAATTTCAATTTAGTCAGAAACTGAGTGGCCCTAAAGGAATACAAATCAAGCACCAGTCGGCAGATGCTTCCTTTGTAAATGCAAAGTGATTATACTTTCAATGGTAGCTTCCATCACATTGCTGATGATTAAGAATACATTGATAAAGCCTTTATTTGTTTGAGTTGGATTTGTCCTATTCTCTGTAGGCAGAACATTCTTGGGCAATTTTCCACATTGTTGGGTATATACCAGTGTTTTAGATGAACTGGCTAAGGGTACAGCTAATTCTGGAGCATGTGTCTTCAGATCTATTGCTGAAATGTTGTCAGGGCCCACAACCATTGCAGTATCCTGTACCATCAGCCGTTTCTTGATATCTCATGGAGTGAATTGAATTGCCTGAAGACTGGCATATAGTAATACTGGAAACCTGAGGAAGATGCTGAAAGGGATCACCCACTCAATACTTCAGGGTGAACTTGTTCGCAAAAGCTTCAGCTTTGTCTTTTGCAATAACATGCACACTTCCCCATTGCTGACACTGAGGATATTTATGGAGCTTCCTTCTTCAGCTAGTTGTCCACCAACATTCATGACTGAATGCAATAGGAGAACAGAACCTAGATCTGATCTGTTAATTATAAGATTTTTTTTTCTTAATCCTTTGCATGCTGCTTCCACTATATGGCATGCAGGTAATTGATTTTTTTTTGATTAGATTAGATTTCACTACAGTGTGGAAATAGGCCCTTCGGCCCAACAAGTCCACACCGACCCGCCGAAGCGCAACCCACCCATACCCCTCACCTAACACTACGGGCAATTTAGCATGGCCAATTCACCTGACCTGCACATCTTTGGACTATGGGAGGAAACCGGAGCACCCGGAGGAAACCCACTCAGACACGGGGAGAATGTGCAACCTCCACACAGTCAGTCGCCTGAGGCGGGAATTGAACCCGGGTCTCTGGCGCTGTGAGGTAACAGTGCTAACCACTGTGCCACCGTGTCACCCACCGTGTCATTGAGTGTTGCAGCTTCACCAGGTTTGCATTTTGTTTTTTCATGTGTGCCTACTGCTGCTTCTGCACTCTTCATCGAACATGTAAAAGCACATACACCCACAGACTGCATTGATTTGAGAAGCTGACAAGCTATAACCATCTTCAGTACAGTTAGGGATGTGCGATCCATGCTGGCTTTGTAGTGATGCCTACTTTGCATGAATGAATAGAAAATACATTGAGAAACTTGGAGAAATTACCCAGGTTTGTAAGAATTAGCTTCCTGTTCTCTAGTGCCAACTTCAAGCTTAATACCAATATATAGTAAATCAGAAATAGAGTGCAGATCTCCATCTATTTAATCTCATTGATTACATTTGTAGGTGCTTAAGAAAAAAGGAAATCACAGCAATTATAACTGCATGTATCCATAATCCAGAGCAACAAAAGTTATAAAAATAATTTACACATCTCTTCTCTCAAGTTTTTTCTTCCTAATATCTCTCCTCCCCTTGCCCTATGAATGTATTGACACTATCAGTGGGGAATTGTCCCAGCTTCCTCAAGTGTCATTTTTCACATGGAATTATTTGTCATCATACCTTCAGACTGTGGAAATGTCACAGAAAACCATGGTCCAGTTTCCAACGATAGTTCCATTTAAATGTAGTGTACAGCAATCCTGCATGAAAGTCAATAATTCATTGCTACTCTCACTATTTGTGGTACCCCCTACTAAATGTTGTTGTTATATTAATGAGAATGGAAATAGAATCTCCCTGTTTATATGAAGTGAGAAAGTCACCTCTGAGCTACTGTTATGGCTGATAAGGATACATTCCAAGAAATTTAGGTGTATATATATGCTAGATATTCTCAAAGTGGAATGACTTATAAAATGTTTCACTATTTTTTCACTGTAAAAGTACACATGACAATAAATTTCTATTCTAGTCTAAAAATGTTGAGGGGCTTGATGAGTACAGAAGGAACGATGATCTCACTGGTCAGTGAATCAGTAACTAAAAAAAATGCATTCAGGATCAATCACTAAAATACTGACAAGGTATGAATCAAAGAAGTAAAGTTTGTGTACAAATTATTTTAGGATTTGGAATGGTGGGAATGGTAGTGAAAGGAGAAACCAAAATAACTTTTAGAAACAAATAACTATTTGACCAAAAGTTGAAAGAGCAAAGACATGGAACAGATGCGGTCAGAGAGTGGAACTAGTTGAGTTGATCTTGCAGAGTGCTGACATTGATACAAAGGGTGGGATAGTCTCTTTCTCTGATGGTAAGCAGTTTGCTATTCTAAGATCTAGGTGCAATGCACTAAATGGCCTGCAGTAATATTCAACATACCACAAATAAACATTTTGCTTCTTCATTGAGGGAGATCACTTAACCCATTCATTTTACCCTTCCATTGAAAGTTACAGTCCATCCATCACAGATTCCAACCACCTCTTGAATAGCTCTAGACAGTTTGCCTCCACTTCTTACTTCTCTCCAGAAGACCATTCCACAAATTGATCATCCTGTGTGATAAAGCGATTGAATTTGTAATTATCTTCTTTTGCAGCACTTGGTGTCACTTAGGAATATCCTTGGTCAACAGTATTCCATAAAAACCATTTAGCTGACAAAATAGTCATATTTTTAAGCAGTCAGCAAAAAAAAGACCAACATGCAAAACTTATGGCATAATTAATATTCCAGTTGGTTAGCATTGCTATCTCACAACGCCAGGGACCCAGGTTCAATTACATCCTCAGGTGACTGCGTGGAGTTTGGACATTCTCCCTGTGTCTGCGTGGGTTTCCTCCAGGTGCTCTGGTTTCCTCCCACAGTCCAAAAGTGTGCAGGCTGGGTGGATTGGCCAGGGGAAATTGCTCAGGGGAAAGTCTCCAGCGATGTGCAAGCTAGATGGATTATCCACAGAGAATATAGGGTTGTAGGGAAAGGGTAGGGGCTGGGTCTGAGTGGGATACTGCTCGCTCGGGCCAGTGTGGAAGATAGGCTGCACACTGCAGGGATTTTATGAAATATTCAACTCATCAACTCTAGTTAATCTTCCATAAACAAGCTGTAACTGCCCCCAAACTACATTTGGCAGAGTAAAATGATTTCCTGTTATAGTTAATAATGAGACATTGTTCATCATTGATAGTTTGGGCAAACTAGTAAACAGGCAATGTTGGTCAAAATTTGACTTTAAAACAGAAACATATTCAAATTGGTACTTTTTTTTGCTTTATCAGTCAAAGAGTTACTTCTTAAGTGCATGAATATCAGTAGAGGAGAGACATTTGGAGATAAACAACTCTTTGCAAAAGGCAGACCTTAAAAAAGAATTAATAATAAAAAAAAGGAAGAAAACATCAAAAAGAAATCTGCAATTGGAAAAACAGAAACAACTTGGAATGGGTATAAATGAGGGAATTTAAGAGGAAAAGTGCAAATATTCTTAACCTGTTTAAAAATTTCATTCATGGCAAATGGAAGTCACTTGCTGTGACAACACTTATTGCAAGGGTGAGCTGCCTTCTTGAACTGTCGCAGTAATCTTGGCGTAGGCAAACCCGCAGTGATGTTAGGGAGAGAATTTCAGGATCCCAGTGACAATGGATATTGTATCTATAATAGTTAAGATTTATACTAGCTTCAAAGTTATCATACTGTTACACATTCCCCTCTTAACATCAGTAATAAAAATTATGTAGTAATGGCAGATTTATACTATGTGTGAATGTGTGCTGAGATATTATGTATATGAAACAGTCAATGATTAAATTTGAACTATACATGATCATGTTTTTTTGTGGCCTTTAATAATCCTTTTCAAGGTAAGTTAAGGGTAAACCAACTCCTGTTAAGCAGTTTACAATATTATTTTCTAATAAGGTTGGGCAAGGAATGTCTGGCACTAAATATAACTTGGGAACAGGTGATGGTTATCTGTTAATTAAGAGGGATTTGGCGAGAACTTAATTGGTGATGCGGTAATGTGGTATAACAAACACAGAGAATGCTGGAGGAACTCAGCTCCCATATCATAAATATGAAGTGTGGGTCACATAGTACTGAAATAATCAATGAACTTTCATCGCAGCCAATGGTACTTATCTAGGTACATGACAACTGCAGGCATTTGTGTGGCTGGGCTCACACTGAACAATCTGAAAGGCCTGAACCAATTCTGAGGAACCATCACTTAATCCGAAACATTAACTTTGATTTCTCTCCACAGATGCTGCCAGAACTGCTGAGCTTTTCCAACAATTTCTATTTTTGTCACATAACACAAGTGGGTGTGATATTTACTCATGGGATGTGGGCATCCCAGGCTCGGGGATATAAGTAATTACTGGTGTTGGTGCTTTATGAAGTGTGAGTTGGAATATAACTCTCACTAGAAAAGTATGTGCCTGGACTCCATTCAACCAACATTTAACCTCTGATGCTAAATGTACAGAAGTCTAGCAGATACATTCTGCCTCTCGCCTTCACTCCTCCACTTTGTGTAAGATACCTTACTTCTACTCAGAATCTCCTAAAGATGCTGTCTGAAACTAGGAAGTGCACTGCTTACAATCTGACAAGAGTGAATGAAGCTAAAAAGCACACAACACCAGGTTATAGTCCAACAGGTTTATTTGGGAGTGCAAATTTTCAAGTGTGATTTTTAACTTTGTCCACCCCAGTGCAACACTGGCAACTCCACATCTTGACAAGACTGAGAAGTGTTGAATGTTTGTTATTATTGACTTAATTTGTTCCTGGATTGGGGGTGTTATTGACTTGGCCTGCCCATTCCATTTACATTGGAGAATGTGTTCATGAGGTGCCTTTTTGAACCACTGTAGCCCTTGGGATGTCAGTAGACCCACGGTGCTACCTAGAAATGAAGGTGAACCTATTAATGCACGAACACACTGCTCCATTGAGATGCCACACTACCTGGCGACATCAACAACTTATACAATGACTAATCTTAAGTAAATAAAATACGCTGTGGAAGTTTGACTTGCTTTTCCTGCCAAGTCTATGAGAAAGGTCAGATGAAGTGGAAAAATTTCCTTACTTAAGAGATTTTTTAAAATGTATTGTTCTAAGGTACAACTGTAAAAGCATCAGTCTTATTGCACTTGTACTTTGAAAAGAAAGTTCATTCAAAGGCTTAATGTACTGTCCTGTTGTGAAATAAACTGATCAATACAGACAATTATGTAACATTTCCATCAAACACTTTCAAAATGTTCCGTCTTTAAACAAAAACTGAATAGTGAGAACTGAATGAGGACAAAAAGTGTCAGTTTAAGACTGACTGAATCCTTCTGTCCTACCAATTCTGACGTACAAATTACTTTGAGTTATTTTATTATAACAGATTTCCAGAAAGGATTTTTACTTCACTGTTAATACAGGAACAGGCAGCGTTATTAACAACCATTGCCTTGTTTCAAACTCACATTTGAAGCCAAGCCTGGCTGCTGTGAATGGATCCTCTTTTCCCACTTGGCCACATGGTAAAAAGGTTAAAATACTTCACAGATAAGCCCATCAGTTTGGTTTAATTCCTTCTGTAATTTGTCAGACAAAATATCAGGCTTTTAGCATCAAAATGAGAAGCTTGGAAATCTGAATTCCCAACTGGGAGACCCAAGGAGAACGACAATTTATCCCAAGGAATAATTAACTGCTAGAGATACGGGTGTTTGGGAAAAAAGAAGACACAGAAACTAATTTGCTAATAAAATGGCTGATGGCTCATATATGATACTTAAATGTCACCATTTACAACTCAGTCTGCCTTGTTAACCTTTTTCTTGTCCCAAATATATACAGCTACATATTATGCATGGAGTGCAGTACATTCCTTTTTCTTTGCGGTGGGTCTAAAAACCTAAAAGTCAGGTGATTCCTGTGCATTGCATGAAAATCTTCAGGAGTCTGGGCAAAGAGTTTTGTGAGCACTACCTGGTCTCCTTGACTTTTAGCAGTTGCAGGTAATTCTGAAAAAAAAAGACAAGAAAAACAAATGAAAGTGATACATAAAAATGGACAAAACTAGCATGTCAGGGGAACTGTTGAAGAATATATATCAGCTCAAGGTGATTCCAGAGTGGTCGCTGGCCTCGAGTATTGAGAGGTGAGGCCCAGCACAATCTGGAGTCAAGGCCCGGCCTGGACTGGGTTGGAAGGACCATTGTTCTGAACTTTTCATTTCTTTATCTTCTAATTTATTCCTACAATCTGTAAAGTTGGGTTTTTATTTCTTTATTTCTCTAATCTTTTTTTCCAAAATACGTGTATGGAAGTATTTGCATCTCGGTATCTTGTACCTAACATGGCACAGTAAGTGGTGACTTGTAAGCTTTTCACTATACTTTTTTGAGTACATGTAACAATAAGTCCTAATGAAGGGCTATGTCTGAAATGTTGACTCTCTTGCTCCTTGGATGCTGCCTGAGCTGCTGTGTTTTTTCTAGTGCCATACTTTATCGACTCTGACTCTCCAGCATCTGCAGTCCTCACGATCTCCTACATGTGACAATAAAGCTAATTCAATTCAATTCAATTCAATTCAGCAAGATACACATATCCCTTCTCTTTTATTTTCTCTTGCCACTCGATTGTTCCAGTTATAGTTACTGCTCTCCCAAGTAAAGACAACTTTAGTTTTACAGTTCCATGCAATGAAAGCAAATATTTCTCACTGAAAATTAGGATCAACCTACAGAATGTGATCTCAATCTTGACTGATTTCTTTTGACAGATCTCAGCACATATTGTCATTGTGTAATAAATATGTTAAGTGTGCTGAAAAAAATATTTTATCAATGCTTTGCATCTTGCACCCATGAGAATAATTCACCAATGTAAATGGAAAACAGCAGTTGGTACCTCATGAAAGGAGACTGATGATGATTGGCAAATGGACTCTGATTTGTAGCATCATGGCCATAGGAAATGCAGTAGTTAGATGCTAATTGACAGTTAACTGCTGAGCATTGTTTAAGTTTGATCCAGGCAGTTTGGCTCGAATCAATCAAGGTTTACCCCAAGAAATGAAACATAAAATAGCTGTTCTGAACAAAGAGACCTTGGGGTACAGGTTCATAATTTCTCTCAAGTAGAGTTGCAGATAGATAGCATAGTAAAGAAGGCATTTGGTAAATTTGCCTTTACTGGTCAGTGCATTGAGTATTGGAGTTGGGAGGTCATGTTACATCTGTACTGGGCGTTGGTTAGACTACTTTTGGAACACTGTGTGCAATTCTGGTCTCCCTGTTGTAGGGAGGATGTTGTGAAACTTGAAAGAATTCAAAAAAAAATTTACAAGGATGCTGCCAGGGTTGAGGGTTTGAGCTATAGGGAGACATTGAATAGGCTGGTGCTATTTTCCCTGGAGTATCGAAGGCTGTGGGGTGACCTTATGGAAGTTTACAAAATCATGAAGGGCATGGATAGGGTAAATAAACAAGATCTTTTCCCCTGTGGTGGGGAGTCCAAAAGTAGAGGGCATAGGTTTAAGGTGAGAGAGGAAAGATTTAAGAGGGACCTAAGGAGCAACCTTCTCATGCACAGGGTGGTATGTGTATGGAATGAGCTGCCAGAGAAAGTAGTGGAGGCTGGTACAATTACACCTTTTGAAAGTCATCTGGATAAGTACATGAATAGGAATGGTTTAGAGGGATATGGGCCAAATATTGGCAAATGGGACTAGATTTATTTAGGATACCTGGTTGGCATTGACATATTGGACCTAAGGGTCTATTTTTGTGCTGTCTTTCAGAGTGTGTCTTTCAGTATCCACAATCCCATCATGCTGCAAGTCTGGCTGACAATCTGACATTGGCTTCAGCGCAATTCTTAGCACATGCAGTGTTATTTAACAAAATGTTGTCCAATCACATAAAGACATCTAATGTTGCAAACTGTGTTGAATGTTTTGTAAGCACAGACTGGTTGTCTATGGCAAGTATTTTGCTTGTTGTGGAGAGACAAAGGGATATGCTATCTTATATAATCTATTTGTGTTTAGGATAAATGGCCTATATCTAGCATTAAACTGGCACTGAAAGTCATATGCCTTACTGCTCATTTGTGTAAATGGCAAACATTTTTTTGAATTGACAGACATAATGTTAGCAGCAGACGCCACTTGTTTGCAACTCCATAGTAACAGTGGGAAACAGCTAACTTTACCTATTGCTCAAATGGTTGAGATACTTCTGGTTTAATCTGTAGTAGACTTAGTACTTCTCAGGTCTAGAGGTCATGTTGAAACCTATCTACATTTAAGGTAATGACTGTCTAAAACAATACCAAAAAAGCATTATTTAGAAAAAGTAACATCAGTCCTACAGTCCGTTACCATTTTATTTCATAGACAGAGGCTACAAACCTGTTTAGCTCTGCAAAAGTTCATTCATTGATCTGATTGTAAAGCTGAATAAACTGGATTTACTTATTACCTCATTTAAGTCAAAAGCTTCCGGTGGGCTTGCAAAAGATTTCAAATAACTTTAGCAACTCTTGTTAAACCAGATTATACATTGGGAGATTGCTATAATAATGGACTGGCAAACTACAATTCAGTACGTAGTTGGAATCACATCTGTTAATCATACTTCAATTGCATCTCACTAGCGTTAACCTCATCAACAATATCAGCAGCAATTTAACAAGAGCGTTAAGGAAATATTTTGGCTTTTAATGAAACATTTATTGTACGATGAACACCTACATTGTAATTAAAATTTTCTTCTAGTCTTTTGATATTGCAGCTGGCATTAACTTTAAAACGGCTGTTACCCCGTTGATTGTCAAGAAGTGATGGTGAAAATCTTGAATTTCTCACATTGATTTACAATGATGCAATTAGAATATAAATACTATAGTCTTAAATTTCTACTTGACTGTATTGGACATTTCAGTGTAAATTGGTCAAAAATCACCACCAACACTGCTAAAAGCTCCACCCAAAAAATTGGCTAGATCCCAGGTTGAAATAATCACTTTTGGGAGTTAGTACTAAATGCATTCATATGAGGCAGTTAGGAAAGCTTTAAACTAAAACTGGTTTTTTTGGTCACAAATACATTAAGCAATATGGTTTAAAATCTTTTACATATGAAAGTTAATTTCATTTATGGAAATTTGACTAACTAGAAAATTGCTTTATTTTCTTTTAAAAAGTTAAACTCAGCTGTTGCATTGGCAGTGTGCACTTTTTCTCAGTTGTTTTCATCAAGCCTCAACAAGGTACCTCTTCATAATGTGAAAGAAAACTGTTTAAAGTAAAATTTACAACAAAATCTTTAAAGTGCTTCCTGGTTGCATTGATTCATGACAGATTTTACACTTGGTGACATGTAAATGAGCTCATGTGGAAATTCAGGGCTAGAAAGCCTCGTCTTTAGACTCATGTTATTCTGAATGCCATTTCTGTTGGAACTGACAATTGTCTCCACTGTTTTGATGGCACTGTTTTGTGCTATCTACGTTAGTTCTATACATGAAATTGAAACATTAAACATCCAGAAGTATTAAACTCAAAGAAAATGCCATAAGAGAAATGGCTGTGAGAAAACTTTTTGCATTCAGTCTGAAGTTTGAAAGGTTTAATGTCTGACAATAGTGATGCTAAATGATCTTAAAAATTGATATGTTTAGCCTAACACTTTTCTATTACTTTAATAATGTAGGAGTACAATTTGATTAGTTGCACAAAGTGTATTCAAAATGGACAATGTTTAACTAAATGTGAAGCAACCATAACATTCCTTTTTCTGTCTCTATGTTGAACGTGTTTATTTTTAATACAGTTTCAGACTCTTGTTCTTCAAATGTATCTTCACTGATATCCAAAAGCTGTACATCAGTAAGGAATCTGTGCTTTTGACTGTAGCTTCCACATTAAATGGTTTACATTATCATTTCATAAGAAAAAGCAGAAGGTGACATCTGCCCACCAGTAGCCTCTGTCTTCAATGGGATGCATTCATCAAAAAAAAACACTGTCCCCTGAGCTTGCAACCATATGCTGTTTCAAAATGTCACCAGTTAAAAAGGTATTCATTTGCCATTTTCAAAACTCCATTTGATATTCATGTGTTCCAAGTATTTCAGTGCAGATTTCTGTAACTCAGTAAGATCCAACACTGCACAGGAAATCAGACAGCTGTTGCTTATTGTGCTTTCAAAAAGAATTCCGAGATAAAATGATTAAAAAAGAAACAACAACATTATTGGCTCCTGCCGGCATTTGTCTGAGCCAATACACTATTAACCAAGACATATGGACCTGCATTTGTCATAAGTCACAGAAATGGAACACTCTCATCTAAAAAGTTCCATCACAACTGCTAAGGTACGTCTCAATGATAATTGACAATCTGCAAGAATATGCAGAATTAAGACAAGAGGGGCAACATCTCCAAAGTCAGGCATGTGCATCTCAGTGGGCCATTGCTCCTTGAAACCAAAATGTATACTCTGCAAACTTCATGCTGGGCCTGCTTATATGAATTAGTTTGCGGTGTAGCTTGGCACTAAATGCACAGCTGAAGGGCTGCAAACCTTAACAAGAGGAAAGCATCACTCAAAGTCCGCACGTTTCAGAGATTCAGTCTGGTGATGTGCATTCCGGCTTGGTAAAGACCCGAAGAAAGGAAAGAGCAGAAAATAAACAGGGAGCCTGTCCCATGATTTTGGATAGATTCTGTGGTACTAGTGAACTGAGATTCTCCAGACAAGTGATAAGAAATCAAGGGGAGTGGATAGTCATTGTCATCAATGACTACTGTCTGGTACCAAAGGAGGTTGATGCAATGCTGTGACAATTTCAAAGATCACACATGAATGGTCAAGGGCAGTGACTGCATTCTTATATGCCATAGCTTTACAATCGAACCAATAGCCTCACATGCTGCTTCCCATTTTTGTACAGTTTGCAAAGTGTGGTCTGTAGAGCAATGTCTCCTGCCATAAGAATCTTTCTCCCCCCCCCTTTCTCAGAGCAGTTCTGAATACCCAAAATGTTGACTTCTCCACTTCCTGATTCTGCCTGGCTTGCTGTGTTCTCCCAGCTTCCTCTTTGTATACTTTGGATTCCAGTTTTTATGTCTCTAACCTTGTTTTCTCTGCAGCCTGTACTCCACTTTCTACTGGTCCCACATGCCAAGATGAACTGCAGCCAAAATCCATGGGAGTCAGAGCAATCAGAGTGCTCAGAGGCCTTTCAATATCAAACCATGCCTACCTAATGTCCATTACCACTGAAGACTTTAGCAAGCTTCCTGAGCTCCTTCAACAAACTAGCATTTCCACAAAAACAACAACAGTACTGAACAATAATAAGCAATGTGGAAATAGAAGGGTGGTGCTCCTTGGTGAGATGCTCCTCATGTTACCAAAAATATGCATAACTGTGTGCATTTAAGAAGATACTTAAAGTAGTGAGATCAAAAATGACAGGTCAGGTATAATTTCAAATAGATTGATGTCATAATCTCGTCAAGCTGCATCCTTCTGCCACGTTTAAATGGCAATCCTACTATCACCCTCAACAACATGGGTTTTCACAGGCCAAACTGGAAGGGGGAAAAAGCAACTCAGACAGCACTTTGCAGCACCCATAGTGCTAAGGGTGCCAGTGCTGCAGACATACACTGTAAGGTCTATGTATGTAATTGTATTAAATGTCACAATCATGAGAAAAGCTGTAATTGGTTTCTAAGTATTTTGCCAACCATCCAATAATGTATTTCAACAGAGAAATTACTTGATATCTTTATTGGACATGCAATATCAGTCATTTAAAAGGCGGCAATCTCATTCACTGAACTTCTTCATCAATGAAGGGAATGGAGTTAATGGCCAGACTCAAACAAATTATTACATGCATTCAAAGAATAGAATCTAATGTTATCTGGTATACTCTAGCAGATGGTCATTAAACTTTGCAGCACAGAAGAGGTTAATTGGAATTTACATTCCTGTCACAAGTGTTCAGGAGAGAAGACCAGCTTCCTTCTTTCCTGTTCATTAGATTCACTTTCTACTTTTCTAAGATCATTTAGATGTGTATTTTTTAGTGTGGTTCTTCAGTCACTGCTGAGTATGTTTCAGGAAAATCTAACCCGTACAATAGCATTGGAAATTCCATTCTTTTCTTGAAGACATAATCAATTATGAAAGTCCAGTGTGCTAATTTACTTACATTGCTTTATCGACAAGTTCTATTTGCTAACCTGATTCATTTTGTCTTAACTTTGATTAAACGTTAAAAGTACTGACAAATGCTTAGGTGATTACAGCAGATTAATATTATTCTGGCTAATTTGTACCTAACATAGAATGAAGTTAAAGAAAGAAAATGAACAGTTAATTATGAGATCATTTCAACATTACAGGAAGGAGATTTAGCCAAGATTAATGGCTGTAAAAGATGACACATAAAACATCTGATCTGAATTGAGAGATGGCTAACTAATGGATTGATCGCAGCATTTCAACTAAGAGCCAAGGGATATGTCAAAGGCATGGATAAATGACAACAACATGTATTTGTATACGATTTTAATGTAATCAGTGTTCTAAGTCACTTCACAGGAGCATTGTGAAACAAAGCATGGCACCGAACTATATAAGGAGATGAGGTGAGATGACAAAAGCTTGGTCAAAGATGAAGGTATTAAGTAGTGCCTTAGAAGAGAAAAGTAGGTCTTGATGTTGAGAGTTGTAGGAGGGAATTCCAGAAAAGAAATGAGAATTTTCGCTCAAGTGGAAACCGATGCTAGTCAATAGATATGGGGTGATAACGCAATAGAGTTTAATGTGAATTAGGATATTGGTCTTGGATTTGGAGGATCATAAATTTATGAGAAGGAAAAAGTGGAAGATCAGCAGGAATTCTAGCAAGATCAAGTTATACTTTGTTGGCTACGTAGAGCAGTTGATCTTCCATAATTACACCGGCACCACTCCCCACCTCTTCCTCCGCTACCTTGATGACTGCATTGGCGCCACGTCGTGCTCCCGTGAGGAGGTTGAGCAATTCATCAACTTCACCAACACATTCCACCCTGACCTTAAATTTACCTGGACCATCTCTGACACCTCCCTCCCCTTCCTGGACCTCTCCATCTCCATTAATGACGACCGACTTGACACTGACATTTTTTACAAACCCACCGACTCCCACAGCTACCTGGATTACACCTCTTCCCACCCTACCTCTTGCAAAAATGCCATCCCGTATTCCCAATTCCTCCGCCTCCGCCGGATCTGCTCCCAGGAGGACCAGTTCCACCACAGAACACACCAGATGGCCTCCTTCTTTAGCAACTGTAATTTCCCTTCCCACGTGGTTAAAGATGCCCTCCAATGCATCTCGTCCACATCCCACACCTCCGCCCTCAGACCCCACCCCTCCAACTGTAACAAGGACAGAACGCTCCCGGTGCTCACCTTCCACCCTACCAACCTTGCATAAACCAAATCATCCGCCGACATTTCCGCCACCTCCAAACAGACCCCACCACCAGGAATATATTTCCCTTCCCACCCCTTTCTGCCTTCCGCAAAGACCGTTCCCTCCGTGACTACCTGGTCAGGTCCACGCCCCCAAACAACCCACCGTCTAATCCTGGCACTTTTCCCTGCCAGGAACTGTAAAACCTGCGCCCACACCTCCTCCCTCACCTCTATCCAAGGCCCTAAAGGAGCCTTCCACATCCATCAAAGTTTTACTTGCACATCCACTAATATCATTTATTGTATCCGTTGCTCCCGATGCGGTCTCCTCTACTTTGGGGAGACTGGGCGCCTCCTAGCAGAGCGCTTTAAGGAACATCTCCGGGACACCCGCACCAATCAACCACACCACCCCGTGGCCCAACATTTCAACTCCCCCTCCCACTCTGCCAAGGACATGGAGGTCCTGGGCCTCCTTCACCGCCGCTCCCTCACCACCAGATGCCTGGAGGAAGAACACCTCATCTTCCACCTCGGAACACTTCAACCCAGGGCATCAATGTGGACTTCAACAGTTTCCTCATTTTCCCCTTCCCCACCTCACCCTAGTTCTAAACTTCCAGCTCAGTAACTGTCCCCATAACTTGTCCGGACTTGTCCTACCTGCCTATCTTCTTTTCCACCTATCCACTCCACCCTCTCCTCCTTGACCTATCACCTTCGTCCCCTCCCACACTCACCCATTGTACTCTATGCTACTTTCTCCCCACCCCCACCCTCCTCTAGCTTATCTCTCCACACTTCAGGCTCACTGCCTTTATTCCTGATGAAGGGCTTTTGCCCGAAACGTCGATTTCGAAGCTACTTGGATGCTGCCTGAACTGCTGTGCTCTTCCAGCACCACTAATCCAGAATCTGATTTCCAGCATCTGCAGTCATTGTTTTTACCAAGTGTTAACTCTCATGAGTGACCATTGAGAGGCTCTATTGAACATTGTCATACAACAAGGAAGGGATGAGAAGAGAGGACGGCTTTCTGGAACTTTACAGATCCACGTGATCTATGACACAATGACTAAGCTCCTTTTGCACCTGCTCAATATCTATTCCTTGAGAAAAGATGTAGTTAACACTTTGCTTACTGGAATTTATTAGAATATTAAATTCTAGAAATAATGAAGGTTCAAATGAGGATTTCAACAGCAAATGAGCTGAGACAGAGGCAAGGTCAGGTAATATTAAAAATGTGGAAATAGAGTGTCTGTGATGGTATGAGGCCTAATGCTCATTTCAAGGTCAAATGTCACACCAAAAATGCCAACAAACTGGCTTAATCTCTACTTATTGCCAGGGAGATGGATGGAGTTTTTGGTTAGGGTACAGAACAGGGTCTGAAAACAAAGGCTTCAGTTTGCCAATATTTAACTGGAGGAAATTTCTGCTCATCCAATACTTGTTATCAAAGAAGCAGTGATTAAACACCTTATACTTCTATCTCCAATATTTTAACAAAAGCATAAAGTTACTTAAAAATAGAAAAATAAAATTTAGAAGGCATTAACTCTTAATTTGTGAACATCACATCATCTGCTCAGATTACAAGGTAGAGTTTTAAGGCACAGATGTTCTTATTGTACAATATGTAGAGTAATAAGAGCCACAAAATGCAAAACAGCAGCTCTGCATAATCCACTTCAACATTGCTTAAGCAAAGAACCTGAATAAATTTAAAGTGCTTTACAAAGAAGTTATAAGAAGTTTACAAAATAATGACAGACCATAGATAGGGTTGACAGTCAGAATCCTTTTCCCAGAGTTGAAATGTCTAATACTAGGGGGCATGCATTTAAGGTAAGAGGGGAAAGTTCAAAGGAGATGTGAGGGGCAAGTATTTTAAACAGAGAGTGGTAGTTGCTTGGAACGCACTGCCAGGGAATGGTGGGGGCAGAAATGATTGGGGCATTTAAGGGGCTTTCAGTGAAAAACATGAGTAAGCAAGGAATGGAGGGATATGGACCATAGACAGGCAGAAGGGATTAGTTTAACTTGGCGTTAACATCGTGGTCCGAAGAGCCTGTTCCTGTGTTGTACTCCTCTATGTCCTAAGTTCTATGTAAACCATGACATTTATCATTCACATTTGAGGTTGAATCACTGGCAAACACAGCATAGAAAAGGCCCCATTTTAACTCTGTGTGCTGAAAGATCCTTGCAGTGACTAACTAATATGATGCTCACTAACTTTCTACTGCTAGCCAATTTAATAGATGCAGTGTCAGAGAAAGTCACAAATATATTAGTTCAGTTTTAAAGTCATAGAGTAGTACAGCACAGGACCCATTGAGTCCATACCAGTCATTAAGCAACTGCCTACTCTCATCCCATTTCCCATAACTTGGGTCCATAGCCTTGCTTGCAACAGCACTTCAAGCATTTAATGATTTAATCTTTAAAGGTTTCTGCCTTAATTCTCTAAACAGAAAGCAACTATATCAGGGGTGACATGACCAGGTCATAATAAACAAGGCACTTCTGCAAGTAGAAGCTTTCTCAGCTTCATCAAGCTGTTTTTTTTATATTTATATCTATAAATCCTTAATCTCTTTTATTGTTCCTGCTGGGCCAGTTCACAAACATGTTCTTTACTTGCCATTGTGTACTTGTAGTTATATATTCAAACATTGAATCTTGGATGTGGATTAAGATAAAAAAAATCTCCTGGTGCCACTCTCCCACTTTTACTTTCCATTGAAGAAGCTGTATTCCATGTGTATGTTGAACTGCACTGCTCACACAAAGATCCGTAGAATGCTGGTGTTGGCTCACTTGGGCATGATAAACTATAGTTTGGCGCACTGACCTCTACACCGCTGAAGCCAGGCACTAACTCAAAGACACTTCCTCCCACTGCCCCCTCAACCATGACCTCATCCGCTCCCCTCCCCCACATAACCAAACCATCATCTCTCAGACTGTTCACAACCTCATCACCTCAGGGGATCTCCCACACATAGCTTCCATCTCATAGTTCGGGAACCCCACACCACCCAGTTCTACCACCTACCCAAGATCCACAAGCCTGACTGCCCAGGCTGACTCATTGTTTCGGCCAGCTCCTGCCCCACCAAACTCATCTCCACATACCTCGATGCTGTCCTGACCCCCTTGTCCAGGAACTCCCCACATATATTTGAGACACCACCCACACCCTCCACCTCCTCCAAGACTTTAATTTCCCTGACCCCCAATGCCCCGTGGACACCTATAGTCCCGATACAACTCCATCCACCATGACTAGTGCTTCCAAGCCCTCTATTTCTTCCCCTCCTAATTTCCCCACCAGTACCCTTCCACTGGCACTCTCATATGTTTGGCTGAACTGGTCCTCACCGTCAATAATTTTTCCTTTGAATCCTCCCACTTCCTCCAGATGAAAGGAGTAGCCATGGGCACCCACATGGGCCCCAGCTATGCCTGTCTCTTTGTCAGTAATGTGGAACAGTTCATCTTCTGTAGTTACACCGGCACCATTCCCCACCTTTTCCTCTACTACATTGATGACTGCTTCGGCGACACCTTGTGGTCCCATGAGGAGGTTGAAAAGTTCATTAACTTCACCAACACATTCCACCCAGACCTTAAATTCACCTGGACCATCTCAGACACCTCCGTCCCCTTCCTGGACCTCTCCATCTCCATCAACAGTGACCAACTCAACACTGGCATCTTCTACAATCCCACTGACTCCCACAGCTTCCTGGACTACACCTCCTCCCACACTGCCTCCTGTAAAAAAGCTATACCTTGTTCCCAATCCCTCCACCTCCACTGCACCTACTCCCAGGAGGACCCCTGTTCCACCACAGAACACACCAGATGACCTCCTTCAAAGATCATGATTTCCCCTCCCACATAATTGATGATACCACTTCCGCACCTCCGCCCTCGAACCCCACCCCTCCAAACGCAACAAGAACAGAACCACCTGGTCCTCACCTTCCACCCCTCCAACCTCCATATACATAGTATCATCTTCTGCCATTTCCGCCACCTACAAATGGACTCCACCACCAGAGATATATTTCCCTCCCCACCCCATCCACTTTCCATAAAGACCTTCCCCTCTGCGACTACCTTGTTAGGTCCACGCCCCCAAACAACCCACCCTTCCGTCCTACCATCTTCCCCTGCCATCGCGGGAATTGCAAAACCTGCACCCACATCTCCCCCCCTCACCTCTATCCAAGGCCTCCAAGGAGCCTTCCACATCCATCAGAGTTTTACCTGCACTTCCACACATGTCATTTATTGCATCCATTGCTCCCAATGCAGTCTCCCCTACATTGGGGAGACAGGACACCTACTCGCAGAGTGCTTCAGAGAACATTTCCGGGACATCCGCACCAACCAACCTCACTAACGCATGGAGAAAGTGAGGACTGCAGATGCTGGAGATCAGAGCTGAAAATGTGTTGCTGGAAAAGCGCAGCAGGTCAGGCAGCATCCAAGGAGCAGGAGACCTGCTGCGCTTTTCCAGCAACACATTTTCAGCTCACCACCCGATGGCCCACTTCAACTCCCCCTCCCATTGCACTGTGGACATGCAGGTCCTGGGCCTCCTCCATCATCACTCCCTTACCACCTAATGCCTCGAGGAAGAATGCCTCATCTTCCATTTTGAGACCTTCCAACCCCATGGCATCAACGTGAATTTCACCAGTTTCCTCATTTCTCCTCCCCCCACCTTATCCCAGATCCAACCTTCCAACTCGGCACCGCCCTCATGACCTGTTCTACCTGTCCATCTTCCTTCCCACCTATCTGCTCCATCCCTATCTCTGACCTATCACCATTACCTCCATCTACCTATTGCACCCCCAGCTACATTCCCCTCGTCTCAACCCTCCCTCCCATTTATTTCACCAGCCCCTTGGCTCACCGCCTCATTCCCGATGAAGGGCATATGCCCAAAGCATCAATTCTCCTGCTCCTCAGATGCTGTCTGACCTGCTGTGCTTTTCCAGCACTGCGCTCTCGAATCTAATCTCCAGCATCTGCAGTCCTCACTTTCACCATTATAAACTATTGATGGAATCTTCGACCCCACAATTCTGGGAATCATAGTTGGGCAAATATATCATTAATTGTCAAATAAAAGATGTTTTTATTTCACCAGCCTAAACAGAAATAATTGTGATCTGGTGGAGCATTTGCGCAAACTGACCCTCATCCATGCTCTCACCTCCCTCAACCGCAATTGCTTCACACAGTCCAGCACAGAATGAGTCTTCTTTGAAATCACAAGGTACTGCAGTGAACAAAATCACCACAAGAAATGAAATGAGATTTTCTTCCCTGTACCTACAGTTGATCAAATTATAGGTAATCATAGATCTGAACGGGATCTGTTGAGAAGGTTTTAATTTGCTTCAGCTCTTGAATGATGGTTGCAGTAACAGACAAAAATGTTCACAAATTGTAGATAGGCTTTTCTTTAGACTTTCAATCCTGCCACCATGAACCTCCAGCTGTGAGTGCAGAGATGGGGAGAGACTAATTCCTCTATAGTTTTAGAGCTGGTATATGTCAAGATGGATGTGCATCTGTTCTTAAAGTGCAGCCGGTAAGCGAGCTCCCATCTGTTTCAGAGGCTCACTGTTTCCATTAAGCACATCTCAAACGTGCTAGCTCTCAGGCAAAGACAGCATTGCTTCACCAACAGACTATAAATGTATTTCTTTTATTCATTTAAACAAAAAGGTGCTGGCCATGAGTAACTTTAATTAAACTATAAAGTCACCTAGCCTGGACAAGGCTCTCAAATCACATTGTTACTTTAATCTCCTTAGCTAATCTTACACTGCTGCATTAAACCTTGACATTAGTTTTGTGAAGCTGTGCTGATATTGGATTTATGACATAACATTTAAACCACCTCTTGCTATATCGAAGCAAATCTATTTAAAACAAGAAAATTCTTTGTTTCCAACATGAACAAAAATGAGGCAAGTGAATACTGCAGCTACTACAGTGGAGCTGGGAGATTTTATCATCCACTGATTAACTGTCATTTTGAGACTGTTATCAGCATCATTCACAATTCTCAACTTCTCATCTTTTTAGGAAGTCGTTCTTGTGATAGTATAGTGCCACACAGCAATTGCTGAAGGAGCTGCAGAATAAATTGATTTGTCAGTCTAAATGTTATGAAAACACTTTCTCCAATATAACACCTATGTGCGCTGATAATATTTAGCTAATAAATTGTGCAGTCAGTAACAATTTAGATAAAACTGAGTCTATCAGCCTTAGTCACACCAAACTGATAAAGCTGAAGGAACTCTGTGCTGATTATGATGTTTGTGGAAAAGATATTCAAATAGTGTAATTGCCATATAGAGTCATGGAGTTGTACAGCATAGAAACAGACTCTTTGGTCAACTCTCCATGCCAAGCAAATATCCCAACCTAATCTAGTCCCATTTGCCAGCACCCGGCCCATACCCTTCCGAACCCTTTCTATTCATATACCCATCAAGATGCCTTTTAAATGCTGGTTAATTGTATCAGCCTCCACCACTTCCTCTGGCATTCTATACATGTACCTCTGTGTTAAAAAGTTGCCCCTTAGATCCTTTTTATATCTTTCCCCTTTCATCCTAAATCTTTGCCCTCTAGTTCTGGACTCCCCCACCCCAGAGAAAATATTTTATCTATTTATCCTATCCATGTCCCTCATAATTTTATAAACCTCTATAAGGTCACCCCTCAGCCTCCGACACTCCAGGGAAAACAGCCCCAGCCTATTCAGCCTCTTCCTATCGCTCAAATTCTCCAACCCTGGCAACATTCTTGTAAATCTTTTCTGAATCCTTTCAAGTTTCACAACATCTTTCTGATAGGAAAGAGACCAGAATTGCACACATATTCCACAGGTGACCTAACCAATGTTCTGTACAGCCACAACACGACCTCCCAACTCAAATAATCAATGCTCTAGCCAATTAAGGAAAGCATACCAAATGCCTTCTTCACTATCCTGTCTACCAGTGACTCTACTTTCAAGGAACTATGAGCCTGTACTCCAAGGTTTCTTTGTTCAGCAACACTCCCCAGGACGTTACCATTAAGTGTATAAGTCCTGCTAGGATTTGCTTTCCCAAAGTGATGGACCTCGCGTTTATCTAAATTAAACTCCATCCGCCACTCCTTCACCCATTGACCCATTGATCAAGATCCCATTGTACTCTGAGGTAACCTACTTCACTGTCCACCACACTTCCAATTTTGTTGTCATCTGCAAACTTATTAAGTATACCTCCTATGTCCAAATCATTTATGTAAATGACGAAAAGCAATGGACCCAGCACCGATCCTTGTGGCACACCACTGGTCACAGGCCTTCAGTCTGAAACATAATCCTCCACCACCAACCTCTGCCTTCTAACTTCAAGCCAATTGAGGATCCAAATGGCTAGTTCTCCCTGTTTTCCATGAGATCTAACCTTGCCCATCAGTCTCCCTTGTCGAATGCCTTACTAAAGTCCATATATATCACATCCACTACTTTGCCCTGCCCTTCAGAAATCTCAATCAAGCTAGTGAGACATGATTTCCCACTCACAAAGCCATGCTGACTATCCCTAATCAATCCTTGCCTTTCCAAATACATGTAAATCCTATCCCTCAGGATTCCATCCAACAACTTACCCACCACCGATGTCAGGCTCACCAGATCTATAGTTCCTGGCTTTTCCTTACCATCTTTCTTAAATAGTGGCACCACGTTAGCCAACCTCCAATCTTCTGGCACCTCACCTGTGACGATTAATGATACAAATATCTCAGCAAGGGGCCCAGCAATCACTTCCCTAGCTTCCCACAGAGCTCTTGATCAGGTCCTGGGGATTGTTTATTCCAGAGTTCTGTTTCATGCTTGCGTTACCTTGAGATGATGCTAATTTGAAATAAATACTTTCCAAAATGGAGATAAATCAAGAGAAAATTACACATGTCTCTGTTCTGCTTCAGTATTAAGTAAAATAACACATCAATTATTAGGAAATTTAGGAATTATCTGCAAATTGGCAAATGACAATCCTGATGAAAGGCTTCCTGATGAAGGGCTTATGCCCAAAACATCGATTCTTCTGTTACTCAGATGCTGTGTGGCCTGCTGTGCTTTTCCAGCACCCCACTCTCGATTCTGATCTCCAACATCCTCACTTTCTTCTTAATCACAATCAACACATCATCTGAAAAGGGAGATCCTGACTGATCCACTCTCAAGGTAACGCAAGCATGAAACAGAGCTCTGGAATAAACAATCCCCAGGATCTGATCAAGAGCTCTGTGGGAAGCTAGGGAAGTGATTGCTGGGCCCCTGCATTAGTAAAAAGGTGACATCTTATATAAACTGTTTTAAAATAGCTGAATGCATTATCCCTCCTTAGTTACTTCAAAATGGTGGTGGTGATCCTTTACAATTGGATTGTTTCTACAACTGAGAGACTTACTAGACCATCTCATTGAGAGTCAGCTCTATAGGAAGGGTTAGGGTCAGACGTAGGTTAGGAGCAGGTAGGGTGACAGATATCCTTTCCTGAAGGGTATTCATCTGCACAGAGGGGTCGTCCATTCAGCCCCTCAGATCATGCTTGTCATTTCATTAAATTATGGATTATATGCACCTCAATGTTCTTTATCCCTTGCTATGCCTACATAACATAGAATTGACTGATGCAGGCTTGAAAGCTCCTGTGTCCTAATATCCACAGCCTTCTGGGGAGAGAGTGCCACATTTCTACCGATCTTTGTTTGCAAAAGTGCTTCTTGGTTTCATACCAGAATAGCTAAGCTCTAATTTTAAAATTACTTCCCCTTGTTCATGCATCCCACATCAAAATTTCTCCATATCTTGAAACATTTATGTCATTTGAACACCAATAAGTTAACCCGCAATCTCCTGTACACAAGAAAATGCAACCCTAGTTGCTGTAAACTATCATAGTTTAACTATTTCACCACCGAGAGTCCAGGCTCCGGGCCTACTGTCACGAGGAGTCCCCACTCCAGGACTGTCACTGTTGCCTGGAGTCCTGGTCCACACCATTGACATAGTAGCTGTCACCACACTGACAACACTCCAGCCTCGAAGATGAAGGAAGAAAAGAAAACTAAATGAGAAAAGATGAAAAGGAAAGAGGATGATGCTGGCCTGAAGTGCATTAATTTGTTCAGCTTTTGACTTAATTTTGAAGTAATTCTGCATTGCAGGACTTGTTTTCTGTAAAATGTTCAATTCTGTTTTATGTCTGGTCCACCACCTCTGACATTGAATCTTTTTCAAAATATTACTTCTTCAAGCATTTCTTTTTATAATGTTCATTTATTCTATTCCTTTAAAACTGCTTGAAGTCTATGGCATCTCAAGCCTGTTTGCTGTATGCTGCTTTCGAGCACATATTCTTTCATTTAAATCAATGCTGTTTGAATTCTGTCGCCTTAAAGTTTCGTCAAAGTTTTAAACTCTGTGGGACTAGATTGGATTGGGATATCTGGTCGGCATGGACGGGTTGGACCAAAGGGTCTGTTTCCATGCCGTATGTCTCTATGAACCTATGCCTCTAATGTTGCAGTATTTTCATCATCAGCAGCCCTTTGGATTCTGTACCAAAGCAATGTTTTCAGAAATTCTTCCAAGAAAGCTTTATAGAGTCATAGAGATGTACAGCACGGAAACAGACCCTTTAGTCCAACTCATCCATGCTGACCAGATATCCTAACCTAATCTCGTTCCATTTGCCAGCACTTGGCCCATGTCCCTCCAAAACCTCTTTAAAGTCAGTTAACAAACAAAATTATCTTGTGTTACTTCTCTCAAACTGTAAATTGTGTTGAATAGCAATACTATATTGTTGTATTGGAGCTTCCCAATTTTTTTCATGTTTAAAAATATGCTTTCCTACTTTCTGAAGGGTTTTCTTGTCTTCGACCATTAAGGTGGAGGTTTCTGCTTCTTCACAGTCAAAATAGACGTTTTCCAGCCTTTAATGATCCAAAGGGGTTATTATTGCAGGACTGTTAGTCCAGAGACCCAGGTAATGCTCTGAGGTCCCAGGTTGGAATCCAGCCATTGCAGATGGTGGAATTTGAATTTAATAAAACCTGGAATTAAAGAGTCTCCTGATGACCATGAATCAATTGTCAGGAAAAATCCATTGGATTCATTAATGTTCTTCAGGGAAGGAAACTACCATCTTTGCCTGGTCTGGCCGACATGTGATTCCAGATCCACAACAATGTGGTTGGCACTTCACTGCCCTCTGGAATGGGCAATAAATGGTATTCTACTAGTGATGCACACTTTCCATGAATAAATAAAAGAAAACACAATGTGTGTGTAATTTTTGAAATAATCTTCTGTAGCTGAAGCCTTCCTAATTTGTCGTGAAATCACTGTTTGAATTATATAGCACCTAAAGTCTCAGCGTTCTTCTAACCTTCTTGTTCCATTAGACACCTTCCTCATATCTTCCAAATTTGCCTTTTTGTCTCTTAAAACAATCCCTAAATTTTTTTTCAATTTTGCAGCATGGATATAAATTAATATTTTGGTCCGTGCACTGTCTACTGTAGCCATGCCTCATGCAGAATGTTTGCAATGGTAGCAATGGCAGAGGGAAGGAGCATGAAGCTCCCTGGATGGCCTCCCTGTCCATGAATACAAAATTGACTGAGTGACAGGGAACAGAGAGCAGCAGTTAATGGATGCATTGTGGACAGGAGGAAGGTTTATAATGGAATTTCCCAGAATCAGTGTTAGGATCCCTGCTTTCCTAGCATATATAATTGATCCAGATCTTGGTGTAACTAGCATAATATCAAAATGTGTAAATGAGGCAAAATATGGAAGCATTATTAATTGTGCAGAAGACAGTTTAGAATTTTAAAAAAGACAGACAGGTTTTTGGAATGGCAGATGAGATTTAATGCAAACGGACTTACTTTGGTAGAAAGAACAAAATAAAGAGGGATAAAATAAAGGATACAATTCTAAATGGGGTTTAGGTATAGAGAGATCTGGGTGTACACATCTATAAATCATTAGAGATGGCAGGACAGGTTGAGAGAGTGGTTAATATATCACGTAAGATTCTAGGCTTTATTAATCAGTGGTCAGCGTACAAAAGCAAGGAAAATATGTTAAACATGTATAAAAGACTAGTCCAACCTTAGCTGATGTATTGTATCGAGTTTTTTAGGAACAATGTGAAGTATTTTGATAGAGTGCAGAAAATATTCATGAGAATAGATTCCAGGATGAGGAACTTCATTTCCGACTGCTCTCCTTTCAGAAGAGAAGGGTGAGAGAAGACGTCATAGAGGTATTCAACATCATGGGAGGTCTCATCAGAAAAAGTGGGGAGAAATTGTGCCCAGTGGGAAAGAATCTAGAGGGCACAGATTTCAGGTAATTGACAACAGAAGCAATGGTAACACGCAGAGCAGATCCTGATAATCAATGAATGAGAGTGTGGTGTAAGCCAGGTCAATTAAGGCTTTGAAAAGAGAATTGGATCGTTATGTGAACAGGAATAATGTGCAGGGATATGTGGCAGAGGAAAGAGAGTGACTGTGGATAACTTGCCCTTGCTGAGAGCTAGCACAGACATAGGACTTCCTCTGTACTGTAACCATTTCATGATTCAATATCTTGATCCAATATTGTCTAGGTTTTCGTAATTGTGTTTGAAAATTCAGGGAAACAAGGTTGAATTTGTTGCTTACTGGTGTATTCCTATTTCTTGTTTTGCTCCTTTCCAACATCAGTTGTCTAACACCTTCTGTGTCAGGGCTTAAATAACTTTATAGCTCAGATTCTAACAGTCCTTAAAGGAATCTCAGGAGGCTGCAGAAAAAAAACTGACTCAAAATTGTGAAAATATTGAATTTGTACAATGCTGTGTCATTACAGTTCTTTTCACCAATATTGTTTAAATAACTTATAAACAGCTAATACTGCACAATATAATTTTCAAAGCCTTTCTCTCTGATTCTATTCTATGTGTCACTTTAGCCTTTTTTCTCCTTGTCACTGGTGTTTCCTTTCTCTTTCTCTTTGTGTGATTTTAATTTTTATTTTTATCATTCACACCCGTGCCTGTGTCCTTTTCTCCCAAAGAACCAGTTCCATCTACGATAGCAGAATGCCCAATATGCACTTGGGAACAAGGATTGGCACAAATCAATGCAGGAGATTCTGCATATTCAAATGCTTGAGTATATGGGAAAGCCCCTGTGTGATCAATTCAAAAGAAACATAAACTCCAGCAATTAAATTATGTTAATATCATTTTTAATTTTCAATAACAGCACAGTTCAGGCCATGCTTTCCCCGTGAATTGGCCCAATGCTGTCTCCCAGTACCAACCTTCCTCTTCATAATACTATGGATAGATTTTCATTGAGCCCCACTAATGCACAGTTGGTTCACAGGAAGTCTGCTTCTAATTGTTAAGAATGTTTCTCATGCCATTCACAGCAGAACACTGGACAGAACAGTAAACCAATTTACAAATCCAGATTCAGGTAAATTTGGATATCCTGTATAGAACAAGCCTCAATTTTGGCTGAGAGCAGTCTTAGGAGAATTCCTCTACATATGTGTAGTGATATTAGTGAGGTGATGTTGATAGAATATAAATATCTTTGTTACATTTTAGTCAAGGTTCCTGTTTGAATGTTTACCTTCAATTTCACTGGTCAACCATCAGGAATGATCTTTCCTGGGTTTGGGAAAATTCAGAGATCTCTGGTCAATGAAGTGAGACTTGACCTCTTGAGAATTGGAATTTTTGGACCATCTAAGTTCTGTTTATGAATCAAAGTCAGGTCAAGCTGATCCGAAAGCTTAGAAATGGTGAGACTCCTAAAAGTCAGCTTCAAAAGATGATTTTCATGTCAAGGCTCTTCATCTGGGATATTGGTTAAAGTCATAGAGTCAGAGAGATGTACAGCACGGAAACATACCCTTCGGTCCACCCCATCCATGCCGACCAAATATCCTTACCTAATCTTATCCCATTTGCCAGCACCTGGCCCATATCTCTCCAAACCCTTCCTATTCATATACCCATCCAGATGCTTTTTAAATGTTGCAATTGGTCCACCACTTCCTCTGGCAGCTCATTTCACATACGTACCACCCTCTGCGTGAAAAAGTTGCCCCTTAGGTCTCTTTTATATCTTTCCCCTCTCACCCTAAACCTATTCTGGACTCCTCCACCCAAGGGAAAAGACTTTGTCTATTTACCCTATCCATGCCCCTCATGATTTTATAAACCTCTCTAAGGTCACCCCTCAGCCTCCGACGCTACAGGAAAAACAGCCCCAGTCTGTTCAGCCTCTCTTTATTGCTCAAATCCTCCAACCCTGGCAACATCGTTGTAAACCTTTTCTGAACCCTTTCAAGTTTCACAACATCCTTCTGAGAGGAAGGAGACCAGAATTACACACAATATTTCAAAAGTGGCCTAACCAATGTCCTGTACAGTCGCAACATGACCTCCTAACTCCTGTACTCAATACTCTGACCAATAAAAGAAAGCATATCAAACGCCTTCTTCACTATCCTACCGCTATGAACCTGCACTCCAAGGTCTCTTTGTTCAGCAACACTCCCTAGGACCTCACTATTAAGTGTATAAGTCCTGCTAAGATTTGCTTTCCCAAAATACAGCACCTCGCATTTATCTGAATTAAACTCCATCTGCCACTCCTCAGCCCATTGGAAACTCCACTACTCATTTTCTGCTAATTATGCTGTAATGATGTTTTGGAGCCCCAAAAGAATGAAATATATGGACAGTATATCAACACATTTATGCAACTAAACTTCATTTTCTGCAATCAATGGTTCCTTTGAAAGCCATATATCACCATGCACATAAAGGCCCGTCGAAAATATCAAATAAAATATGATTTTGCTGATCCTGGGGAGTGCTCAACTCCTGGGCACATCAAAGAGAAAACAGTCTCTAGTCACACTTCACAGACCCAGATCTCTCCTAAATGAGGTATAACTGAGTCACGATCGAGATCCAGAGATCCTTCAAATCCGTTGGCAAAAGAGGCAGTCCAACATCAACCAACTTAGAGTCATAGAATCAGCAGAGGCCAATTGGCCATTGAGTTTGCACGGAGCCTTCAAAGAGCATTCCACCCAAACCCTTATCTATCCCTGTAGCCTCACATTTACCCTGGCTAATCAATCTAGCCTACATATCGCTAGGCATTACATGGCCAATCCACCTACCTTTCGCATCTTTGCACTGTGGGAAGAAACTAGAGAACCTGGTGAAAACCCATACAGACACAGGGTGAGCATATAAAATCCATAAGGACAGTCACCTGAGGCTGGAATTCAATCCAGGTCCCTGGCGCTGTGAGGCCATAGTGCTAACCACTGAACCACAGTGTCAACCCCCCTCCTACTTGCCCACCATCAAGGCACTAGTTCTGTTGGATAGGACATAGTATTTATATGCTTGACATCAGACTCCCAAAGCAATTGCTCTGTCAGGAACATGGAGATTCTTTGGGAAGACACCAAGAGTATTTTAGGAATGTCCTCAACCCTGAGGAGATCAAACACCTTTGCCAACTTGAGGGAGTCTCAGGCTGGTGGCTGACCAAAGTGGAGAAGGTTTATTTGGGAATGCACCAAAGAGATTTAATCGGGACAATATAGGTGAAGTTGAGCTGTCAGAGGCAACCTACAAACTCCAAACAATTCAGCTGCCCCAGCTCTTCAAACCCTACTTCTGGCAGACTCTGCAGATTGAGCACTAGGTTTATCATCCTGCTCAGGGATCTCAATCAGTCCCAATCTGTCTCATTTTCCTGGACATCAATCTATGGATCATTCAAGCATAAGAGAGTGTGTCCTTGGACAGGAAGGAATGATGGGGGTCTATGGAGAAATCAGAAAGTAAATGCCACAGCCAAACCATTCCTGGTAATAGCACCAGGTAAAACAATTCAGGTGAGCTTCGGAGCTCTGGCTTTCACACTGGGCATGGGCTGGGGGATCATGTAAGATGGCAAACGGAGAATTAGCTATCATATATATTGTTTACAAGATGCACTGCAGGAATTCACCAAAGATCCTCAGACAGCACCTTCCACATCAACAACTACTTCCATCTAGAAGGAGCAGGACAGCAGATATATGGGAACACCACTACCCGCAAGTTCCGCTCCAAGTCATTCACCATGATTTGGAAATATATCGCCATTCCTTCAATGTCGCTGGGTCAAAATTCCGAAACTCCCTCCCGAACAGCACTGTGGGTTAACCCAGAGCAGATGGACTGTAGCAAGAAGGCAGCTCACTACCACCTTCTCAAGGGTGACTAGGGATGGGCAATAAATGCTGGCCCGGCATTTCATTCACAAATGAATAAAAATAATTGCCAATATTTAGGAGAATATGATCGGACTTTAATTAACTTGAGTTTTAATTGTGGTTTGAGGTTTTAAAGCAAAGAATCATACAGGGCATAGTGAACTCTTGGCAGTGTACGGACCATCATTTCAGAAGCACGTTATCATTTGTTCTGAAGTGCTCCACCAGGTCGTGCCATTTTGCTGGGACTGAAAGTTAACTGTTGCCATAGAGTAATCAACTGCAGTGGAACATGGTTGCTTTATAATTAAATTTTGTCAAATTTGCACAGCTACAGGAGTTAAAGCTGCACCAAAAAAAGTACATTAAAGACACTGTTAGAGAGATACAAGACATTACTGCTCATGAAGTGCAGAATCTCTTGGTTGAACCAATAGGTACCTACAGTTGTAAGGTTAGCTAATGGAGCTCCCTAGGGATAAGTTGCTGGAACTGTGACTATTTTACAGTCTCCATAAACAATCCAGGTTCGGGAATGACACTGAATCTCCAAACTTACAGATGACACAAAATTATAATCATTGGACTCTGGAACAATTGGGTATTTGTGCGAGGGGTTGGAAGAGTGGACGCATTTAATGAAAACAGATCCACATATCGTACAGAAGAAAATAACAGAAACTTTATGACAAGATAAAGGGTCAGACTTTAGTGAAGGTTGAACTGTAGGAAGATTTGGAAGCAGTCTCAAGCTGCAGTGTGAGATGGGAATTAAAAAGGCAAATACAGAGTACATCACGTGCTGTCAGAAGCAATTGTTTTAGTTAAAAAATATGACATTAAATGTGTAAAATGTACTGGTGGCACCACACCTAGAATACTCTGTTCAGATTAGGTCGCTGCAACTTCAAAAAGGACATATACATCCAAAACAATTACTTGCTAGTGGCTTAATGCTGAAACTAGATTGTGAGTGGCCTTTATATCTTAATCTAAAAAGGGTAATGCATGCACGTCCAATAATTTCCACTTTGAATTAGCTTAAAATTTTTTAACAATAAACTGATTATTAGTTACATGTCCATCTGAGTTATAAATAGGCCTTGAAAGATAAAGCAAAATAAATACATAGCAATACTCCACCAGGTGCATGACCTGAGGGTTAAGTCAAACCAAACCTATTGAGAGAATTCCATAGACCTTCTGGTGAATTACATCACACTGATGGCTGCTATCTGGTTTCACTTTTTCTCTGAGAACCACAACACCTTAGGTCAAACAGTATCAGACTCATTTTTCCTCCTTCCTTGTTTTTCTTCTCTTTCTTTTCATTTTTTTTGCTCTCTTACGTGCATTTTCCCATGCTCTGCTTCCATCAGTTGGACAAAGGCCAGGCAAAAGGAGTAGAAGTGAAACAAAGTACTGTATGCATGGCTCGCTGCGTGTGCAGTTAAAGCCTTGCTTAAATTGCTAAAAGCAGTACAAGGCCATGATATTTTGCAAAGAGCACACACCTGGTGATATATTAAACTATGACTCATCCTCCAAAGAAATTAAGCTCTTTAAGCCAGTTCCTTCTTGGTGGAATTCTCTTCTCTCTTTACTTCTTTTATATGCCTTACCTCAGGATACAGAATCCAACGTGGTGTTTCAGCATCAATTTAAAGCTTGAAAAAAAACTTGCTCAAAATTTTTATTTTGATTTACTGCTAAACCAACCAATGAGAAAAATATGGCTCCTGGCTGAGGGAACAGGATCTTCACAAATATCACGTCATGTGCTGAGAATGCAGTCAAATTCTGACAGCCAGGTATTAATTAAGGCAAAGAAGTGGTGGTAAATACAGAAATGATTTGGCATCTGATTAACTTCCTTCTCCAAGACTCCGTGAAAAATGCCCAGGTTTTCTATAGAGCCTGAAAAAGGTCAATGGAAACTTCTCAAAGTATTATTTTTAATAAACCTAAAGTCCCACGTATGCAAGCTGAGAGAATACAATTTCTTGGAACCTCAATGGAAGGTTACTATAACTTTGCTGAAACAATAACAAACTCTATCCTATGATAGGGTGTGAAAGAAAAATAATTCCAGATGATTCAACAATTGTAGCATTGGCCTAAATCCCCCAACCCTCATCCGTTAAAATCCTGACAGGTTTTGCAAAAATATTATACTAAACAAAAGTGAAGCAGCTTTCATATTGCAGTGGTGTTTATTATTCTAGTAGATCTGCTGACGGAAAGGCGCAGGATGTGTAGGATCTCATGTTTTTCCTCTCTTAACAATGGGCTGAGGGATGGAGACCTGGTCCCAGTAGTGCCTGCACCTCACAAATTCATTTCCTCATATTTGATTCAGACATCCCCCTTTTGTTTTTTCAGCGCAGTGTGAGCGCGTGTCGGGCAATGGCTCTCCAACAAATATTTTTGCCACTGCTGGTGTAGAGACAGTTTCCTGAGGACGCGAGGTCACAACTTTTACTGCTGGCCGTGCACAGGAAGAGATAGGAGGCTGTGGCTGTATGCACGGCACCAATGAAAAGCCCACCAGCGTACTGCTGGTGTGCTGCACTCAAAAGAAGTATTTTAATGGGTTGGTAATACAGGTTTCCTGTCGGCAGTCTTCAGTCCCACTGCAATATTCAATCAATGACACAGAAACTCCCACACACACACAAGGGAAGTTCTGCGATAGAAGATAAAGATTGTGCTTTCAGTCCTTGCCGTAGCACAACTTTATAATTCAGAATTTTGATGGAATGGCTTTTTCCATTGAAAGTTTGCCGCATAACATGGCTTTTTTTTTCTTGTGAAGCTCGTACAGAATTGAATGCAAAACATATCAAACTTGAAACACATTTTCACAGATATTCAATTACTGAATATAGTAAGATGGTACACCAAATAAAAAGGAACCTTACTTTATTCATTTCACACGCTTTTCTTCTGTATTTATTTTAATGGAATGCAGCTGGTTGTACTATCTGTCTCACTAAACTAACCGGCCATCTCAAGGTGGAATTACACCAGCCTTTATCGAACAGAATTAGATGCCTGAAATGTTAATAAGGTTGAACATTAATTCAGAAGCGTTCTCTTCTCTGTTTGGAACACCTGGCTCAAGAGTAGGATTCCCAGCCATTTGAGTCAGTCGACTCCACAAAGTATGATTCACCATATCATGAACTCTATTCAATTCATTCAGTGTCACAAGGGAAGTAACTAACTACAGGTAAAGCTTCTGAAAAATAGAGCAATGGGAAGTTATTTACCATCACCAAGGTAACTCCAGTGTATTAACCCGATTTACAACATACTCTAGTCTTATCTCAACACTTAGCAGTTGCATTCCATTTCTTGATTACACTACATAAGTCAGTTTTTAATTTTACATTTTTAAAAATGAGTGAAATTACATCATTAAATTTATTAGCCCAGACATTTTCACTCTATGCTAGTGTTCTGTGATTATTGTCAAAGTTGAGATAGTTTGCATCTAAACTGAAGATTTTTTTAAATTTATGAATTAGAAGGAAAGCAGGAAGTTAGCTTGAGTAGCTGGTATTTCTTAAATGAGAGAGATTAAGAAAAGTGATGTCCAAAGGGATCTGGGTGTCTGTGTTCATGGGTCACTGAAAGTTGACATGCAGCTCCAGCAAGCAATTAGGAAGGCAAATGTTACTGCAATATATTTTAAGTACAGGAGTAAAAATATCTTGTGTACAGAGAATTATAAGACAATATCTGGGGCACTATTTAGGAAAGTTTTGCTGTCAGTTGATATAGACTTTTAATCTTTAAATCTTACTGACTAACTAAAAAGCTTTGGAATTTAGGTTGAGAGAAAAACAGATAGAAAAGAAAGGGCACTTTAAAATGGCTGCCAAAGTCACATGACCTGCAAATTGTCAGACTCAGCAGGAATTCACAAAGGAATGTTTAAATAACTGTCTACAACATCTACAAACGGTTCTCCAATGCTACTTACCTGGACTTAAAATTCACTAGCTGGACTGTTTAGCTCACATTATGATACTTCGAATATCTCTGGGGCTTGAAACTTCTTTATTACAGATATTGCTGGAACGCAAAAGACCATCCCATGAACATTATTATGAAAAAAGGAATATTGAACTCCTCTCCCCAAACAACTTGCACATCACAGGCTAACTGGGGAACACTGACAATGGACCGTTAAATGTGTAGTTTTTGCTACTGTAAACAGTACCATCCAGTTACAAGAAGAACTCCTCACAGGATGTAACATCTCTCGCTCTCACAAATTGGCCGTGCTGTGCCCAGTAAGTGATCATCCTCGAGACTAAACCAACTGCAAACTGAAATCTTCAAAAACATGGAAATCTGCTCCATGCCACCACATCCAGGCGAATAATTGAACCAGTTCAACAACAATCCCTTGCTAGAACTTTGAAATCAATATTGGTACAAATAATTCTTTCACCAAAGAACTGTGGGGTTTTTTTACAATTCGGCCACATACTTTGCTAATTTTTGAGACTTTAGGATGGGTTTTACTTTTGAATTATATTTCCAGGTTTGTGGGACTGATTAACTTCATTGGACGGACAGCTGGTTTACAATGCAGATTGATGCTAATAGAGTGGGTACATTTCTGACACCATATACTGGATTAAAAATGGCAGGGGATGGTTTCCCAACTCCATAAAGTAAGTAAACAATCTTCATGAAACACTGAATAACCATAAGACATCACTATAGGAATTAAGCCACCAACACCTGTACACTATAGTGTTTGGTTCACTCATGTTCAATGGTTAAGCATTGTGCATTTACTACATCCATTAGTAATCTATTTCATAGGGTGACAAGGCTCAGAAAGAATACTTGTGGTACCAAACGTAACTTCAGCATTCATCTTTTTTCTGTGTTTCATTCCGTTATCTATAACCATTTTGAATACTGTAATGAAATCTGTTCCATCCAATCCTCTTATGTTTCTAAAATTTCAGTGATGTCTCCAAGGTGTAACTCATCAGGTGAATTCCACAGCCATTTTTGGTTTGATACAGCATGGCAGAAAATGCAAAACTATAGAACTAACTGCGTTGACTCTCTTAGCCATTTTGTTTTTGATTTTTTTCTGGGTCTCCTAACAGCTGGCCAAAGATACTGTCTACAACACAAAGAGAAATAGCTGGAAAAACCCAACAGGTCTGGCAGCATCTGTGGAGAGAAAACAGAGTTAACATTTCAGGTCCAGTTTCCCTTCTTCCGGGCAAAATTTGGTATCTATGCTGAAGGGAGGGAGAGGGGAAGAGTAAACAATAGATTGAGATGGAGGCTAGAGAGAGAGAAAAACAGTCAGTCAGTTAGACAAAGGAATGGGTAAAGGTCAGCTGGGGAATCAAGAGTTGCTATTGGGGGACCATTAGTGGCTGACAATGGGACGGTTGCATTGGCAACCCATTGATGACAAGGTCGAGTGCGTGGGGGCTGTGGTAAGGATGTGGGAGAAGGTGCTCAGGTCTGGAAATTATTGGACTTGATTCTGAATCCTGAAGGCTGCAGGGTCCCCAAGTGGAAGTTGCAACCAAGTATTCTAGCAGCTTGTGCTGAGCTTCGCTGGAGATATTGGCCAGGGAACAAGGTGGTCTGTTGAAATGGCAGGCAACTGGAAGCTCAGGGTCATTTTTGCAGACAGGATGTATCTATTCTGCAAAGTGGATGCCCAATTTCAGTTCTCCAATGTAGAGGTAACCACATTGTGAGCGTATTGTGAATACAGTAGACTAGATTTAAGCAGAGATGAGGAGTTCTTTTTTTCTTTCAGAGCATTACCATATTTTGGATGGCTTTCTCTTTCCCAGAAGGTAGAAGTTGGATCTTTGAATTTGTTCAGTCAAAGTTAGATAAGTTTTTGACAGAAAAAGGGAGTCAAAAATTATGATTACAGAAAGAGAAGTGGAGATGAGAACACAACGGGATCAGCTATGATCTATTGAATGGTGGAGTATGCTCAAATGGCCTATATCTGCTTCTACGTCCTATGTACTGCTGTCATCTGCTCAGTGGATCCATAATTCCTGAGTGTGTTACCTCGATTTCAATGACAAGAAGTTTAAGAGTAAAATGCACTTCTCACAAGGAGCTTTATCTGCAAGATGGAGTGAGTCAGTTAGTTCAGTTGGCTGGAAAGCTGTAAAGCAATGCCAACACTGTGGGCTCAATTCCCAGCTGAGGTTATTATAAAGGTTGCGCCTTTTCAACCTCACTGCTCACCTGAGGCATGGTTACCCTCAGGTTAAACTAATCACCAGTTGTCTCTCTCTAATGGGAGAGCAGTCCTGTGGCTTTCTGGGACTATGGCAATTTTATATCTGTAAGATGCTATGAACCAGTGCAAACCCATAGCTAACATTATGATCATATGACTCTTTAAATGATTACAGCTCTGAATGTTACTGCACAGATTTATTTCGGGCAACACCTGAAAATATTTGCATCATGATCAATGTGCATTCCTGCACAAAGCAGGTCACAGGCTTACTGTTGGCCTTTGCTAGTGATGTCATCTTGTTCCCCAGGATCCCCAGGATTTGGTGGGAGATGCGTCTGGATTTTCAAGCCATAGTATTATTATCACAAGACCATGCCACTTTTGTTGGGCACATCAAGGCTCCTGCGAAGAGCCTATCTCTTCAAGGACCATGAAATATTGCGCTCTGTTATTGCCCAACTTGTGTTATATCTCACAATTAGTCAGCAGTATAACTATAAGAGGCATGTTCATGATATTATCATTGTATCATAGCTCGTAATCTGAGAATATAAAAGGAACAGACTCCATTTTAGCTGGGGTCACTTGAAGCATGACATGCTGATGAGAGCATATGTCTGTTTGGAACTGAATAATTTAACTTTAATGCACACACTGAAGTGCCTGTGAATATAATATATGCATATCCCAGGAGCTGCAATCAATTTCTGTTTGTTATCCACATCTAGCTCTTACATTATGGGAGATAAAGTGAGAATAAGGTACAAATACCCTGCAGGAGGAAAAGTCTATCTCACAGTGACGGGTTGCACCTCCCTTAATTTGACTTCCAGAGGCAGTCCTTAGGGGTACTCCCCCCTTTCCAGGTGGCTCTCATGATGCCTACATAGTGCAGAAGCCTGATATTCCCCCTCAGTTGTCAAGAAACAACCTCTCACAGGGTGACTGACACGGGATTGCCACAGGAGATTCACAAGTTGCCACAAGAAGACAAAGTGTAATAAATGGAACTTAGCAAGGACAATTATTAAAGGAGAAAACAGGCATATGATGTCCAATGAGGGTTGAATACCACAATGCCTGGGGTTCCTCATTAGTGCCATCAGGCAGTGCTTTTGCTCTCTACCACTGGATTGCTTTGCTGGCACAAAATAGACCTCAAGCAAGTTTTATACTGATCGGACTGTTAGACTCATGTATATAAAAACAGTGTATTATTCTGTTGGTGAAATGGAACTATCTTTCCCTTTGCCTGTTCCTTTACTATTGCAAAGCCCCTTTGCTGTGAACAAAAAAGTGAATTACCACAGGGAATTGGAAGTAGAAGGAGGTCATCTGTGCCCACTCCTTGATGGAGTAATCTAAAACTAATTCCACAGTGTGTCTTTGTCCTTGTGCCCTTTTGTTTCAGATCTTTATTAAGTTTTCTTTTAAAATATACAATGATGTTTGGCTCAATCACTCCCTGAGAAAAAGCTTCCCCTGCTCAAAATTCCTCCATGTTAAAAATGACTCCAACTCCTCTTCTCATTCTGCTAGTAACAATTTTAAACTTATGGTCTTTGTGGTACATGGGCAACAACCAAGCAATAGGACAGCTGGTGATATTACCTGTGAAATAACTTCACAGAGGTCGGTATCCTGTCACTAAGTCACCCTTGATTTACACATGCGTGGTAGTTGACACTGGTTTGGCTTCCTCAGAGCCAGCTCTCAGAGCAAACTGAATCTCTGTCCGAGTTATAGGGAGAGGTTGGACAAACTAGGACGTCGAGGACCTTTTTCTTAAGAGCGTAAGAGACTGAGGGGGGAATCTTACAGAAGTGTATAAGATCACGAGAGGCGTGGATAAGATGAATGCACTCAGTCTTTTTCCCAGGGTTGGGGAATCGAGAACTAAAGGGCATCAGTTTAAGGTTACAGGGGAAAGAATAAAATGGAACCTGAGGGGCAACTTTTTTAACACAGAGGATGGTACGCATTTGAAATAAGCTGCCAGTGGAAGTGGTGGTGGTGAATACATTAACAGTATTGAAAAGGCATTTGGACAAATATATGGATAGTAAAAGTTTAGAAGGATATGGGCCAAGTGTAAGGAAATGGGGTTAATGTGGATGGACATTTCAGTCAGCATGGACCTGTTTGTGCCAAAGTGTCTGTCTCCATGCTGTAGGGCTCTATGACTGTATGACTCTAACATGCCTGTTTATTTTTTTATTATTTGATTAGATTAGATTCCCTACAGTGTAGAAAAAGGCCCTGCAGCCCAACCAGTCCACACTGTCCCTCCGAAGAGTAACCCATCCAGACCCATTTCCCGCTGACTAATGCACGTAACACTACAGGCAATTTAGCATGGCCAATTCACCTGACCTGCACATCTTTGGACTGTGGGAGGAAACCTGAGCACCCAGAGGAAACCCACGCAGACACAGGGAGAATGTGCAAACACCACACAGACAGTCGCCCGAGGCTGGAATCGAACCTGGGACCCTGGTGCTGTGAGGCAGCAGTGCTAACCACTGAGCCACCATGTAGCCCCACACAACCTAACTGCAGTAGTGCTTATTGTTTTCCCCAGCACCCATGTTGTGTGCATGCAGGTATGAGAAGCAGTGAAGGACACAAGGTGCATGAATCTTTATTCAGTTTCCACCACCAGGAAGTAATGAAAACACCCAAGTGGCCAGTGACAAGCAGTGCCCTTTACATCAAAAGGGTAATACTGCGAGATCAACAGTGAAGGGTAGGGCAGGGGTTAAATCAAAATAGAATTGGACGGGGAAATAATACGCCCCACTCCCTGTGGCGCCCACCTCTCCCTGAACAACTCCAGGGTGTTGGTGGACACCACATGCTCCTTCTCCAGAGACACCTGGGATGTAACATCACCACGGAAGAGGGGCAGGCAATCGGCAGCATGCCTGTTTATACCTGTCAGACAGGGCTTCCTGATTGAACTAGATTAACATTCCCAATCAGGGAACTCACATTCTATGAGGTTCACCTGGCTGACCTTGTTGTAATCACAATAACTAATTGTTCCATCACATTACAATGTCATAGAATGTCTTCTCTAAGATGGTTGTGTAGAGACATCTCACTGATCTGCACATTTGTATATGGATCAAAAAATGGTTCTGGTTACAAAGGCTTGCTTCTTGTCTTGTAAGTGCACTTACAACATGGGAACAGTGAAACCTGGAAATCTTTCCTCTAGACAATGAGAATAATGCACTGTTGTGCCAAGCACAAATTGTAAACAAAGGTAAGCAGCTACGTTCCAACACTAAAGTGGGACAGGAGAAAAGAAGCAAGTCAGGCAAAAGAGGGAAATGTACCTAGCAAATCAGATCAGAGCAGTCTCAGGCAATTGGCCAGAAGAAAGGAAATAGTGAGAACCAACAAACGCAGAGCAGACAGACTTCAGGGGTAGGCAAAGAACTGAACACACAGCAGACAGATTCCAAATAACAGACAAAACCAGCAGAACACTGTGGAGACAGCCGCAGCTGTAAGTCAACCTCAGAACACCCAGATTCCAGTGGTAGGATCCACAGCCATCATTAGAACAGGCAGGGCCCAGTAGGTAGGAAAAATGGCAGAAATCATAAACATCAGCCTCATATAATATGTAAAGTGGCAAAGGGAAGTTTAACCTGATTCCCAACGCAGTATGCTGCAAGTTTACCTCTTTATAGGAAAGACCTCTCTCTACCTGAGCCCTCCCACTCTGTGGAGTACTTAGACATGCAATTCTGGTCTCCTTCCTATCGGAAGGATGTTGTGTACCTCGGAAGAGTTCAGAAAAGATTGTCAAGGATGTTGCCAGGATTAGAGGATTTGAGCTATAGGGAGAGGCTGAACAGGCTGGAGCTGTTTCCTCTGGGTCATCAGAGGCCGAGGGTGACCTTATAGAGGTTTATAAAATCAAGAGGGGCATGGATAGGATGAACAGACAAGGTCTTTTCCCGAGGGTGAGGGAGTCCATAACTAGAGAGCATAGGTTCAGGGTGCAAGGGGAAAGATATAAAAGGGACCTAAGGGGCAACTTTTTAAACACAGACTATGGTGCGTGTATGGAATGAGCTGCCAGATGAAGGGGTGGCGGCTGGTACAATTACAACATTTAAAAGGTATCTGGATGGGTATATGTCTAGGTGGGATATTGGCAAGTGCTGACAAATTTGACCAGATTAGGTTAGGATATCTGGTCAGCATGGACAAAGGCTCTGTTTCCGTGCTGTACATCTCTATGACTCTATGACCAGGTACACAATAACACTAAGGATTTCAAAGGAAAAAGAACCAATTTTTAACTCAGGAGGGTAGAGAGCCTTCATGGGATCTAGCACTGACATGGTACACTTCAGTTGCCAGAGAAGTACTAGAGGACGGGTTAAAAGAAGACCTTCCCTCCACCATAAGGTCAGAAGTTGGGATGTTCACAGATGATTGCATAATGTTCTGTACCATTCACATCTTCTCAGAGACCGAAGCAGTCTGTGTCCAAATCCAGCAATACCTGGACAATATCCAGCCTTGTGCTGTAAAGTAGCAAGTAACATTTGCACCACACAAATCCCAGGTAATGACCATTTCCAGTAAGAGATTATTTAACCAGCACCCCTTGACATTCAATTGTGTTACCATCGCTGAATCCCCCACTATCAACATACTGGGGTTACCATTGAGCAGAAATTGGACTCACCATATAAATACAGTGCTTACAAGAGTAGGTCAGATGTTAAGATTACTGTGGCAATTAACTCACCTTATGACTCCCCAGAGCATATCCACCATCTACAAGGCACAAGTTAGGAGTGTGATGGAACTTGCATGGAATGGGTGCAGTTCTAACAACACTCAAGAAGCTTGACACCATCCAGGACAAAGCAGCCCACTTGTCTGGTACCACATCTACACACTATAAATCCCTCCACCGTAGAAACTCATTAGCAGCAGTGTGTATCATCTGCAAGAGGCACAGTGGAAACCCACTAAGACTTCTTAGATAGCACCTTCCAAACCAACAACCACTTCTATTCAGAAGGACAAAGACAAGAATACATGGGAACACCACCATCTGTAAGATTCCCCCCCACCTCCCCCCACCCCAAAGTCGCTCACCACCCTGACTCAGAAATAAATCTCCGTTCCTTCAGTGTTGCTAGGTCAAAATCCTCCAACTTCCTGCATAATGACATTTAATTCTACCAGCAACAAATGGACTGCAAGTTTGAAGAAAGTTGCTGAGCACCACCTTCTCATTCATTCAAATGAATCTCAATTAATTCTCAAAGGAATCCCTTCTCAAGGGATGGGCAATAAATGCTGGCCCAGCCAATGATGTCCATGTCATATGACTGTATTAAAGAAATTCCTTCTCCTTGAAGTTTCTTGAAAATCCTGCAATGCCTTTAGAATAGCACTATGGGTCTAGACTGCAGCAGTTGAGGAAGACAGCTCAGTACCACTTCTCAAGGACAATTAGGGCTGAGCAATAAATGTCAGCATATCCACATCATGTGAATGCATATTTCTCTTTTAAAATGTTGCTTGCTGGAGCTACTAATTTCAAATATGGGAACGCAAGCTCATTTATTACAGTTATGGAAAGGGTTCAACTTTCAACCGGCAGTTTCTGATGTAAATGTAACTAAGAAAACAAAGTTACAGGGCTAATCTTTTAGCAACTTTGTTTCACTCCCCACTGAGGGTAAGTATTCCTCTAAAAAAAATCTGAGCTGTAGGATGCAATTACGGTTCTCTCTGCACAATATACTTCTGTAAATGTCACATGCAAGTATGTTTTATTTACACAGATCTTCAGTCATACTGCTGCTCTAAATCAGTAAAGTGCTCCAAGGATCTTTCTGCCATTCCTTTTTCTTTGCCCTGTCTGCTTTCAGCTAATGTGATTTGTTGAACAAACTGTCCCATTAATCCCATCCTATTTGACAGACTGAGAAAATAAGTGCCAAATGGCAAGATTCACAAGAAGCTAACTCTCTGTCTTCCTCAAGGTAAATAGTTATTACATTTGTGTGTCAAATTAGTGAAAATGATGTGCTTTCATTTTAAAACTGTAAATGTCACTCTTGCCAACCAGTTCAAAGCTGTGTAATGTGACATATAGGTGACAAATGAGGCAAGGTCTTGAAGGATTTCAACAAGGATTCTCTATTCTGTTGTAAGTGGAATCTGTTGCTAAATGTTCACAAAAATGAACTGAAACTTATAATTTGCAAGGAATTCATTTGTGGTTTGCAATTACGATTTTGCAATTTATTGTAATAATACCAACTATCCTTGGGTATTGCTAAATATTGATACAGATATTCAGTATTGATCAATTATATATTACTGGAAATCACAGACTGTCAACAACAGCTAGAAGCAGTGTTGGGATGATGTAACTACTGGAATTTATTGCACAAGTTGCCTTCCTAATCACGCTAACAACAGCCATGTTATTTGAATGCTATTCAACTAAACATCTAATCTCGCTCTTAGTTCTAAACTACAAACAGGCAGTGCTAGAGAAACTCAGCAGGTCTGGCAGCATCTGTGGAGAGAGAAGCAGAATTAATCTTTCAAGTCCATTATGACACTTAGGAACACGTGAAGAAAAATGAGGAGAAAACTTGGAACCAATGTCCATTTGTAGAAATCCAGTCAAGATGGTGGCAGAGTAGGATGCTCCAACTGGAGCTCCTCCATATTTTCCGTTTCCTGCTCTTTTTCTCCCCTTTTAGTCTCTCAATGAGTTTGAACCTGGTTTCTTGATGGCTCCCAGTGAGTCCCGGGCCTAGTCTCTCAGCAACGTGGTGATTCCCAGCCTGTTCCCTTGGCACCTCCTGACGGGTCCCAGCCTGGTCTCCTATGTCTCTCAGTTTGGTCTCTCATTGGCTCCTGGCCTGGTCACTCGGCAGCTCCTGCCAGGTCCCAGTACTGGTGTCACGGTGGTTCATGGTGGTATTTCAGCTCGGCATGCGAGTGGATTCTGCCCGGGCAAGTTCCCAAGGCACCAGGGGAGAATGAAGAGGCGGAAGTTTCAGCAGCTGTGACAGTATCCGCGACAACTGCTTCGAGAACAGACAGCTGAGGTCTCCAAGAGAGCAAGAGAAACGGAGGGCTCATCACAAACTGTTGAACTCTTAGCTTATTCCTTTATTTTTCTCATTTAAACCACAAAAGACTTCAATATAAACCATAACCTATTTCTTTATTTTCCTACTATTCGATTAAATAATGCTTAACTTTTTAACCCTTGTTTCTCTTGCTACTTTGCACCTAAGCTTTTTTTGTAACTCAGTAGTTTGGTACCGAAGATAGTGCCATTATACACTGTACTTGAGTACGCAAAGCAATAAAATCTAAAACCTGAAATCTAAAATCGCTTTTTGTTTTCAAATATTCAACAACAGTGGGGTCATAACTGAACCGGCAACTCAAAATTGCTTAAAAACGGTTGGTGGAACAACATGAAGCCAAATGGAAATGAAAACAGCACTTATGGACACATTCCTAATGAAAAGCTTATGATCGAAATGTCAACTGTCCTGCCCCTTGGATGCTGCCTGACTGGCTGTGCTTTTCCAGCACCACACATTTTGATTCTGATCTCCAGCATTGGCCCAACAAGTCCACACCGACCATCCAAAGAGTAACCCACCCAGACACATTCACATATATTTACCCCTGACTAATGCACCTAACCTACACACCCTTGAACACTATGGGCAATTTAGCCTGGTCAATGCACCTAGCCTATACATCTTTGGATTGTGGGAGGAAACCAAGCAACTGGAGGAAACCCACGCAGACAGGGGAAGAATGTGCAAACTCCACACAGACAGTCGCTCAAGGCTGGAATTGAGCCCAGGTCCCTGGCACTGTGAGGCTTCTATGCTAACCACTGAGCAACAGTGCTGCCCACAGCAAAGCAAAGATGCTGTGAGTGTCCAAGTAGTGGCAAAGGGCACAAGGTGGGTGTTTTGCTTTGACACAGAGATGGGTGTCTGTCCCTGTGTGCAAGTGGTCTGATAGCACCATTTGAATACAAGGTGTCAGAATACACTATCATGCAGCATTGAAATGGAGAACTCTATTCTAGATGAGTTGAGATGTGTCATGAAGATGTGGTGAAGCTGTAGAGTGTCTGATGCCAACCTCCATGGAGGAAGAATGCATGAAGTCACTGCCCACAGAGCGTACTCTGAGATGTGGGGCGAATGCTGGCCAAGGTGGAGAAAGCTTGCATCTCTGGGCCTCCACTCAGACTTTCATGACAGGAATTGTCACTACCTTCCCTCCACTGCTTTGTAAAATAACAAACTGTGTATAAATGAGGCAAGAATGAGATGTTTATACATGTAATTTGGCTACTCACTGCTTACACATGAGATTCTCATCTCAACATTCAAAACTTGGGTGGAAAAATCAAGTATTTTCCACTTGACGTCAAGAATTTAAATTTTCAGATTTTTTTTGTACAGCATGGAAACAGATCCTTCGGTCCAACCTGTCCATGCCGGCCAGATATCCCAACCCAATCTAGTCCCACCTGCCAGCACCCAGCCCCTATCCCTTCAAACCCTTCCTATTCATATACCCATCCAAGTGCCTTTTAAATGTTGCAATTGTACCAGCCTCCACCACTTCCTCTGGCAGCTCACTTCATACACGTTCCACCTTCTTCATGAAAAAGTTGCCCTTTAGGACTCTTTCATATCTTTCCCCTCTCAAACTAAACCAATGCCCTCGAGTTCGAGACTCCCCGATCCCAGGGAAAAGACTTTGCCTATTTATCTTATCCATGCCTATCCAAATGCCTCTTAAATGTTGCAATTGTACCAGCCTCCACCACTTCCTCTGGCAGCTCATTCCATATACGTACCACGCTCTGCCCCTTAGGTCTCTTTTATATCTTCTCCCTCTCACCCTAAACCTATGCCCTCTAGTTCTGGAATCCCTGACCCCAGGGAAAAGACTTTGCCTATTTATCCTATCCATGCCCCTCATAATTTTGTAAACCTCTATAAGGTCATCCCTCAGCCTCTGACACTCCAGAGAAAAACAGCCCTAGCCTGTTCAGCCTCTCCCTGTAGCTCAGATCTCCAACCCTGGCAACATCCTTGTAAATTTTTTCTGAACCCTTTCAAGTTTCACAACATCTTTCCGTTAGGAAGGAGACCAGAATTGCACGCAATATTCCAAGAGTGACCTAACCAATGTCCTGTACAGCCGCAATATGACCTCCCAACTCCTGTACTCGGTACTCTGACCAATAAAGGAAAGCATACCAAACGCCTTCTTCACTATCCTATCTACCTGCGACTCCACTTTTAAGGAGCTATGAACCTGCACTCCAAGGTCTCTTTTACCTTCTTTTCCCAGCTGATTCGTCATTGCTCACGGAGTTCAGGGACTAGGAAGATTCCATCATAAATTTCCACCTTTAACTTTCCAATGGACATCTACTGAATTCCTAAGCATACGTTCTGCCGAGTAGAAAATGTTCCTTCTAATCTAGGGGGTTAGATAGGGTTGACAGTGAGAACCTTTTTCCACGTATGGAGTCAGCTATTACAAGGGGGCATAGCTTTAAATTAAGGGGGGGTAGATATAGGACTGATGTTAGGGGTAGGTTCTTCACTCAGCGAGTCGTAAGTTCATGGAATGCCCTGCCAGTAGCAGTAGTGGACTCTCCCTCTTTATGGGTATTTAAGCGGGCATTGGATAGGTATATGGAGGATAGTGGGTTAGTGTAGGTTAGGTGGGCTTTGATCGGCGCAACATCGAGGGCTGAAGGGCCTGTACTGCGCTGTATTCTTCTATGTTCTATGTTCTATGTTCTATAACCAACAGTGTTGTGCGCCATCGCATTGCCAGTCAGAAATATTAAAGGATTTAAGACTTGAAGATGCATTGAGTTTCCTATACAGGGTCATGAATTTTATTTCTCTACAGTGAATCATTGAAACATTTTAAAGAGAAATATAAGGGGAAGGGTTAATTAAATCTACTTTAGTCAGGAACAATAAAAAAAACTGCAAAACTGAATCCAGGCATCCACTTCTGCTTTTAGTGTTGGCAGGTCAATGGGTTATAAATGACAATTGAAAGGTGATGAGGGTGGATTCATGAGTTAAAAATTCTATGGCACTGCTTGAGGACTGGGTGGCTTGGAGAGGAGACACTGCCCTCTGTAACCAAGCTTCTTTCCAAGCCAACACCCCCAACATCAGCCCCATCCCCATCACTTCACAATATTAAACTCAACCTTACCACCTCCAGTTATATTCTGCCCAGGAGCCTGCCTGAATATGGCTTGCTTTGAGCAGGAAACCTGGAGTTCATCTTATACAGATCCTTCCATGAAATTCAGGTTCCCTCCCATCCTGGCCTCCCACCATTCTATTCTCCTCCTGGTTCTGAATTACTCATGGGATAATGTTTATTTTAAAAACAAAATTGGGTGTAGGGAGGTTTCTTTCTAAATGTGGACGGGATGTGAATGGAAACAAACTGATGGAAATGACAATGTTACTAAAACAAAGAGGTTGCTTGTTAATGATTCAGTAACAATCTCTTTACCATATATCAATCAAAATTAATAAAGAGTTTAATGTATTGTCCATTCCAGAATGAGATACAAAAACCCATGAGTCAAATAATCTAATGGTAGCTGTTTAAACACATTGAGGGAAATTGGCTTGTTGTGCATTCCAATAGGTGACTTCTTTCAAGTCTTTTTTTGGTTTCAGTAAAAGTAAGAAATAGGAAATACAGCCCTTTACATTTAGAGTCTTGAGACTAATTCCAGCCCAGAGAGGAGTAACTGAGGTCACTTCTTTCCAACAAAATTTAAATAGAATGAGTTTTAATAATCTTAGATTATTCCCTTACTCCATCAACCTTAATGTGCGTATAAGGACGAGAACAAGATTATTTAAAAAGTCATGTGACTATTACAGTGAATATGTAAATTGTCCACAATAGACTAGACCTATTCATAGAATCCCTACAGTGTGGAATCAGCCATTCAGCCCATACCAGCCCTCCAAAAGAGCATCCCACCCAATCCCTGCAACCCAGCATTTCTCATGACTAATCTACCTAACCTGCATATCCCTGGACACAATGGGCAATTTAGCATGGCCAATCCACCTAACCTGTACATCTTTAGACTGTGGGAGGAAACCAGAGCACCCAGAGGAAACCCACCCATACATGGAGAGAATGTGCAAACTCCACACAGTCAGCCAGGGGTGGGATCAAACCCAGGTCCCTGGTGCTGTGAGGCAGCAGTGCTAGCCACTGAGCCACTGTGCGAGCCATTCAGCAACTAGAAATCACATGTTGTCCTTTTCCCTTTGCTAGTGGCTCACCACGTCTCCTCACTCCTGCGCCTCGCAATCATGGAACCTTGATTACTTCAAAAGAATTTACATTAGTAAACTGATCTTGCCGAGCAATATGATCAGGGAAAGACACTCCAAAAAGAAACAAGAAATGTAATTTTAATCTGTCCAAAAATCCAACTATACTTCTTCAGCTGGTGAGATATAATCCTAATGCCTGCAACACTGGACAAAAATGCAATTTTGTCACGTAGCTGACTACAACTCACATTCTTAGGCTTCAGGCTGCTTGTTAGATTTTGCTTCTGGACACACTTAGGTCAATCTTGGTGCAATTTAATTGCAGAAAGTTAGACACATCATGGAGTTAACAGTGAAATTTTACAGATTATTCAGTATGATCTTGAGCGTGGCCATCAGAAATTTTGTCAATTTGGCGGTTATTTGTACAAGCATCTATAGCAGCCAGCAACAGTCCCAGCAATTAATCACCTGCACAGAGGAATTTATACCATCCAGATGGGAAAGCCATCCAAAATGAGAAAAATAATAAGACTAATTAATTCTTATCTGCATAGCACAATTAGATAAATGACCAACAGGCTCTGTCACCTATGGTTAGGGCTTGGATCCCAAAAAATTAACTCAACAACCCTCACTTCTTTAATGCAAAATCGTTCACTTTAGTTAACAATGGGAATGAAAAAAGTGAGGGTTGTTGGTGGGGGTAGAGAAAACTATTATTTGGATTAAACTAAATAAAAGGGTCAAACAAATAATAGTGTGGGACACATTGATGTATTAAACATAACCAGCAGATCTCTCTGTAGAATACACTTTAGGAGCACTTAAAATGTTGCACTGAGCGGTTAGTTCAATTGCCTGGCTGATTTGAATATTTTCAAAATAATAAATAATGAGGAGGTTTTCTAAGTTTCTTTTATTATTTTTCTCATGGTATTACACACATTGATAGAACCCAGATGGAGCTTTACTGGGGCAATGCTGAGCTATCATTCAATGTTGTAACAAGAAGCCGTACTACATGATTTTATCTAAAATGTGAGCTGAGCCACAGGTTAAACCCCTGAGAGACCACAAAGATTTTACTATTTGCCAACAAAATGTACAAGTGTCCAGGGCTGTATCTAAAATTAGAATGTGCAAATAACATGTTATCTATATTTTTAATTTTAGGCATAAATGATTATATTACTAGTAATTTGTTTGAAATACTTTCATTTAAGAAAAAAGGTACATAATTTTTTAAAATGTCAGACAACTTAAAATATCATGAAGAAACGTGCTCAAAGTAGACATAGTATTCAATTTTAGGATCTATATTAAAAGCATGCTACAGTTTTTAATTGGAAATATTCTTCAGTGTCGACTCCATTTGATAACAATACCCCATGAGATCATTAACTATCGCATGGCCCATCGATACCTGACAGCAGCAAACACTCAGATGGGGGGGAGGAACTGGGTTTATGTGACAAAGCAAAGATTATGTGTAAAAGCTGTTTTCTAAATTCAATAACACGGTCAATTTGAAAGAGCCTGCATGAGAGAAGGGCAGTGTTGAATTTTATACAATACTCACAGTGAAAGATAATAAAATACTTTTGTCACTGGGTGTTAGTTAATCTAAGACAAGAATGACTTTGTTGAAGGTCTCATTACTGAGGAGCTGTGTCTCATGTCCTGTCCAATAGCCTACCCCTCATTAAACTGTGCCTCGCTAAATTGCAGATTTGGGTAAATGGTGGGTGATATCAAGGCTTCAGTCTGACAAAATAGTGTGCTAATGCCCTCCAGTCACATTTTTTGCTGAGTCCAAGACCAACAACATAACAAGGTAGGCACTTTATTAACAGTTTTCAGCAATAATGCTTGCTTTCTTATTAATTCATTTCCACCCATTACTAAAAAATTAAATATTTAATCCTCTGACTGCTTTTCATTTTTGAAAGAATTGGTGCTTAATGGCAATACTGTAAAAGTGGTCTGCTTTCATAGCAAATTGCAGCATTCAGTAGTACTTTGCAGCTCTGCTCATGAATAGTGAATCCTTTAATGCTAAGATACTTCATTTTTACAGTAGCCTGCTCTTGTTAATTTGCCTACGATTACTGCTTTTGAGTATAATATATTATGTGCGGATATTCTTGTTTAAATTGAATAAAGGGGCATATGTGTTCTGTGTCCCTCCCCCTAACAACAAACTGGGTGAGGGATTGGAGCTCACTGGGGCTTGGAACTATGAGCTGGAGCCTGTATAAACACTGTCCAAGATGACAACCTTGGCTCATTCACAACCCCATCTGCAGCAGTAGGGGAATCCATTATTTTTATAATCCCAAGGGAGAGAAAGGTCCCTAGCATCATTACTTCTAGGGAAATGTAACTGACTTCACAGCACACCCTAATTTGCTCACCGTAATTATAGGTCATGCACTCCTTTGTAATTTATAAAACCTTTGTTCTTATCAATAATGAATGGCCATTGCCAAATCATACAACTATAATATTTTTATATTATGAAAATGTTAATGTGCTGCAGCTGAGGCTTATCAGCGGTCAGGCGCTCTATTAAGTAGTCACCAGTTAGTTCACGCAAATTGGTTATGTTAATGTCCTGCAACTAGAATGTAATACTTGGACAGGATGAGGTTTTGGCAATTAATTTTTTTCAGTCACCAGACAGACAGGCAAATTTATTTTCCCCCACTCTGGGAATAGGCTAAGAGGAGGTGAGGTGGAAAAAGCACTTCAGAGAGATATGTGACCTAATTGAATGCTCTAAATAAAGCAGAAACAATGGGAAGGATTGCATCCTCATTCATTCAGCTGACAATGTTTTGCAACTTAAACCTGTTTTATTAATTATGTTTGACATTTCCTTAATTAGTTTCATTTACATCAAATCAGCCCCTACCAGACTATTGCACCATACATCATTTCTCAGAATCTGCATACCTACAGAAAGCCAACTCGATTTAATTATACATAAAAAGTGTCTGGCTTATTCTCCGTGAGATGTTGTAGGAGAGGAATGGGTTGTAGCCTGAGTGCCATTATTTCTCCCCATTTATCTTTTTTGCACGTCAAAAAAAAAGATCAGGCCAAAAGGGCCTGGCATCTTATGCCCATCTCTAGGGTTGTGTCATAAAGCATTAACACAAAGGATGTGCTGGAAATGACAAGCATGGAGATTTTAATGTTAGAGTTTATTAACTGTCACAGACTGCCGTTATGCTCTTTCAACACATGCCGCACCTGAGATAAGCAGACACCACTAAATTAGGCTGATAGATAGATGGGCCTGACAGGCGTAAGCAGCTGGTGTTGAACAACTTAATCATCCAGCGTTTTTATAAGAGTTTGAATATCTATTGATCCAGTTAAAATTAAAAACGGATTGAGAAGGAGTCATGGCCTTAAAATAAGTTGAAGAGCTCTCTTATTTTTCAAAAAGTGTCAATTAAAAAGTGATTATTTTGCCAAAGTTGTTCATTTAGGGCTTTTGTACAAATAGAATCAGATGTTAATACAATAAGTTGGTTTTCTTTTCATCACTGTGTTAAATCAACTACCTTGTTTGCCGTAGTAAAACATACATTTAGTGTACAGATGTATCATAGTTATGTAAAACCATGAAAACTTCACAAAAACAGCAAAATAATTGAGCAAATAAAATGAGCTAAGTAGGGTTGTGCTGTGCTGAATCACAACTGACTGTGCATTTAATTAAGTTTTCCCTTACTGTCCCTTTTCGTGGTGCAAAACAAATAGGTTCAACTCTGGAAATGCCTCCATAAGCTTTGTACCTTGTGCTCCTTAAAAGCTCCTCAAAATGCATCTTTTTGAACACGCTTTCAGTCATTCCTAACAATTTGTTCTCTCTAGTTTGGCATTGATTTCCATTTGGCTAGCTGTGAAGTAGGTCCAGATGTAGATTATGGTTAAAGGTGCCGTTTGTTACAAGTTGTTGTTACCAAAGATTAAGAGGTGCTGGTATTAACAGATCCAAGGCAAATACTTATCCAAACAGTACTATATTCTCAAGTAATGGAGATCATTCAAGCATAGAATTTGCACTTTTAATCGTTTGTATTTCTCACTACATCTTGTTTAAAATATGTTTACATACTTAATAACTATAGAGTCACTTTTAACTTCACACCACCTGTATTGTTTGTAACCAACATTTTGCATCAATCTTGACAATAACAGTAGGAGCATATGGCACACAGATAAGGGAAGATGGCAGCTATTCAGGTAGAGAGACAGTGAAAACAGGGATGTTCAGATCCAATGTATTTTCATTTGCAATCCAAGAATAGTAAACTGAAAACAGCCAGGTCGGTGTTAAATATGTATGTGAATGTTGGTACCAGTGTCCTGAGGTTGTGGAGGGATGAGTAAGTCAGTTCTCTCACTCTGGATTCGGAGCCAATGTCAGTACGCACAGATATTTACCCAGTGAGCATAGGATCAAGTCCAGCAGTGTCGTTCCAAAGGTCAAAATGCCATTAGGAGATGCACTGACGAAACTTGCACATGAAGTATAATCAGATGGACAGAACTGGGGGCATGTAGAGTCTGTGAAAATATACCCCAATACCTTCAAGAGGAGGAGAAATGGGCAAGGAAGAAAAATAAAAATTAGCCAGGGGTGACCAGCCCAAACTTAGGTTATTTTTGTGATAATAAGTGGGAATTGTGATAAATCATAACAATGTTGGTAATAGAAAGTACACTATTGCAAATTATTGTTTCACAAACTTTAAACTTAAAAAGCCTTCACTTTAAACAAAAGCACCTAATTTGTTGGGCTGCCAAGGTGGAACTACACTAAGGACATTACTACTGTGTCTCAGTACCCTGCAGCCTGACCCTGTTTCTATAGCAGCATGCTGCACAGCAGCAGATGCAGTGGATTCAGAATCACATCCCTCTTACTCAGAAACTGCATGCAGAGATCTACAGACAGCACACTGAGGTTCACACAATTCTTAAAGTATATTTTTTTTAAATGAAAATGGCATTCAATCCCCTTTCATCTTAGCATAACGTAAATCAATCTCTTTTTAGGGGGCAGAGGGGATTTCCTTGTAGCAATCCAAGCAGGGGATTATGGCGGTCTCTCCTTACAACTGCTTACAAAAATGTTAAGCTACAACCAGCATAGAACAAATGAAAAAAGAATTAGCTGATGTGAAAAATTCTTGCCCAGTTCTGTAATGGATTTAAAGCAGCCATTTTATTTAGATGAAGCATCCTTTAATTTCATTTTGTTATAACATTAGTATGTAAGGGGAGTATTTTAATGTGCTCATCTCTCAAGCAGTGAATCCATAAAGCCATCACCTGTTTCAGGCCTAGTTTTCATCAAAGGGAATAAAAATGAAGAATAAAGGATCAGTGGTCCATTATCAGTAATAATGCTTTTCAATTAATCAGTAAGTAGGTACAAGCTGGAAAAAAAACATATTCAAATGACTTGCTGCTTCCAAAAGTACAGACTCTTTTTTTTTGTGGATGACATGTTAAGATGTAAATGAGAAAGAAAACTTACATAACCAACTGCAGCTGTGATATTCGCATCACTTCATTGTTCATTCATGCTCATCAGGTTCCACAACAGATTATTGAAAAGTACAATAGTTAAAGTATGTTCATAGATACAATTACATTTACAAGTGTCAGGTTATATAAAAGAATTTAAGATTGTATGAATCCAGTTGTGGATGAACTAAAGTCATTTTTGAGAATAACAACATACATGTGAGCCAAGTAAAAGGTACCAGCCAAAATTAAATATGGCTTATTAACAATTCAGCCACCATTTCAATGTTGATCGGGTCTGGTATAGATGGCGGAAAGGTGGTAGAAGAGGGTTGATGGCGCAGGTGTCATTGATGATGAGCTAGCTCACGACTGATGGACTCTCTTTAAAATATCTTTCTATTTCTTTTTTTATTCTTAAAACTATTCAATTCGCTCCAGATTGTGGCGACAGTAGAAAAGTGTTTCATTATATTTTACTGATTTTCTCACTGTAAAGTACACATGACAATAAAATCATTCATCAGTCATTCAAGAAGCATGATTGTGAATTTATAACGTTAATAGGGTGCAGAGTAACTCCAGTTTTTTCTGTTATCATTTAGTTCTACAGCTTTGTAGTTCTACTATAATTTTTAAAAAATGATTGACACCCTCAAACATTCATGATTTCTTTGCAACAAGACATTGCTGCCCTGAAGCCTTCAGTATTTTCAGCCTGTTACTATAATGTACATAATTGAATACTATACATACTTAAGACCAGTTTATGTGGTGCAATCATAATTTTGGTCGCTCTTCATGCATATTTCAGGGAAAAAAAGGTAGTTTTAAATCTTAAAGAACACAGGGAGCACTGTTTTATTGTCAAAGCTCCCATTGTAACACTTCCCACATGACACAAATGCTGCATTTTCATTTTCCCAGACACAACACTTCGAAAATGATTTTAACACAGCTTTTGGGTGATTTTCCCTTCACAATAGAAAGCACAGACACCATTAAGTTGAACCTCAGAGCAATTCACACATTGTAACTTTGTTGTAAGCATGTTTAAACTGTAGCCATTAAAAGCCATTAACACATTACTATTGCTGTTGGCCTAAAAAAACTGATCTACTCATCTTGCTGAAATCAGAAACTGTGAATTTGGTACTAATCTTCTACCCCATTTAGAGCAGTAACTGGAAGCTAAATTAACCTATAATTCATCTGCTGTTTTCCGCTATAAATGGTGCTGTTTCATTTGATCCAACCTTTCAAAAGAAATGACGAGCACAAATACATATCCTAGACTTTGCGACTTAGAACAATGAAGCCAACAGTAGGTGATAAGGCCACCATCAGACTGACTAAAACAAGACTTATGAGCTGTCTTAATGCCATTAATGTGGCGCGACATCAAAGTATAATACTTCAGATGCTGAAATTCGGAGATAAAAATCAGACGTTCTGGGAATAAATATCAGCTGGTCAGGCAGCATCTGTGGAGGGGAAGATGGTTTGGTGGTCATCTTACAATTCTCAGGCATTTTACAAGTGAGGAGGGAAAGTATTTGGAAAATTTTAAAACATACACACTTCAAAATTGAGAGTAAATTGATCATTGTAAATACATCAGTGATTTTACATTCATTTAACAAGGTAGTTCAAATTCTAAAACAGAAATAGAGAGAAAAACTCAGCAGGTCTGACTGCATCTGTGGAGAGAAATCAGAGTTAATGTTTTGGGTCCAGTGAGAAGTGTCGCTCGACCTGAAACATTAACTCTGATTCCTCTTCACAGATGCTGCCAGATCTGCTGAAATTTTCCAGCAATTTCTGTTTTTGTTTCTGATTTTCAGCATCTGCAGTTCTTCTGGTCTTTATTTACATAGTTCAAATGTTTGCCCATAACTTGATTGCAAATACATGATCAGTGGTATGAGATTGGATTGGATTCCTAGAGTCTACCTCATGCCTTGGGTGAACAATAATAATTTATAGAATCCCGACAGTGTGAAAGCAGTCCACACTAACCTTCCCACCCCTACCCATGGCTAACCCACATAGCTTGCACATCCATAAGACCATAAGACCATAAGACATAGGAGTGGAAGTAAGGCCATTCGGCCCATCGAGTCCATTCCGCCATTCAATCATGGCTTGACTATATGGGCAATTTAGCATGGCCAATCCATCTAAGCTGCACATCTTTGGACAGTGGGAAGAAACCAGAGCACCCAGAGGAAACTTATGCAGACACGAGCAGAATGTGCAAATGCCATAGAGACAGTCACCAGAGGTTGGAATCAAACCCAGGTCCCTGGCGCTGTGAGGCAGCAGTGCTAACCACTGAACCATTATCAAGATTAGAGTAGTACTGGAAAAGTACAGCAGGTCAGGCAGCATCCGAGGAATAGGAAAATCAATGTTTCGGATAAAAGTCCTTCATCAGGACTGAGCCATTGTGCCATCTCATCATCATTGTTGAAAGATTTTCTACTTCTAGCAATAATTACAATGTAAATGCCCACCTACTGATTTCTTCCTGATTGATGGGCATTTTATGTGGCTCCTTGGTAATAGAAAGAAGGAATAAATTGATCACAAATTACAATGAGTGAATACAATATTTGAATTTTTAATTACAGTCTTGTGATCAATCTCTGATTCTGAATGGTACACAGAGGGGTAACTATATCTATTTATAGTATTGAAAATTCACACCTATGCATTTCCTGTGCTGCCCTTCCATCACACTTTTGTGACAACATTTTCCATTTTCCATTCCAATGCCCTTGGTTATATAGGAAACTGTCTACGTAAACTTGTCATGGTGCAATTATTTCAGTTTGGTGGACCATCTCATTTTTGCATCTTTAGTTCCTTGCTATATAACTTCTTAAAAAAAAACTGCTTCATTCACGGACTGTGGGCCAACATTTATTGCCCATCCCTAATCGCCCTTGAGAAGCTGATGGTGAGCTGCCATCTTGATCTGCGGCACTCCACATGCTGCAGGTAGACCCACAATGCCATCAGAGAGGATGTTCCAGGAACAGAGACGTATTTCCAAGTTAGAATAGTGAGTAGTTGGGAGGGGAACTTGGTGGGGGAGGTGTTCCTGTGAATCAGCTGCTGAAGATAGCAGTGGTGGGTTTGGAAGGTGCTTCTAAAGAGCCTTGATGAATTTCTTGAGTGCTTCTCGTAGATGGTATGCACTGCTCAGTGATGGAGGGAGTGGCTACTCATTGACTGAGAACTTCCAAACCGACTCGAGAACATAAAACACAGCACAGTACAGAGTCGGAACAGGCCCTCTCGCCCACCGTGTTTGTGTCAATCATGATGCCATTCTTAAATAATCCCATCTACTTACACATGATCCATATCCCCCTATTCCCTGCCTATTCATCTGCCTGCCTCTTAAAATACTGCTTCCCAAATTCTGTCTTTCAGACGAGGCATTAAACCAAGGTCATGTCTGCCACTTGGCTGGACATAAAATATCCTTTGGATCCATTTCAAGGCAGAACAATTGCCTGTGTGCAGTTTCCTGGCCATCACTCCCAGTGAATCCATACCTGCTGCTGTAACACTTGCAGAAGTTATGACAGAGAGTTGATGGGTGACAAATGATAGAAAGATTGATGTACCCAAGTTGAATTACAGTGTGGGAGAGTTGGACACGGTCTACTTACTCATTCTGACCTACCTTGGTCCAGTGACGAAATATTTCTGGACAGCGAGAGATAGATTTAGACTCAATGGGTGACCAGGATATCTTTTGTATCTTACTTAGTTCTATGTAATCCACAACACAATGCTGACCTGCTTTCAAGACAGTTGAACCTGAGATGGTCTCATCCATTTGGTCCACTTGGATCTTCACATGCCGGAGCAGCTAAATTACTACTTTGGTGAGGCGAGGAAACATTTGAGCTACCTTCAGCTGCCACTTCCTGCCTATTGAAGCAGTTTATTGAGGTGTGGCCATTGTCATTTGTAATTCAACTTGGGTACATCAATCTTTCTATCATTTGTCACCCATCAACTTTCTGTCATAACTTCTGCAAGTGTTACAGCAGCAGGTATGGATTCACTGGGAGTGATAGCCAGGAAACTGCACACAGGCAATTGTTCTGCCTTGAAATGATCCAAAAGATATTTTATGTCCAGCCGAGTGACAGGAAGCCACAGCTGAGTGCTTGGTGATGACCAATACAGAACGAACCACTACAAAGAGCTGACTGGTAAAAGGTGCCCTTAAGCCCTCCTCTTTAAATTTAAACTAGCCACAAATGCATCAACAAGATAAGAACTGATGTAATTTACTAACTTAGCTGAAAAATCAGTTAATCACAAAACACAAGCAGTTTTTAATAAGCTTTCATTCAAATGTGTAGGTTTATATTAAATAATTGAAAATGACTCAACAAAATGATACTGAGCCATTTATCAGTTTAACTACTGTGCACCAGTTAGTTTATTGAGTAAATTAACTTTAAATATTTAAAATCTTTTAAAAGGTGCCTATTAACATCTTTCTGCCTAACTATAAGCAAAATTAATTCAAAGAGTCTCCTCAAACATTTGTAAATACTCAGTTGATGAGAACTTTCCATGCTCACTGGGTTGAACATTTGACTTTACTCAGAGACATGACTGGGGGGTTGGGCAGACATAGCTGAAGTCAATTGTGTTTACAACTTTAAAGACTATGCTGCTTTAAGAATTTCTTCCTGATGAAGGGCTTATGCTCGGAACGTCGATTCACCTGCTCCTCAGACACTGCCTGAACAGCTGGGTCTTTCCCAGCACCATACTCTCGATAGCTGAAGATTTGTCTTTGGAAAGTAACATGTTGGTTTGCCAGTGAGCTGACATCTCGGATTCATTTCAGTACAGTTTCTGGTGTGATAGCTAACTGCCTACACGGAGCAGGTCCACAATTGACACAATTAAAAGGCTAATTAAGGCTGATATTCTGAGCATACTGACTCCTCCACAGAGTCTGAGTACTAGGCAAGGCAAGACACTGGCTTCCCAGTACCAAACCATTATAGAGTTAAACTCATCCACTCCCCAGCAGCCAATATACTAAGATAATTTCAACCAATCGCCATCCTATGGAGATTTCCCCTTCTACTGTAGCAGTAACAGCTGTACTTAGATTTTCGGAGGGGAGTTTCCAGCCTAAGATGCCTTTCCTCTCACTGATATCATTGGCAGCTCCTACCTCTGAGGGCAGTGGGGTGCCAACCTGTGAGCAGTAGCAGATCATCTCTTGCTCCTCCAGTTCCAGGAGCTAGCTTCTTGTTCTATGTTGAATGACATGTGTGCTCCCTGGCTACTAATTGTTCACTAAATATCAATTAAAACCTCGTTTTTAAAAAAACACACTGGGTACCTGGCACCAATACAATCTATTCCCCACTGTATTTGCTGTACTAGTTTTAACACCTGGAAGTGCATTCAACAGCAGTGTCCCAGGACTAGAACTCAATTTGCTATTTAAGTCTGGGTGTCTGATCTATTTTGTACGGAAGAACAGTTTCAGACATGAAAGTTCAGTTCTACATGGAGATGATGACTCTACCAGGTTAAGAGGTGGGATGGTGGGGTAGGTGGTGGTATGGGTTTAATCCTGTCCCTGTTTGGTTAGGTCACTCAAAGGCAATTTTACATCCATTTGAAATCCCAGTGGACTGATGCAAGCAGCCAACAGAGTTTCATTCATGTCACCTAATCTTACCCATTGCAATTCTCTCTCGTGGCCCATCAGGCTCCATCTGGTGCACTGTGAAATTCCACTGAGTGTATTTTGAACCAGTTTAAAGATTATGGAAATGCTATTTCTATAGTTATATACTTGCGGTTAGAATTCTGCAGGTTTTGCTCTGGATTGGCTGTCCCAACTCTTTGTGCTCCAAAAACCAACACAAATTAAAATAGACGTTCCAGAATCTTGTACTTGGACTTATTATCACCAATTGTACTGTGAGGAATTTCATGCAAATGGTAGGCTGAGGAAACTCAAAGAGCTATGAAATTAAAGCATCAGAACTCTTAAAGACATAACCATCATAGGAGTTAGCATTGCATGAGGTATTTGTTCTGAAAGGGTTAGTGTTGGAGTCTGCATTACCCTCTAAGCAACCTGATGATGTCATGCAATGCTGGGGATGGAGAAATCAGGAGAGTAGATCTATATCTCAAATTAATCATCTGAGTACCTTAACGGTCTTCATAATGATGTCGAACCGACTTATGTAACTTGCCCATAATAGTTATCAAAGAATCAACTCCATCTTGTTAACATATAAGAATGTTCTTGTTTAAGACTTATGAGTAGTTGTTCCCCTGACTGCTGTAAACTAAATAGGCAACAAAAAGAGAATTAGTAGCAGAATTCTACTCAAAAAATATGACACAGTGATCAATGGTGGGCATTGGTGCTTAATATTACAAGATACAATGGTGAGAAAATCCCACCATTGGAGCAAGATCAAGGAATTTTGAAAATGTCAACTATGTTTCCAACTTTAAAGAATTTGTTGCTTATGAAGTACTTCTTCAGGCAGTCAACAGCTCCAAGCACTTCAAGAAAGAAGCAGTCAGCAAGAAAGATCAACAAGGGAAAAAATAGTACTACAGGTTTTAAGACAAACCTAGTAAGAAGCACAGAAAAAGCAGCAGAGGCTAGGATGAGCTTAGCTTAACTTGATAGTTGCTCATTCCATTAGAAAGCAAGGACCTGTAGCAGCATTCCCAGTTAGAGATTTGGCTAGGAAGTAAACACATTGGATCTTATTCCATAAAGTTAAAAATCTGTGTTGAACAAAGAGGAAATACTTTAAAAGAACAGCACAAAAACAGACTAAAAATACAAAACGGTTTGCCGACAGTTCACAACGAGTGTTGCAGCCATAGTGATTGGACATCATGAGACATGGTAGTAATAGGGAAACCAAGGGCAATAAAAGCACTTTATGGTGAGTTTATAGCACTAGGAATGTGGCAATGCAGAATTAAGACAACAAGGGTAACAAGTTAATAGCTAAAGCAATCAACGTCTCACAGAAGATCGTTAGAAGATTTTTGAGGCCATGGTAAGAATGTAAAACCTGTAACACAGTCCTGATGGGAAGATTTTATTCATGCTGCAGACACAATAATTGAAAAGTTGTAAGGAGGAATGGACATTGTTTATTACACCATGAAAGGTGGGAAATCATCAATTTTGCCTGCAAAAAGTGAGGAACTTTGATTTTGACTGCAAAGGTTTGTGGAAACTCCCAGGAAGCTGTACAATTATATAGCATTACTATTTAATGGAACTAAAGCTTGAAAAGATGGAAAAGAATACAGTTTTTCTCACATTGCAGAGTTCAAATCAGAGTCAAAAAATAAAATGGCAGTACAATTTTCTGACATAAAATTCTTCAAGGCAAGGGGATTATAACAGTTTTGAGATAAAAAAACTTTAAATTAAAAATAATGTGACATGACTGAAAAAATATTGCTACCTGCAAAAATCAGTACGAGGGATGGGCTAAATAGAACGCAGAATTGGACATGTTGGAGAAAGCAATTCTTACGATTTAAAAGTTGCTTCAAACCTAAAAGCTAAAATCACAAGATAACATGCAATTTTGCTATTATACTCAGTACTACAGAAATTGACATTATAGGTTGACAAAACAAAATCGGAAGATTCCATTGAGTGCCCTAGAATCTTGGCAGAACTCAAATAGAGGCAAGAATCTATTGAGATTACCGAAATTGACATAAGATAATTTTTTTCACACTGTCAACAGGAAAAATGTTACACACGTCGCAGGACTGCTGGAAATGTTTTCCATTTCTATCATCACTGCAGAAAATTCTGAAGACAAAATTCAGGAAAGGTTGCTCCAAGAAACAAATACTGGTTACAAGAATGAGATGTACAGTCTGCTTGAACTCAATGACGAATCTGAACTGAAGCTGTACAGACAGCAAACCAGCCTGCTGAACAATTTGATACATCAGATTTGTCTTTAGTGCTGGATGATGAGCTGACACCAGTTCAAGAGAAAACATTTCAATCCTTTGTCCTTCGGAGAATGATTGTCAGTATCATCACTGATGATGTGAAAATATCTAGCCCCCAAAAAGACAGTCACAGAGCGCAACTGGAGATGTGCAAACCAATCAACATGTTGAGGTAAAGAGCTTAACCCAGATGTATCAGCAGATTGAGGGTAAAGATTTGCTTCACAAACTGTGGATGTGTTGCTTCCAACTCCATGGAAACCAGACCAATATCTAATGATTCAAGGACACAGCGAAAAAGAAATTATCTTAAAATCCAGGATTCCACAAGAAACAGAATATTTGTTTCAATAGAGCAGCTAGATTCCATAATGGACACTCTTGAGATTAAAAGTTCCCTAAATAATATTATGGGCAACTACATGATTCGACATGGAAGAGATTGTCTAGAAAAGGAATTTAGGAGATTAAAGGTTCCCCAGAGAAAGTAAGAAATACCTTCGGTTTTGGATGGATTGACATTTTCTGAAGAACATACAAGAGATAAAAGATCCTCGAGCAGAGAAATCTTTTACACAAGAATCAGAATCAAATCAACCTTTAAAATAAAGCAACTAGTCTTCCAAGTTCAAAGGGAATGTATTCTGAAAGAATTGCGAAACCTCAAGATCACTGAGCTTGTGAATTCAGAGACTAGTGGGAGATGGAATATTAGTGAGTGTAAGTGTAGCAATATACCTGAATGTATATGATTTAACGATGGGAAAAAAAAGGCTTGGGAAAAAATATTGATAAATTTCTGAAAGGATTCATGTTGAAGCTGTGTTAAGATCCATCCAATTTAATAACGTCACACAGTCTTTGGGAATTGAACAATGGTCTAGCACAAGGTTGCAATGGAGATGATGTGTTGTCTCTGTCTCCCAATAGGCTTTGTAATTATGTCTAACCATTCAATGTAGCTTGTTTATTGCACAACAGCAATACATACTGCATCATTATCAAGACAAGTGTGTTTTTGTATTAAGATGGCAAAGTAGTTTATCCTCTACCACTGCTACACTGCTACCCTTTGACTGAGCATTGAAAGGAGCAATTGGAGTCATGGTGCAATGGTACAGTCTCTGCCTCTGGGCCAGAAGCCTGGGTTCATGCCTGGACAAGTTGATTAAAATATTAAGACCCATTGAGGGGTTTATCTTGGTTACTGTTCATTTATATAAAAAAATACAGAAAGGAGGATTGATGACAACACTTAACACAAGCTCCCAGTTGTTACTAATGCAACATTTGACATGTACTAGGTATATTCATGTTGAGGAATGGAGATAGATAATGACCCTGTGATGAGCTTCATAGTTCCACAGTTAACTTAATACTAAAGCTGATCATGCAGGGTCCTGCCTGAAATGTCAACTCTCATGGTGTTTGACCTGCTTTGCTTTTTCCAGCTCCACACCTTATTGACTCTGACTTTCCAGCATCTGCAGTTTACTATCTCCAATTTAATATTAATGCTGACTAACAAATAATACATTAGGTAAATACAGCATCAAACAATGCACATCATGGATGCACCTAAACATCTGGGAGTGGTTCTAGGTATGACTATAAGAAAGATGTATTGGTCAGTCTGCTTCTCCCCTATTTCATCAGTTACCTGCTGCTGTCAATCCCATTACTGCAACACATGAACGTCCCTGTCTAACAGGATCCTATGAAGCCTCCCTCCTGCTTGTAACAGACCTCAGGTACATCTGTATAGTGATGTTCAAATCTAGCTGCGCAGTGGTATAGAAAGCTGGAACATTTGTCTCCAGTACTATCAGGACTCGGAACACAAAATGCTGGATCCTAGGGTAACCAAAAGGAACCCTCAGTGAATCAAACTGTATAGTCCCCATCCACAACCCTCCCACCACTACAGACTGACTATAGAATATTCTATTGATTACAGCACTATGAAAGCAGAAGCCATTTTTCAAATACCTCCACATCCGAGGATCCTTCCTTTATCATGGTGGGGGGTGTGCATATGTGTTTTATCTCATCGAACTTGGTCATATTTGTGCTACTGGATTTATGCTCTCATATCTTCTGATGTAACGTATTCCTGTTCAGTTTCCCTATTTATCCCCCTTTTGCTTCACTCTCTAGAGACATGTGCAGACAGAGATTTTGGGCTCTTTGATGGAGACAGTGAGGTGACGGGACAGAGGGAAGAGCCATTTGCAGTTGGGACATTTTGAGAACAGAGCAGTGGGCCCTTGAGAGGGACGGAGGCCTGAGCAAGGGTGACCTTTTGGGCTTCCCACTCCCTTAGGTCCTCCCTCCAGCTTCAAAAGGAGGCTGGAGAGGAAATGGTTCTTAGGTGAATGATATTTGGCTGTCTCAAACGATGCACTGGGTGGACATGTAAACTTGTAGACAGGTCAGGGGAAGATGGGGAGATGAAAAGACAGCAGGTAGGTTACTAACTCTGCAAACCCCTCAGAGTAAAATTCTGCCCATTATCATCCTTTTACCAACCATGGACTTTTCTTCCACTTTTAGGAGGCAGAATTTTACACTGAGGAGTTTGTAGAGTTGCAGAGACAAGGGGCATGATAACTAATTGCTATTTTGCAAACTAATGTTTTTTTATCCTTTGCTGCATTCATTAAAGGGTTTTGTTTGGGACTGCAGATATTTCTTTATGTATATTTGCCCACAATTGGCACTAATGGTTAAGAAACAAAAGGTATAACTTAGACCGACCCTCAGCTTCCAGAATCCAAAAGTGAGGAACTCGACGACAGTGTTTTAATGTGTACAATTCATTTATTAAAACTAGAAATTAGATTAGATTAGATTTCTTACAGTATCGAAACAGGCCCTTTGGCCCAATCAGTCCACACCGAACCTTTGAAGAGTAACCTACCCAGACCCATTTCCCGCCACCCTCCCCCCACCCCAACTCTCCCAACCCCCTCCCCAACCACCCCCCCCCTCCCTAACCCCCCCCCCCAACCCCGACTAATGCACCTAACATGATGGGCAATTTAGCTTGGCCAATTCACCTGACCTGCACATCTTTGAATTGTGGGAGGAAACCAGAGCGTCCGGAATTAGTCAGATAATCACTGAAGTGATGATAATCTGATGTTCAGTCAGCATTAGGATTTGAACTTAAACCTTCCAGCCAACACTACTACAGGGCTTTCAGAGCAGCGTTGTACTCCTTTGTCAGTACGAATCTAATAAGTTCTGTTAACTCTGTGCTTTTCAAAGGTTTGGTTGGTCATGATCTGTGAGTTGATGAAGCAGCAATTGTTTGTTGTCAATTATTTACAATGGAATTTTAATTAGAAACCCAAACCAATTTCCCATGACAATTTTTTTAACACACATTTCCAGTAGCTCTTCATCCTTAATGAAGGGAAAAAGCAATGAGGAAATAGAAACCATCTTTCAGTTCTTCTGGCAGTTAATTGAATGTCTTACTAAAGTATAAATCTGGACTTGCCCTAAAGATTTATCCTCCAAGACATCTTATTGTGTCATTCCCCTCACTAAAAAAATCACTGGAGGGCCAACACTTGTTGATTGTTGTTTGCAAATTGCAAATTCTACTTACAAGTGACAAAGGCTGTTCAGGAAAATGGAAATGTTACTTGTTCTACTGACACTGGGATTGAGAAACATTGCTGTAAAAGCAGCTTTGCTGTGCTTCAAATTCATGCCATATTTAATCTGAGAGTTCCAGAAGCAAAATGTAAACCATTGAAAAACACGTCCCACATGCTCAGTGTACAAAGTTAAAAATCACACAACACCAGGTTATGGTCCAACAGGTTTGATTGGAAGCACACTAGCTTTCGGAGCGATGGTCCTTCATCAGGTGGTAGTGGAGAAGCGTCGCTCCAAAAGCTAGTGTGTTTCCAATTAAACCTGTTGGACTATAACCTGGTGTTGTGTGATTTTTAACTTTGTACACCCCAGTCCAACACCGGCATCTCCAAATCATGCTCAGAGTGGTTAACGTGCCCTAACATTATTTTAACATTGCAACATCACACCCAATAATGCAGGAATATTCTTCTTAAAGTAGCTAGACTTTAGAAGTATAAATACTTATATAAGGGGCATATAGTATTGTGATTCACTGAAAACAATAAACATCAACAGACTAATATTTTTACCATTACGTTCTTTATGACAGATTAGATATTGCTGCACTGTAATATACTGTTTTGGTGCAAGAAATTGCAAAAGAAATTCAAACAAAATAACAAACAAAATCTTTCACACTTATTTTGCTTTTTTTTGTGTATTCTCTTTCTTACCCCTGCAATCTTCATAAGGCTGCCCTTTTAACACAAGCAGTTCTTGACCCTTTTAATGTCATTTCTCAACTGCTTGTGGACTGTGGGAAGAATAAAACAGAACACTTCAGTTGGCCTTTCCATAGCAATTCAAGATTCAAAGGAGTTTCCACTGGGTTTTCTGTGTATCAGAAATAATGTACATTGTAAGCTTCATTCACTTTAATTGAGACCTCATCCAGTTGTCAAAGGAGAGGCAACAGAGCCAGTCTTGGCCCTTCAAATTTTCAGAGGGAGAGAGCTATTTTTAGATGATCTTGACATCAAAAGTGCTTTAAGCAGTAGCCTGACCGAAGCAAAGGCGACAACTTAACTTGGTCCCTAATTTCCATCTTGTTAATACTTTACAGAACACTCTCAGTGGAATAGTGAGGAATGCATTCTGAAGCTTTTCTCTCCTTCTCTTATCTGTGTTGGTAGTGTTCCCCAATACACAATGTGAATTCTACACAGGAATGAATACAAAAGCAGCCTCTGCTGATTCACTGATTAGATTCAGCAGGTTATCTGTGTCAGCTTGTAGCTCAGATGAAGGCTCCCCATTGGCTCGAAAGGACAGCTCATTTCTTGTATCACAGTATAAACCTGCTCATAACCAGCTTGAATAAATATGGATTTTAAACAATTCCAGACCCGATTGGAATCACAGTAATTCTTTCATTTTTAAGCACATAATGTATGACTCATTCTCATAAAAATTTATACCTCCATTCTCTACTTTAATTTATGACCAACCTTGAGGCCGATGTTATATGAACATTAATAGAATGCCTGTAGATCAAAAGCATCACATTCTTTGCATTCTCTGATATTATTATTTCAAAATGGTCCAAACCATGTTATGTTTTGCTTAATGTACGCTCTTGTCAGCCGTCCATCTCACAACAATTACAATTGAATAACAAATTAGAAAATCACATATTATCTTAATCATTCTAATAATTTAGATTTACTTTATTAAATTTAATTAATTTTTAATGACCAGTCTGCACCATGTCACTTAATATGCTATAAGTTTGGTACTTTGTTCATATTTCAGTTTATTCTGATCATTAATAAAAAGTAACGCTATGTTTTTATTGTCATTGCTCTCGATCATTCAACTCACGTTTTATTTAATTTCTGTCAAATACAGATACAGTGACTAATTCTTGTGATTTAAATTTTAATATTACCAAAGAAAATATTAAAACATTTATAAGATCCAATTTTATAGCAGCACTGTTCATGTTTGCATTTAGTTTTTTATATGTGGAAGCTTTTTTTTTGCTCTGCACCATAAGTTACATTGTCCAAGCTGTAGACCAGAACACATTCTATTCATTGGGTTCCCTGTCCACTGCTTTTGATGGTCACCATTAGCCAAAAGGTTTTAACAGCACCGACAGTCACAATATTTTTAGCCATTTTCTCAAAAATAATCTAATGTTTTAACTTACAGTTATCAAAGTTCAATCTTTTTTCCATGGATTTGAAATATTTATTTCTCACCAACCCACTCCTTGATCCTTCTTAATGTCATTCCTGCCACTACCTCATTTCCCCTTTCCCAAATCGGTACCATTTTGCATCCTCTTTTACATTCACTTGTTTTCTTTTACTCTCCTTTTTGGGTTAATTTATGTGGCAATGCAATGCCAGCCTGTAGCACTGCTACATCAGATGTACCAGAGGCTAAATGCACAGTGGAACTCCTTAACACTGCTGAACAATGTGTCTTAACCCTGCATACAGAAGTATATCTATTTGCCATTCTAAAGCACTCCTGAATTAGCTCAGTAATGAATGCTCAATTATGCCCCAAGTGAGGCCTGTGTTGAGACTCCCCAAACTCATTTCACATCATGCAGAGACTTTCATCTCTTCTTTCTGTGTTGAAATCAAACACTTGCTTGGTTGCGATTTCACAGCTGCTGACAGCACTCCATCACATTGTCCCCATGACTCTGCTAGTGTGAATGTAGGTAGTGAATGTCAGAGAGTTGCTGTACTCAGAGGGGACAGAAGGTCATCACAGCATAGTGCAATCCGGTTGTCAACCAACATCTTTGAACACACCCTTTCTGACTCCTTAATGATACCATCACCAAGCTAAAATAATCTGATTTGGCAAAGTTTAACCGATCACCCTGAGATTTTCCTGGCTTTGAAGATTCTTTATCAATCCAAAAATTATCGCCTTTTTCTTTCTTTATCTACTATCTTAACATCCAATCATTCTTTCATCTTTCTTTAGAAATACATTCAGTTTCCTTTTTTGCCAATCCTTCCTATTGATATTAACATATAATCATGATCCTGGGATGGTTGTATAGTCCAATTGCAATTATAGTTTAACTCCCATGAAGAAACAACATCAGACAGACAATGTTCTGTATGTGACATTTTAAGGAAGAATTTTTTTTATTAAAAGCAACAAACAGAGGTTTTAATCCCCTTTAGATGAGAGACATTCAACTCAGAAAATAACTTCATAAAACATAATGGAAAATTTAAAATTCTTCTTAAATTGTTATTCAAACACAAGATCACTTAAAAGAGTTTTCTTTCAATGTACTTCACCAACAACATAACTCTACAGCAATTTGAGTTCACATAACATTGACAACATATGGTTCTGAAACATGAAATAGCAATTGGCAAGTTACATCTGGAATTTTCTGGTCACTAAGGGAGCAAAATCAATACTTCATAGAAATCTAGTGAAAGGTAAGAATGACAAATAACTCAAGCACATAAAACATAAACCTCATGATCAAGAAAGAATTCCTTTGGTCACAAAAGTGGTTGGAATGTTTTGTCTGCTCTGTGTTTTGCCATATTGTAAAAATGTCCTCAAAGAGTTTTTCAGCATCTCAGGTGCATGAAATCAATTAACTCAGCAAAAATAAAAGGAAAATCTTTTGATATGGGCTGCATTACTGTCCTTTCCTGGTTGCCGCGTCAAGGTGGTGACAATTGTTCAAAGTGTTTTTTTTAAACTGACCGGTATGTTAGCTTCCTGCAGTGTTAACAAGATTTTATGGAACTATATTCAGTTGGTAGGCCAGATTGGATGCGAATGCTGGATTCCCTTCCCTGAAGGACTCAAATGCACCAGTTAAGTTTTATGACAATTTTTAATGATCATTTTTTTCACCTCATCAGCCTACATATTTATTGAGATCTATTGGATGTTGTTTCACAATGTTACATGTAAAGATGTGAGTCTGTGTTCTCTAGGGTGCTGGTCTATGAATGAATAAATATCACACCACCAAAACTGAAATGTTGCCTTCCTGATATATTATTCTGACTTCCCCTTTAAACCTAATAACTTCATATAATTCCATTACATTTCCTGAGAACAGGCCTGGATTTTAGTTTTTGTCTTGGATCTTCCTTTCAATTTGACAATGAATTCTTCACAAACACACTCACAGTATGTATTAAACAGAACCAAACTCATTTTCTCCCTTCAATGGTTGATTCATGTTCATAAGCCATTTCCATTCCTATCTTGTTTCGAGGTTCAAGATTTAAACACCTATTTGCTTCTTGGATGTAAAATTTAAACTTCTCTGGTTTATTTTTGTTTGACATTTTAATCTCTATATTTTGGAACTCAGAACGAGTAGACCACCTGCTCTTTATTCTTTGCCAAAAGTATTAATGGTTTTTAAAAAATGCAGATTAGTGTTATGTAGTAATAATAAGTTATTAATTCAATGCAGTAAGAAACAGTAAGATACCATATTTACTTGTGAATAAATTATTTGATTAACAATATTTAAACATTGAAAATATTTATTATTACATACTAAGGATATCAAAATATTTATTTTAATGACTAAATTACAGCGTGCAAGACATTTTGGTTTCCTGTGATAAATATGTGGTTTAATCTTTTTATAATTTACTGCTAATTTTGCTAAAATATAATTATGTATTTAATACATATACTTTTAAAAATGTATAGTCCTTCTACTTACATTATCACTATAGGGACTGAAGAGACAAACTACAATAAAAAACTGTATAAATGAGAATTTTTGTAGATACCAAAAATATGAAAGTATCTGCAAAACTGTAATGCTATTTAAAACAGCAACTGTATTATATTGATTTAGATGCCTTTTTTGATTAATTGACTCATCTATTTAATTGTCTAAAGTGTTTGGTCCTGCTGCTGTGTAATTAAAAGGGAAGCACTGTGCTTTTTTCAGACCCAAGAGAGTAGAGGAGTTGAAATAAAATGATAAGTCATGGATAAAGGACTTGAAGAAAGGCAATGGACATTTTGAAGGTCAGCTGGTCATTTGTTCTTCCAACACCCCTAAAACATAAACTTACTGCCTAGTGACTCTCAAAGAGTCCGCCAGCACTTAAAGAATCTAAATGGCAAGTGTGGTCATTGAATCATCCTTATTACAGAATGACTAAAAGAGCTTAGATTCAGTTAATTACCTTTGCATGTTTTGTAGGTTGCTGCTATTTTTCAGTTGTGAACTTCTGCAAACCACAACGCCTTTATCTTCATGTTAGGCAGCACAGCCACAAGCCTGTTATATCAGGAATCACAGTGACTACGTCGACGTTGTGGTGTATTGATTGCACTTTAATTAATCAATCAATACTTTTTTTTTAAACATTCAATAATTTGCCAACTCTATTACAGTACTTGTGAATATTTTGTGTCTGGTGATACAGTAAACCTCTGCTGGGAACTGCTAATCAGAAATCATTTCTGTTTACTGAAGTGAATTTGGATGCAGTCCAGGCCTTGCGCAAGGCTTTGACTTCATATTGCCTGTAAAATTAAACAAGTAACTGTGTCACTGACACAGCATTTTCTGAAAAAAGAAGTGAAGCTCTATTTTGAACTCGACTGAATGAAGTTGCTCTATTTAATGAGATTTAAGATAACTTTTGTTTGTCTCATTTCTATTTTACTTCTTGCTGTTGGGTTTCAAGTCATATAGCATCAACTCTACTCTATTAATTAACCACCTGATACTTTTTCCTGGATAATTAGGTACCCATTAGTTCTAATCAAGTAGTTACTTAATTATTTCAGTAATTAGTCTAATGGTCTAGCAAATTGAAGCTTTATCACTTTTGGATACTTAATGTTCTTGGCAGGAAGGATCAGGGGTGTCAGGATTCTTGCTCTGGCAATCAGGCAGAAAAACTGTTTAACAAATAACTGAACTCCAATAAAAGTAGGAAAAATAGGCAGTAATCTAACATATTATCAGCTCGTATAAAGAATGTGTTTTTAATCAATATAAGATTTGTTGTTGATCATCTTGTTTGTTGTTTCTGCTTGTGTGGCTGGGAAAAATGTGCCAAAGAAATGTGAATACTGAACTTTTTAAACCATTTTTAATGAGATGTAGCACAAAAGAAAATTATTGTTCGTATTTTACCCAAAATGATAACAAAAATCTCATATTCTCTGTTCCTTCATTTCTTTTAGCCAATTTGGCTATTTTGTACTAGCATCTCTCTCTCTTGATTATTAAATGAAATTTTCCTTGTCACAACCAGTATAACCATTAGAAACACCTTTGATTTGGAAACAACTAGATTTGTTTGTTTGAAGTGAACATTGTCTATTTAATTAAAATGTTTATTTGACTAAGGAGGAATTGACTGTTCAGGGGAACTGAGGTGCTGTGAGCACAAACCATCCCCAGAATATCTGTCTCTCAGATTTGAACACATACTTTTGTGGGCTCTAGAGTGTTACTTTATTTAAAAATTATGGTTAACATGGGATGGCATATCATAATGTTGTATTAGCTAACTATCCCATGAACTCCATTTCTAAAGACATGAGGCCCTTTTAAATTCCTTTCCAAGTGACTTCCCAGGCTATACACTCAGTGTACCCACAACAACAAGAAAACAAGTTGTTATCAGGTCTCTGTCAAAGCTGAATCAGTTATTTATAGTCAGACAAAAGTGGCATCAACATGGTTCTCCATTCCAGTTTTCCTTATTCTTGCCATTCCCCATCCACCTTGTTCCCAAGAAATTGCAGGCTCCAAAAACTGGAGTGGTTTTCGCAATTCTGCAGTGTGGGAATTTACAGAACAGATCTGCACGCTGCAACAGCGTGCCGTTGATGTTCCATCATCCCATTTGTCTCTCTCTTTTTAAAGGAAACCCCATGGAGTTTATTCGTTCGTCACAGATGCCAGCTTCGCAGAGCAGATCGGCAACTAATGACCATTTTCCAAATGTAGGAGAGCACTCAGAGAAAAAAAACATTTAGTCAGATACACAAACAAGATAAATACTTCAGACTGACAGCCTCTTTCTCCGCTGTACTGCCACTCATGATATTCAGTGAGAGCCCCTCTAGCTTACTGATCTGCTGAGTTTTCCCAGCAATTTCTGTTTTGGTCACTTACAGCTATACACATTGCGGAATATCAGAATGTTACACATAAGTAGAAATAAATTGTGCATCTAAATTCATGAACTGAAACAGTGGAACCAGTGAAGGTAACAGAAAATTTGTCAGAATATGTTGATTGGAGACAAATGTAAGATAAAGCAATTTAAACTCAATAGATAGTTTTTTTAAGAAAACTGTGATGTTGATTTCACTGGTTCTTGTCTCTCAGCACAAAGATGATACTAATCAAATAGTTCACTGCAGCCACTCCCCAAATCAATAACTAAATTTAATGCTAGAAAGATTTTCCAGCAATGCTATCAAATTTCAGGAAAATGAGACTGAAATTAAAATCAGTTGTAAATCAACTTCATCTACCACCTCATATTTATATTCCTTCTGTTACTGTTACATATGGACAAAATCTACTACAGCAATTTGCCAAGATTCCTTTGACAGCATTTCCCAAACCCGAGATCTCAACTGCTTAGAAGAACAAAGGAAACAGGCTAAGTGGGACATCACCAAAACTTCCTCTCCATCAATCCCAATCCTGATAAAATCACCACTTTTTTTCACTGCCACTGGGTCAAAATCCTAAATCTACCTCCTTGACACCACTGAGGGTGTATTCACTCTGCGTAGACGGCTGGGGTTTATGAAGGTAGCTCACCACCACCTTTTCAAGGGCATGTAAGGATGGACAATAAACACAGTCTTTAAGGACAAATGTAAAAAAAAGTCATTTCCTGAGCAAAATGAGTAATGACCTCACCTATTGGCTCCTAGTTATGGAAAATAGTGCAACAAGATGCAAGGCTTTGGGTAACAGTAAAACGCAAAAGGTGATTAAGAGAAGAAAATGAACTTTAAATATTGAATAATATGATAAAAAATGCTGGAAATGCATCTCAAAACATAAATAGGATAAAAGAAAGTTCAAAATATTATACTTGGTATTTCTATTTGCACAATAAAGTGTTAGCTGAAAGTGAGGACTGCAGACGCTGGAGGTTAGAGTCGAGAGTGTGGTGCTTGAAAAGCACAGCGAGTCAGGCAGCATCTGAGGAGCAGGAGAATTGACATTTCATGCATAAGCAATCCATCAGGAACCTTCCTGATGAAGGGCTAATGTCCAAAACGTCGATTCTCCTGCTCCTCGGATGCTGCCTGGCCGGCTGTACTTTTCCAGCACCACACTCTCGACCCACAAAAAAATGTTGCCAAGATAATTTGTCCAAGAAATGATCTTTAACTCTGTTGTGACAGGAACATAAGTAATTCTCAAATAATGCAAGAGTCACATTCCTGAAAATAACTGCACTAAGTGAGACTATATTACTGTAAACACATACTCACACAGAAACGCATATCAGTGTTTAGATTATGTTCCCAGATGTTAACCAGGCCAATTGGCCATCCTTTTTAACAGAGTGGATCTTCCTGCCGTTGCTCTTCTTTTTATAATACATTGAAAAATACTGCCTTCATTCCCACCAATAGGGGATGAAACTGATCATGGCTAAAAGTGGCCAGCCCTTGTTGTCATCCTTTATTGGACATTTGTAATAAAGATAATAAACATTGCATGAGAAATTTGGAACCAGTTATGAAACTACAAGTGAATTGGAGAAAACAGTGAAGATAGAAATAAAAACTTGTCCAAGATGGCAGCGGGAGTAGGACTCATCCGCTCCATCTGCTTATTTTCCTTTATTCCCTTTCTGGTCTTTTGTTTCAATTTTCGTCTTGCCTCCCAACCTTGGGCTGCATCAGTAATGTCCGTGGTGAATTCAGCATGGACTCCCAACTTTGAGGTGAATCCAGAGCAGACTCCTGGCCTCGAGGTGAATCCAGAACAGACTCTCAGCCTCGAGGTAAAGCCAATACAGTCTGGAGGAGATGCCTGGTGCGGTCTGGATGTGAGGACCAGTGAGGCCCGGTGCAGTCTGGAGGTGAGGCCCAGCACGGCCTCGAGATGAACCCAGAGCGGACCCCCGGCCTCGATGTGAATCCAGGGTGGACTCCTGACCTCGAGGTGAATCCAGAGTGGAATCTTGGCCTCGAGGTGAATCCAGACTGGACTCCCGGCCTCGAGGTGAATCCAGACTGGACCCCCAGCCTCAAGGTGAATCCAGAGTGGACTCCCGGCCTCGAGGTGAATCCAGAGCGGACTCCTGGCCTCGAGGTGAATACAGAGCGGACTCCTGGCCTCGAGGTGAAGCCAGCGCAGTCTGGAGGTGAGGCCTGGTGAGGTCTGGAAGTGAGGTCTAGTGAGGTCTGGAGGTGAGGTCCAGCATGATCTAGAGGTGAGGCCTGGTAAGGTATGGAAGTGAGGCCTAGTGAGGTCTGGAGGTGAGGCCCGGTGAGGTCTGGAGGTGAGGCCCGGTGAGGTCTGGAGGTGAGGCCTAGTGAGGTCTGGAGGTGAGGCCTAGTGAGGTCTGGAGGTGAGGCCTAGTGAGGTCCTTCTTTGCTTGGAAGGACTGTAATGTTGAACTTCTTATTTCTTTATTTTTCAAATTTATTTCTAAGAATCTGTATCTGGGTTCCTTTGCAAATTTTTCGTTGCACTCATGTGACAATCAACCTAATTCTAATTCTAAATTTCAGACACAGCTGGATGAGTTAGAACGTTATCTATAAAGACTTAGAAACAAAACAATATGCTTCTTGAGATGGGAAGAAATATCAATCATCTATTAACTGTCAACCCTAACATTGCTTATACATCTGTCAGCATATCAATGATCAATAAAAATCATGTTATTGTGAATCAGTCATGGTATTGGAATGGAGTAGTGAAGTAAAGTTATGGCAAAACAGCAATATTTGAAATCATGTTAAGTGAGGACAACTTGTATACTTATTCACTAACTGCATTGTAATTAAATCAAATAATAAAACAATCTTACAAAGCCTTTAAAAATGTTGTGCTACCAATTCTAACACAGACAATTCCCTTCTGAAAAACTGAAAACAAATTCAAATGATTTATGTCAAAAATCAGTGTGTTAGGATTATTAATCAACACAATTTTTCAAATTAAGAGCACTCACTTATAAAATTATTCAATATCAGTACATACTAGGGATGTGACATGGCTGTTAACTTTATTCTGCTACACATGTCTGTGAAATTTATGGTTCGGCATGCAATGCAAACAGCAAAATGTCATAAAGCTATAGAACTATACAGCACAGAAACAGACCCTTCAGACCCAACTCACCCATGTTGACCAGGTATCCTAAACTGATCTAGTCCGATTTGCCAGCATTTGGCCCATATCTCTCTTAACCCTTCCTATTCAGGCACTCATCCAGATACCTTTTAAATGTCATAATTGTACCCACCTCCACTGCTTTCTGTGGCCGCTCGTTCCATACGTGTGTGTGAAAAAGTTGCCCATTTTTCCACTCTCAACTTAAAACCATGCCCTCTAGTTTTACAATTCCCTACCCTGGGAAAAAGACCTTGGCTATTCACCCTATCCATGCCCCTCACGACTTTATAAACCTCTATTCGGTCACCCCTTCAGCCTCCGATGCTCCAGGGAAAATAGCCCTTGCCTAATCAGCCTCTCCGTAATGCTCAAACCCTCCAATCTAGGCAACATCCTTAAATCTTTTCTGAAAAACAAAGCTGCGAGAAGTTATTTGTGGTTCTAAAAAAAAACTGTTCTGATTTTGATTTTGCATCAGAAATGTAAGCGAAGAAGAGTTGAATTAACACTGCATCTTTCACATGCTCAAGGCATCCCAAAACACTATTCAGCCCAATTACATATTTCGGAGGTGTAGTCACCATTGTAACATAGGAACCCTGACTCCAGTCTTCATGAAATGAGTTTGCACTAACAACAATAATAATAATAATTTGTTTTTAAAATAAATTGTCTTTAGTGACGTTGATTGAAGGATAAATATTGGTCAAGACACCAGGATAAAGTGTCAGAATTCTAAAGACTGATAGCAGTGGGGATGTGTTGTTATATCATGAACAGGTTTATATCTATTGTACTGATATAATTCTGAATATCATTATGTCTCCAGAAATAACATCTAGGTCCATCAACTCAAAAGTTCATTTGATACCATTTGTTGGGAGGTTGCATTGGCTTTTACTGTAATATTGCTGATCATTGCCTAACATTGTATAGAGTCTATATATATCCAAAATTATTATATCTAAATAAACAAGTGATAATTATTTCTTTATAAACCAGCTGCAAGTTATATCAAAAATCATTAAATCTCTTATATAAACATCACTGCACTTATTTCAACAAGGAAATCCTGACAGAACAGAATTAACAAACAAGCTTGAAGCCATTTAAATATGAACAACTCATCCAGAGTGCTTTAATTTTGTAATTCAATCTCAGTCTTTTGGTCATGATTGTAAATGCTTCAATCTTCACTCTCGCTGTCTATAATCTTGTCTCAGCACCTCAATTAACTGAGTCTCTTCTTGTTGGGACAGCATGATGAAAGCTTTCCTGTGCATGTAAATGATATTATACTTGAGCTGCGATAAAATTGCAGCTTCATAGTGTAATATCCTTGGCTTGTTGAGCACTCAGTACAAGACTGACAAAAAGAAATCTGTGTTTCAACATAATGGTAAGGTAGAGTTGCACAGTCACAGAGGACCATCAGGATACTCTGTCATTCGAGAGAGAGAGAGAGGACTGGTGGGGTTTTTAACCTGAGGGTCATCACACCTCCAGAGAGGGTGGAGTTGAGAAGGCAAGATCTTGAAGATAACCTCAGATGATGCATGAACTGAACCCATGCTATTGGTATCATTCTGCACCACAAACCAACCATCCAACCGACTGAAATAATTTCTGTAATGAACATACATTACTTTGTCTAACTGCTAAATAGTATTATTCATTGCTATTAGTTGCTGAAAATGAACATTATATCAGTACTTACCAAGATGCAATTCTAGGACAACGAAAAGTGCAAATTTACAAGAATGCGGTGTCAGTAATGAATAAAGTTGCACATTCAATGTTCATACTTCAAAAATAGCAGCTCAGCACAAAAAAAGGAGTTGGGAATTAGGGAATCTTAATGCAAAGCCTGCAATTATTCTAATTAACAATCAATTAATTGACTAATTATTGCACAATGAGTACATACCACATGTCGGTTTTATTTCATTTAACCTTTTGAGGGAAAAATTAAATTTCTAATATACATTTTGAATAAATGGGTAGATATTTTTGCATTGAACACAGTACCTGATCCAAGTATTCTTTTTACAAGGCATTTATATCTCTGATCTAACAGCTATTAAAACTGACTACTTGATACAAAAACCTGGTAGGGAGGCAAATAAAGATTAGTGTGGTGCTGGAAAAGCACAGCATCCGAGGAGCAGGAAAATCGACATTTTGGGCAAAAGCCCTTCATCAGGAAATGTGATGTGATTTGCTTTTCCAGCACCACTCTAATCTTGATTCTAATCTCCAACATCTGCAGTACCCACACGGCCGAGGGAAACAATTAATATTGGTCAGGATACTTGCCCACTGTTGTTTCGCAATATTCTTGCTATCTGCCGAGTGGAAAGCAAAGATGCCATGAGAAACATCCTTCACTTTTTTTGAAATAAGCAAACAAATAACAAGACACAATGACATCTTCAAGCCTTGAACATAATTTTAACTGGTAACCTAACTGAGAAATCTATGATGATTTTCTTGTCAGGAAAAACAACAGGACAAAGGAGACAAGGCCAGAACTTGTTTAAATTGTTGAAAAAATAGGATCCCACAAAAGAAAATTCAGACCTGCTCTGCATTCCCAGGTCAATTTTGTAAGCACTTTCTGGTAATGGAACACTCATTTTGGGAAATCAAAGGTCTATCATTTGCTCAATTTGAGCTATTGATTTCAACGCATGGATTGGCATAACCCAACATGCACTTTCAGTGGGCAAGATTCCTCACCGCTGTTTGCAAACTCAGGAATAAGGTACCCATTAGGGCCTTCCATACAATGATGGCTTCCTGATCTCAAGATCATCTGGTGCAACAGTGAGCACAAAGCAAGTTGTAAAAGGCAGAAAAGAAAGCAGCAATATTTTCACCTTGGCTTTCAATGTAGCCTTCCTAAACAAATGGCCACACATATGAATTTGTCATCAGCTCAAATTCACTGTGCCTAGCTGAATAAACCCGGATGGAGAAAACAAGAGAGAATACCTAGCTCAAAAAAGATAAACATGAAAGGGCACACTGATCTAGATCAGTTTCATATCGATTGGATTGACTTCAATGTCACAAATAAAATCAACTGAATTAATTTCAACTCTGTGAAAGCATTACTTCTGACAAAATTAAGCTATTAATGGGTGACATTGGACGCCATAGATTTGTGGTCTGAGTCCAACTTTGAGAGATTTTAGTGGTAAGTAGTACTAACCTTTCATTTCGTGGAACACAACCTTGTGGCATATTTTGGGGCAATAATTAAAAAAGAAAGAAAAAGATATGCAGTCATTCTCTTCTGGATACATGATAAACACAACATTAGCCACATTAAAAAAAAATCAAAGTGTCATCAGTGATTACCACTTGCAAACTGGAATTATTTTTATCAGAGCATGCTATGCTGACATACTGAATACCCCATGATGTCTTAACGGTAGTTGCCAAAGCCCAAAAGAAAGCTTAGAATCAGCTAATCAATGTCAACCATGTCAGTGCACCCAATCTGATTGATCTCCCATTTCAATGAGAAAGTATTTCACATTGATTAAAGGAAGATCACTTTTGCTGTGATTTCTTTCCCAGAGTTCGACACATTCCATATTCTTTCTATTTGATTTCTCAATTACTTATATAATGGAGTATTTTAAAACAACAGTTAACACCAGATCTCTCTTTCAAATGTCAAGCAATCTTTACTTATACTGGTAGGAAGGTAGTCTCTATGAGTAAACAAGGAGACATCTCCAACAATACAGAGTTTCAAGTAATTTGGAGGTGGCGATGTTGGACTGGGGTGTACAAAGTTACAAAATCACACAACACCAGATTATCGTCCAAGTGCTGCTCTGAAAGTTAGTGCTTCCAATAAACCTGTTGGACGATAACCTGATGTTGTGTGACTTTTAACCGAGTTTCAAGTGGTTTGTATGCTATCCTACAATCACAGTGTCACTTACATATTATTTAAAAAAAGACACTGGAGTTAAAGACAGTTCAACCAAGACACAGGATAATTGTCATCGGTAATTGTGTTATGAAATGAGGAAGGATATTGTCACAACCAAATAGTCCAACAAAACACCCAATCACCCCCAGCACAGAAGGATTTAAATTCTTTTACATAAAAATCAGCTTGGGAGCCAGGGATATCTTGATTTAATGGAAAATATTGTTTTCAGTTGCACTAGTAACATCATCACTGAGCGTCTGTTTAGAATAGACTTGCAGGATCAATGTACAAAGCTCTAATCATTTAGCAGGAGACAGTTTTGTGACATTGTTCATCAGAACAAATCAAATGCCTGAAATCAAGTTTCTTTGCTGCTTTTGCAATTTCTAAGTTTAGCATCTGAGAATAATTTGAATGCCATATTGTTTGGCTCAACAAACACCCTTCACTGTAATAAGGAAGATCTGTAAGGCAACTAATGAAGACATTATAGGCCTATGGACTAAGACCAAGACAGTGGAACAACTTGGAAAACTTTCAAAGTGGCAGCATTGACATGATGGGCTCAATGGCTTCCTTTCATAATCTGTAATTCTAAACTGCAGCTATGATGCCCATTAGTTACTGCACACACCAGTCGGTTGTGCATTGAACACAAATATAAACAAACAGCAGGTAAAATCTTCTTCCTGATAATCTGGCAGCCTACATCTATGGTGGGTGCTTGATTTTATACCAAATGACAATGCATTGTCAAAAAAAACCCTATACAGGAATGCATTTCATAAAAGAGAATAATCTTTTAAAAGTTGTAATATTAATTCAGAGACCTAATGAGAGAATACTATTTGGATTGAAACAACCTGTTTTAATATTTATACCTAATCTCGATTGTGTGACTCATGAATCTCAGTAAATCCAGCAGTAATTTGGTGGAACCAAATACATGCCGTGAAGAACCCAAATTTCTTGCCACTCATTTCAACTGCTTTCTAAAATTTCAGAGCTTCGAATCAAGTCCTCTTTATCCTTTATTGCCCCAATAAATAAACTTGCAGTTTTGCAAGAGTCTCATCATAACTATACTCTTTTATCTCTGGTGTTGTTCAGATGTATCGCATTTCACCTTTTCATTGCTCCTGTGTGGTTTTGATAATGGGATCTCCAAACTACGTTCAGTCTTCGAGCTGTGACCTAACTAACTGTCCAGTACAGATGCATCATCATGTCTTTCTTTTTTGTATCTCAATTTCTCCTGTCTTTTATTTGCACATTTCAACAAGCAAAATTTATTTTCTGTAAACAATAGAATTTTTTAAAAAAACTTCATTGCAGTGTATTGTTTCCCTTTACGATCTCTGCACTGCTTGTACCAATGTAGTTAGTTACATTGTACCATGTAGTTACAATGTAGTTGCTTGTACCAATGTAGCTTTAGTTACATTGTACCAATGTAACTAAAGCTAAATTCAATAAAAGTACAACAACAGGCTTGCTGCAAGGATAAATAATGTGGTTTAGTTCTACTCACACTGAACTTCACTCAACTAGAAGAAACATTGGACAATCGGGCATAGCATGTGATAGCCTGACTGGTTGCCATCCCAGTTTTTCAACAAATGCAAAGTTAAGAAGAATGCATGTTGAGTGCTGGGTCAATGCCCCATCCCTTGTCAAACAAGGCTCTATGTTGAAAGCAATGGCTTATGAAATTTATCCCATGATGTCCTTCATTATAAATTAGTTGACACTCATTGACTGCCATACACATGATAAATGGCTGGTAGGCACATTACAAGAAGGCTGATAGCATCCACATATTCACACCTTCACTGGAAAAATCAAACACTATACTATTCATCTTGTAAGCCTTACAATGGCACCTCTGAATACATTATATATTCTACATAATCATCCAAAACATCATTAGCACATTTCCTTACAGAGACAAATGAATTTTCTCACAGTACTTATCGTTTAACAGTAACTGAATCCAGGTGTGCAGCAAAAGCCACATTCAGATAAATTAGAATCTCACAATTGTATAAATCACGGGCATTGTATTTCACAGCAGCACACCCTGATTGGCACCAATGAATTAATATCTATCTGCTGAATTTAAATGCATTTCAAGCAAGCATTCAGCATCTGTGTGGCCCAGAAGAAATGTCTTGCACAGCACAGAAAAGTAAACTTTCTTCTTTAGATCTGCAAGCACTGAATTTTTGAAAAGGCCTTGTTATACAAGGGGGCACAAACAACTCTATCAAGACAGACGTAACCACTAGATACAGAATATTTTGGATGACTCATTCTGTGAACCCCGCATTGCAAACTTTTGTGTCAATGTTGCTTTGTGATGGCAGGAAAACAATACGATTAAGACTCTTCTGCAGAGTTTTCTCATTTTCAGTCAGAAGTGTTTTGTGAAGTGAGATTCATGGCATCTGGTCTCCCATGGCTCAGATTGACTTTTCTCCTGCAATTCTCCGCTGTATCCTCATTAAATATGCACCACATTCTCGGGGAATTGCACATCCGGAGATGCGTAAGTGATTGACACAGCCGGCACTTCCCGGCTTTCACACCTCTGGTGCCACAGTGAAAGCCCAGCTGCACATCATCTCTGACACTCTGCAAGCCGGGATCTGGGCCTCACTCTCTGGTAGAGGCTCTAGCTTCAACGTTCAAGGCATTGTTCGGAGCAAAGCAAATCTCACCCCCTGCTTTGTGGGCAGGGGTCTGGAGGTGTTGCTGGTGGAGAGAAGGAGACACCTTTTCCCTTGGAGACTGCAACAGAACGCTATGCCATCCCACCCAGCCAACCTGGACATAAAATCGCAGCCCAGGTCAGCACTGTGTCCTGGATAAAGTGTTTACACGAAGAGGGAAAATGATCTTATGTGCTCTATATCAGGGTAAATGCCATCATCTTCTCTCTGGAACCTCACACTCATGCTAACTCAGCCACCACACACACCACTCACAAAGAGTCAAGGGCTGCATCTCTTGTGATTATATGAATCGTGTTCACTCAATGGCTCTCACCAACTTTATCCTCCCAAACTGCTAATCCTTCCTGTCCTTGGAACATCTTACTCACTGGGGACACCTCAGCACCTCATAAATTGCCTCGACTACCCTTCCATCTACTTCTATCAGACTTAATGCTTGCTTTTATAGTCTCACAAGAGAAAGTGGAGCTGGAGAAAGCATTGCAGGTTAAGCAGCAACACAGGAGAAGGGGAGTTATTGTTTTGGATTGGGACTTTTCACCAGGTTCTGACCTGAAACATTGACTCCCCCCCTCCACTGATTCTGCTTAACCTACCTTTTCCAGCTCCTGTTTCAGCTCCACTCTTTATCCACCCTGACTTTCCACCATCTGTAGTTCTTACTATCTTCACATTACAAGAAATACGAGAGGATGCTTCTAGGATGGCATGGTGGTTCTGTGGTTAGCACTCACAGCACTAGGAACCCGGGCTCGATTCCTCTGTTGGGTGACTGTCTACTTAGAATTTCCTCTGGTTGCTCTGGTTTCCTCCTACAGTCTAAAGATGTGCAGGTTAGGTGGATTCGCCTTACTAAATTGTGCATAGTATCCAGGGATGTGCAGGCCAGGTGGACCAGCCATGAGAAATGCAAGATTATAGAGATAGGGTAGGGTGGGATGGGTGGGATGCTCTCTGGAGAGTCGGTACGCACCCGATAGGCTGAGTGGCCTGCTTCCACAGTGTAGGGAATTTATGATACTATGCTCAAGCATTTCAGGGAAATTTAGCAGTCTACATGCACTCAGAAGCATTGAAGGTGACCCGATGATGGAAGTGTCAAAGGAGATTACTCAGGGTTACTCTCAACCTGTAACTATCGGGGAAACTTCACTGGCCAACACTTGGATATTATTTCCTGACAGAAAGCACAAGAGTTGCCTAATACCAGCATCCTGAAATGTTAACACTGTATCTCATTGACTGCCCTTTTTTTGCCTAATGGTCAGTGAAACATGTAATGTGTAGATACCTGAAAGGTGGATTTCCCAAAGATATCAAGTGTACAATTAGTTGGATAATAAGACATTTAATTGGCAACATGAAAGGTCGTGGACTGCAAAAGTAACAAGATCCACATGTCCTTTACATGAATCAGGGTTAGTTTGCCAGATAACCAACACAAAGTTAAGCAATTAAAAGACATCCAAACCTAATGCATTCAGCCTGAAATTGGATTTCAGTTTCTCAAGGATGATGATGCACCACTATGTCTCTTGAAAACCCTCCTGGTCAATGCTCCGATCCTCAGTCTCATCATCAGATGATTGCTGTCAAACTTCCACTTCAGCTACACCCTAAGGATCCCTCCTTTGTCAGCCCCAGTTGTGAAGAACACAGAATGTCAAAATGATGTGGCTCACTCTTTCTGGTCATATACTGCAAGGCATCACCAGAATAGGCCAACGATTGAAGCCTTAAGGAGGCCTATGGTCGATTACTTTGTGGCCTTGAGAGAAGAATGAATAGTGTTGTACTTCTGTCCGCATCAATGTGCAAGTTTCATCAAGAAGTCATCAGCCATTAGAGGAGATACTCCTTGCTTCCCAACACCATCACAGTATGGCCTGAGGGTCCTGGACAGAGGCAGGATCATGTCCGTTGTTCGTACGTAAGTGTTCTGGCATTTCCTGAGCTATCAGCCATATATCTCCAAACTGCAGCATTGATGGTCAGATGTCCTTTTAGAATTGGTGGAGTGGAAACCTTCTCTTTTGATAAACTCTACAGATTAATGATAGGGCTCTCTCGAAATCATGCGGTGGCAGCCAATTGTGACCTTAGCCTGAGGAAAGTTAGCAATAAATCTCACTTCCGAAGTTGCTTGACTCTCACCATCACAGGAGAAAGGATATGAAGAGCAGTGCTCTGGGTTGAGGATTAGGAGATGCTCCTTGAAAGGAGCCGCTGGCATAGAAATTCAAGGCAGCCATGAGCTTGATGGCCAATGGGATGGGATAACTAGCCAGTCCTTTTGAATACAAGTCTTATTCCAGGAAATGACACGGTTCAGTCATGATGCATTGGGACATCCTTAATCAGTGACTGCTCTACCCTTCAGATAGTTGAAGAAATAACAATGAAATCTGTAGATGTGGGTTCTTATCATTCTCCTTTGTTTCTTCACATGCTGTTTCTCCCTCTGGGAAGTTGCTGTTCTAGCTGGGCTTGCTGACAATTGTTGTCTCTTCCTGTGCTGTCTTTGCAGCCATATTACGGACTCCAGTGATGGAGAATTCTAAATTATTTATATGTAAATATATACGAGTAGATAATCTGTGGGGAATGTCAGAAAGATAATACCATGTTATTGAAGGAACTACTAAGCCTTCACATCCTTCACAATGAAGCCTCATTTTATGCCCTCACACAGTGTGGCCTACAGGCTTCTCAAGGAGATTGATGTTATTGCTTTGATAAGAAATTCTGAGATATATCACCTTGTCCAAGTATACATTGCACAAAGGATTTAATGTGTCTGTTGTCCATTGTCAATGTCTCCAACACATACAGAAGGGTTAGTAACACTTGCTTGATACTAGGTTTGAGTCTTTGTTTCAAACACTCTATTTCTTAAATGACCAAATCCACTGGCTAAATCAGTGTTCCAATATCAGTGACCTCTCTAAGGCTAACATTGCCAGTTTTGATCAGTCAGCCACTTTGTGTGGGCCTGTTGTCCATGTGCCTAACAAAGCTATCAAATAAGCTGTCCAGTCTTATCTTCATCATGGCAATTGATTACCGAAAAGGCAGGGGGAATGTTAGATATATCTTCAAAGCCTCCCTGCAAAATGCAGTAGCCTCACTAGCTTCTGAGAATCTCTAGCCTAAGACTTTCCAAACTGGAAAAGCACCTGCGAAGGAGCCAACAATTTCGGGATCTCCAAGAGTCCCCAAATGGAGAATAGAGACAGAAAAAAGCCTGCAGCTGCTGGTCTCTAAGGAAATCAAGCAGGAGGCTTTGTCCTTCCAACTTCCTGCTTGTCTACCAAATGGAGAATAAGCACAAACTACGGAAAGAGCATGCAGAAAACTGAGCATCCCATTTGAGCAAAGACCAGCTGCCTTACTTGTAGCAAGCTTTCCAATATTGATCTATTTAGTCATCTCAGGGCACACTAAGCTGGGGTGGAAGAAAGTGATCTTCGATCCGAGGGAACTGCCAAAGAAAAGGAAGATGCTGTGCAAACAAAGTTTTCAGGTTACAACTGGGGATTAGAATTTTACCAGCAAGTTACCATTTAAACCCAATCCCCTCCAAAAAAAGTCCCTTCTACATCACAGACTATGTCCTTGTATACTTACATTTCAGCGTCCAAATTAGACAGCTGCAAAGGGTTCTCTTCCAGCGTTAGCGACAGAATGCACTTGTGAAATGAAAATGTCAGGAGGCGTACAATATGGACACAGGTCTTTCAGTCCAACACATCCATGCTGAAAACACTGAACACTTCATCCCTGACTGGCCTCAAACCATCAACTTCCCGATTAACAGGCGATCACACTGACCAATATATCTGGTTAGCTAGCATGACGAGAAGGTAATTAATGCACAGAATGGCTGGAGGCCATGAGTCTGAATGCACATTCTTGGACAATGACTTGATGCTGATGGATGAAGTGAAGCCTGGTGGATGGCATTACCGAAGGAGTGGAAACCTGGTTACTGCAATGGCTTGAATTTGAAAAGATTTACTCCATCCCCAAAGAAAGAAAAATCACATAGTCCAACCATTCTGCGTGAGTTGGTGGCCATTTTGTATATTTATTCAGCAGTTGACTTTCAATTCATCATAGCAACACTCCAACTTCATTTCAGTGTGAGTACCTAGCAGGCTGTGTAATGCACGTATATCCCCCTTCCTTCATGTTCCATTTACACACAAATAAGGAATGTGAATGTAAGCCATTTGAACCTCCTCCACCATTCAATAAAATCACAGCTAATCTGTTTTTAATCTCAGCCCAACATTCCTGTGCTTCCCCAATAGTTTTTCATCCTCTCAACCACTGCCTAAAAAATATTTAAAGATTCTGCATCCACTGCCTTTTGAGGAAGGGAATCAAAAGACTCACATCTTCAGAGTCATAGAAATATACAGCATGGAAACAGCCCCTTCATGTCTCTGCTGATCAGGTATTCTAAATAAACCCAGTCCCATTTGCCAGCATTTGGCCCATATCCCTCTAAACCCTTCCATTCATATACCCATACAGATGCCTTTTAAATGGTGTAATTGTACCAGCCCTCACCACCTCCTCTGGCAGCTCATTCCATACGCACTCCACCCTCTGCATGAAAAAGTTGCTTCTTAGGTCTCTTTTAAATTTTTGTCCTCCTACCTTAAACCTATGCCCTCTAGTTTTGGACTCATCTACCCCAGAGAAAATACCTTGTTTAATTACCTTATCCATACCCCTCATGACTTTATAAACCTTTATAAGGTCACCCTCAGCCCCTGGCACTCCAAGGAAAACAGCCACAGCCTGTTCAGCCTCTCCCTATAGCTCAACCCATCCAACTCTGGCTATATCCTTGTAAAGCTTTTTTGAATCCTTTCAAGTTTCACAATATCCTATCGTAGGGAGACCAGAATTGCATGCAATGTTCCAGCAGTGGTCTTACCAATGTCTTGCACAGCTGCAATATGACCTCGTAACACCTATTCTCAATGCACTTCTTCACTATCCTGTCTACCAGCGACTCCACTTTCAAGGAACTATGAAACTGCACTCCAAGGTCTCTTTGTTCAGTCACACCCCGCAGGACCTTACTATTAAGTGTATAAGTCCCGCCCTGATTTGCTTTTCCAAAATGCAGCACCTAATAGTTATCTAAATTAAACTCCATCTGCCACTCCTCAGCCCATTGGCCCATTTGATCAAAATCCTGTAATACACTGAGGTAACCTTCTTCACTGTCCATAAAACCTTCAATTTTGGTGTATTCTGCAAACTTGCTAACCATACCTCCTACGTTCACATCCAAATCATTTATAAAAATGACAAAAAGCGGAAAAAAAGTTGTCTTATCTCTGTTCAAAATGAGAGTTTTGTGTTGCTATCCGTGCAGTGCCTATGATGTTTCAGCTCCTCCCCCTCCCATTGAGACCCTTCATTTCACTATCAATGTGTTCACTTTGGCCCCAGGCCCACCCCATAAATTTGGAAATTCCTATGCCCATGTTGACCGTATATCTACCCATGTCGAAACTACTGAAGATTTGAGGGGAAAATGTATATGTAAACTAGGCAGCTGGTTAAAGATTCTTCTTAAAGCCATCACTCATTAAAATTGCAGCTTTCTTACCATGAGCTTCTGATATTTTTCATTCTCTGTATTTTCCCATCTCCCTTTCCATTGTCCTGCTGAATTCTCATAAAGCAGATTTGTAATATTCACCTTCTATGATCACAACATATCAATTTAACATATATAAGTGTGTGATCACAAATAATGTTGGATTATGTTTGTTTGGATTAATGCTCATCTGAAATGGAAATGAATGGGAAAAGAGCATTGAAATTGTCTGTACGGAAAGGATTATGACTGATTATGATATTCATCTACTGAGATTGCACTGTACTTAGAGTCTGACTGAGATGGACTGTGAAGTGTAGAACTGACAAAAGCTCTATGGACTCACAAGTACATTAGGTAGGAAACCTCCATTGGGTTGAATAGTTCAATTACATGGCTGGTAATAGCCTAAGTTTAAACAATTACCACCTAAATATTAAAATACTGTTTTCTCTTTTAATTTATAGTTGACCTGCCACTTCCCGTGGGTTTCTGTGGTCCCAGAGTATGAATAGCTTGGCTGCTGAATAGTAGACCAAATGGCTCACACCTCAGTGATTGCAGTAAGCTTTAGAACTTACTAGATTCAAGCAATTTTAATGTGTGATGACTTTAAGAAGAATCTTTAACTGGCTGCCTAGTCTACATAAAATATTGATCTAGGGAGACAAAATCTTTATAATCACAGCACCTAGAAAGTAATAAGCAATTAATACACTTACACCAGGAAACGGGTATGCACTTCCAGTATTCCTCAAGAAGTCCCTGAAGAACATTTGCTTGGATTATTTGATGTAAGAAATCTAGGGCCACGTCCTTCTCATTGGACTGACTTGCATTATATTCTGGCAAAGTGTCATTTTTGTTGAATTTATTGAAGGGTTTCTCTCTGCAAGGTTTCCTCACTCAATCGTCCCAAAATTGTTTCATTAACTAGGAACATCACCCCTTTCATTAAATCTTAGTTTGACTCTCCCACTTGCCATATGCAGAAGCACCCATCAACACTGGGATATCCCAGGATTACTGGCACTGCCGCCATCTTCAGAAGAAAGTAGTTCACCCGGTCAAACACTGGCAGTTTGTAGCTGCCTGTATGATTTGTGACTTTTGCCCCAGATATGGCAGGGGATAAGGGGAAATAAATGCCCCCCACATTATGGGCAGGGCTCTGGAGTTCCTGCTGGATGTCAACTTCCCACAGAACTGTCAGAGGAAGATGTATCAGACTCTGCCAATCTGGTCTGAGATTTCCACCCAGGTCAGTACGGCCTCAGTTGACAATCCAGCTCAGTTACTGTCTCCTTGACTTGTCCGACCTGCCTATCTCCTTTCCCACCTATCCACTCCACCCTCTCCTCCTTGACATATCACCTTCATCTCCTCCCCCACTCACCCATTGTACTCTATGCTACTCTCTCCCCACCCCCACCCTCCTCTAGCTTATCTCTCCATGCTTCAGGCTCACTGCCTTTATTCCTGATGAAGGGCTTTTGCCCGAAACGTCGGTTTTGCTGCTCGTTGGATGCTGCCTGAACTGCTGTGCTCTTCCAGCACCACTAATCCAGTATTTGGTTTTCAGCATCTGCAGTCATTGTTTTTACCTCCAAGATAAATGTCCAGCATAGACATCCAAAGGTCAGTGACCTTCTCTGCTCTACCGGGGTAAGCGCCAACATCTTATCTCTGCCACCTCACACTCATACTATCTTTGCCATTGCACTCACCTTTCATTCATCCTCCACCTCTTCCATAATTGCCTGCAACACCTTCCCTCATTTGACTCTCACCTAGTCAGTTGCCCCAACTACTAACCCTGCATCGTTTCATCCAGGTGGGTACTAAGCGAGTGATCATTAGAAAAGTGTATAACGACCTAGAGATGTAGCTGGTCCAATCCATGAGCTGATGCCTGCAAAAGCATGCAGAGTGTCCTTACAACATCATTCCAATTATTATTACCAGTGTATTCCACATTGCCACTTACTCGGAGATGTACCATGATGGCGCAGAGAGGTTAGCACATGCCAGTGGTTTGAAGGAGCAAGCTGTTAGCTGAACCATCAGGTCCCCACTCTGACTGACATGTCAAGATTTCTAGATGTCTAGTTTCTATCTGGTGAAATAGAAAGCTGCCTAGCAATGAGGTGAGATTAGACAGTAATGAGAAGTAACGATCCCCGTGAAAAGGCATCTCGCTCCTCATTAGAGAGACTTTCATTTCGACATCTGAAACAGTTGGAAAATTCAACTTGTTGCTCCTGACATCGAGAATGGCCTCATTGGACTTCTCACATGATTCTCCCAAATTTTTTGTCGTAGTCCACATCATTCTGAGCATGCAAAGATCCTGGGAAATGTTTTAATTTTAGTGAAAAGGTGTGCATGTTATTCATTTACAACTACTTTGATTCGTGCTATTTTGAGTCATAGAGCCATACAGCAGGGAGACAGATCCTTTAAACCAATTCCTCCATCCTGACCATGTTTCCTAAACTGAACTAGTCCCATTTGCCTGTGTTTGGTCCATATCCCTCTAAACCTTTCCTACCCAAGCTTATCCAGATGTCCTTTAAATGTTGTAATTGTATTCACCTCTACCACTTCCTCTGGCAGATATTTCCATATACACATCACCCTCTGTGTGCAAAGGTTTCCCCTCAGGTCCCTTTTAAATCTTACCCTCTCATCTGAAGCCTATGCCCTCTAGTTTTGGACTCCCCACCCTGGGGAATATACCTAGGCTATTCATCTTATGATTTTATGCCTCTCATGGTTTTATAAACCTTTATAAGACAACCCTCAACCTCCTATCTCCAGGGGAAAAAAACTTACAGCCTATCCAGCCTCTCCTTTTAACTCAAAACTTTCAGTCTTGGTGATATCCTTAACAACCGCTTTTGCAGCCTATCCAACTTAGTAACATCCTTCCGATAGCAAGGCAACCAGAATAGTATGCAGTACTCCAAATGTGGCCTTACCATTGTCTTGTACAGCTGTACCATGATGGCCCAATACCTGTTTCAAGAATACTGACCTCCAAAAAAAGCAAAATCTTCCTGTGTTCCTGGTATTTCTTCAACCAGTGCATAGACCCCTCTCGCCCTATTGACTCCAGTTTTGATAGAACTTCTTGATGGTACACATGATCAAAGGTGGCCTTGATATCGCAGCCAATTAATCCATCTCACCTCTGGAATTCAGCTCCTTTGTCCAGGTAGGTTCAGAGCAGTAGATTGCACTTTCCACCATCTTAACAGACCTGCCGAATATTTACAATACATTTGGTTTCCCAGCACCGTCATAGCTGGTTTTATACCTAATCTGTATCTTTTCATACTTTCTCACCTGGAGTTGTGCGTGCAGTTTTGGTCTCCTTATCCTGGGAAGGATGTTATTGCCCTCTCTCTATTGTAAGAAAGGTTCACCAGACTTGTCCCCAGGATACCTATAAAGACACATTGGACAAACTGGGACTGTATTCTTTAGCATTTCAAAGAATGAGGTGATCTCATCAAAGTCAACAAAAATCCTAAAGGGATAGACAGATTAAATGCAAATGAGAACATTTCCATAGTTGGGAACTGGGCACTATTTAAAAGTAAAGGGATCCAACTAAGACTTCTGTGAGGAAGTTTTATTTTTACTCAGAGGATCGTGAACCTTTGGAATGTTCTGCCCTGGAAGGGCAGTGGGGACGGTTTTTGAGTATGTTTACAGTATTAGTGTCATAGAGTCGTACAACATGGGAACAGACTCTTCAGTCCAACTCATTTATCCCAACCAAGTTTCCCAAACTAAAGTAGTCCCATTTGCCCATGCTTGGCTCATATCTTTCCAAACCTTTTCCATTCATCTACCTGTCTAAATGTCTTTTAAATGTTGTAACTGTACTTGCATCTACTACTTTCTCTATCAATTAATTTCACATACGTACCACCCTCTGTGTGAAAACATTCCCCTCAGGTCCCTTTTGAATCTTTCTCCTCTCACTTTATAAATACACCCCCCAGTTTTGAACTCCCTTAACCTATAGAAAAGACCTTTGCTATTAGCTTATCTATTCCCCTCATGATTTTATAAACCTCTGTAAGGTCACCCCTGAACCTGTTACGTGCCAGTGAAAGAAATCCCAGCCCATACAGCTTCTTCTTATAACTCAAACTCTCCAGTCCTGGCAACACTCTGGTAAATCTCATCTGAATGCTCACACACAGTTTAAGGTAGAGATTGATAGATTTCTGATTATCAGTGACACAAAAAGTTAAGGACACTGTGAGTAAAAACCATTGAAGTGATCGATCAGGTTTGGCTGGCTGAGTGCCTACCCCTGTTTCTATCTCCATGTCTCTTCATTCGCTTAGCACTCAAAAATCTAAAAGCCTTCATTTTGATTATACTCAACAATTTGTATGGAATTCCAAATTTCGGAACCCTTTGAGTGAAGAAGTTTCTCATCTCTGTCCTGAACAATCAACAATTTTTCTGAAACTGTGATCTGACATTTTAGATTCCCTAATCTGGGCAAACAAGTTTTCAATATCCACCTTATCAAACCCCTTCCCCACCGAGATTTGTATGTTTCAACTAAATCATTTTTCTCAATTCTATAGAATATAGGCCTAATCTCCATGGACACCCATTATAAAACAATTGCTTTAACACAGAAATCAGTCCAGTGAACTTTTATTGGTCTCTCTCATGGCCAAGTCTGTCCTTCCTTAAATAAGAAGATCAAACAGTACATAGAATTTCTGATGTGACATCATCAAAACCTTACATAGTTTTTGAAAGATTTTTTACTCATATTTCAATACATTTGTAACTAAAGCTCACATATCCTAATGGGACATGGAGCTCGCCTTTCTGAGATTCATGTACAAGCACACACATGCCCCTCCGAATGCAAACATTTGTTAGACTCGCACGACTCAAATATATTTTGCTTGATTATGCACTAATCAAGTGGATAACTTCATATCTTTCTTCATTGTATTGCATTTGCCATATTCTTACCCACTCTGACAACATGGCGTATGCTCCTGCAAGCTCATGACATCCTTCTCATTGAATACTTTTCCACCTAACTTTTTATTGTTTCTAGATTTTCAACAGAATCAAAGGATATGAAGTTGGACAGAAAAGTAGAATTGAGGCTATAATCAGATCAGCTGTGATTTTATCATATGGCAGAACAAGCTACAGGAGTCGAACAACTTACTGCTTTTTCTAATTTATATTTGCACACATAAACTTGGATATCAGAGAATTGCTACAGTGTGAAAGCAGGCCATTTGGCCCATCGAGTCCACACCGACCCTCCGAAGGGGATCCCACCCAAACCCACTCCCCCACCCTATCCGCATAACTCTGCATATCCCATGGCTAATCCATCTAGCCTGCAAATCCATGGACACTATGGAGCCATTGATCATGGCCAATCCATCGAATGTGCACATCTTTGGACTGTGGGAGGAAACCAGATCACCCAGAAGAAACCCACACAGACAAGGGGAGAACATGCAAACTCCACACAGACAGTCACTTGAGGGTGGAATCAAACCCAGTTCCGTTGCACTGAGAGACAGCTGTGCTAACCAGTGAATCATCATGTTGCCCGAAATATGTGACATGGGATATGTTACACTCAGTTCCCTGATACAAATTATCAATATAGAATGTAAATAGCTGAGGAAGGCAGAGTGATCCTTGCAACACCCTTTAGTTATTACCTGCAATTCAAAAAGGTCCCACTCATTCTCCTTCCACAAACCTGGAAATCAGAAACAAATCCAGACATTGCTGGAAAACTCAGTAGCCTTACACCGTGGTGGAGAGAAAGCAGAGTTAACATTTCAGGTCTAGTGACGCTTCTTCAGAACTGATTATAACTAGGAAAAGGTTGGGATGTATGCTGAAGAATTAATGGGGGGAGGAGGTAGGTGTGTCTGCCCAACTATTTTTCTCCTTCACTGGGCCCTATCTCCGCCCACGTTTACTTCTCATTGAAGTGTTATAAGTGGGTTGGATTTTGAGCTGGTAGAGTTATATGTCATTGGTTCATAATTATTTAACTGTAGCTAAAATCTATTTATCTGTAAGAAACAGTAATTCTTATTGAGTACAGAAACCCTTTCCATACTGCCATCCTGGGGCTAAAACACATGTAAATTGGGGAATTTTATAAAATCTTTAGTTTTGTTTGGCAACTCTGGGAATAACAATAACAAGATATGACAGTTTACAAATCTTCAGTATAGGGAGCAAAATGTAACATGAATATTTAAAGAAAATATAATTAGAACTCTGAATGCTTTATGTTTAAAAATCTATACTATCATAATAATTAGTTTTTATAAAAATGAACTCTGACAGCTCCTGGTAACTGTGCTTGGTGTAATGGAACTATATTTCTTCATAGGTTGCACAACTTTAGCTACTAGCCTTTCAAATGTGGCAAGTGGACTTACGTTCATTGAAAATGCTTTTTACTGTTACGATCTCTTAAGGGCCTAAAAAAAGGCCAATCAAGACAATGTTGAAGAAGCATTATAGAATATAAATAAGTTCTAGTTTGTAACCAATAACTGGTTATAGTGAACTGAACAAAGGGCAAGTTCTTGAAGTACCATTTTGGCACCTGAAGTTACATTGAGTTTTCAGCATCAAAACATGAGAAGAGCATTTCCATGGCAGTTAAGTGTTAGTGCAAATCTAGAAGGGGAGGATCACAGCGTGAAGTACAAGACCTACTTTCATGTTGCAGAGGTACTGAAAGAATGACCATTAGCCAGACAGAAAATGTTAATAGTGTATGATAGGCAAATGAAATCTTTGAATGAAATCTGCAGCCCGTCTCATAAAAGATGCAGGGACAATCAGCCATCTGCACTGCTCAACTTCCAATTCTTTCATTTCCCAAGGAGTCAGGTGCCTCTACTGCATATGATTGTGTTAAGATTAGATTAGATTAGATTCCCTACAGTATGGAAACAAGCCCTTTGGCCCAACCAGTCCACATCGACCCTCCCAAGAGTAACCCACCCAGACCCATTTCCCTCTGACTAATGCACCTAGCACTATGGGCAATTTAGCATGGCCAATTCACCTGACCTGCACATCTTTGGACTGTGGGAGGAAACCGGAGTACCCGGAGGAAATCCATGCAGACACGGGGAGAATGTGCAAACTCTACAGACAGTCACCTGAGGCTGGAATCTAACCAAGGACCCTGGTGCTGTGAGGCAGCAGTGTAAACAACTGAGCCACAGTGCCGCCCCTTTGGTTAAGGACACAACCAAAGCTTTGTTTTATCATGATCTTAGCTACCAACATAAACTCATAAGCAGTATTCATAAGCCCAGCAGTATTAGAGTATGACTAAATCAATACCTTTCCCTGGATAAAGGGCGTGACTGACTTTATGCAAAGACCCATTCAATTTACCATTAATCCTGTGAAATATTTGAACAGGAACAGCCATTATTCTGCCCATATGAAATTTATGGGTAATCAATTATAGATTTTTCTTTGACAGGGCCAGCATTTATTGCTCATCCTAATTGCCCTTAAGAAGATAGTGTGTGCATTGCCTTATTAAACTGCTGCAGTCTATGTGGTGTTGGTATCACCATATGGAATCAAAGTGTATTTGTTAGCCTGTAACGATGAGCAAACAAACATATTTATTTACAACCATTCACATCTTTGTGACATCTGTAGGCCTCTCAGCAAGGAATCATTTTTGGATTATAATTACGTTTACAAAAACTTAAAATTCAGACTGCAAAAGAACAATGATCATAAGGCTATCCCTCACAACTGTGGCTTCTTGTGAATCACAATCTATCTCATCCCAATTTCCTGGGCGGAGATGAAAACCAAACAAAAGCCCAGGGCAATGAGGAAAACAAAATCTGGAAAATAATCTCTGATCCTCTGCTTCAGGTTGTTGGGAACTGACCCTCTTTATGATGTGATTCTCCATCTCAGCTTGAAGCAGGTCCAGCTCTCGTTTGAAATAATTCAGCGAATCGACAGTCACTACACCCGTGCCAGCAGTCTATTTTTCTCAACAAACAAAACAGCTTCCTAATATCTAACTTATTATTGTGTTTACATAACTTGAGATTGTGAAACCTTATCCACCCCACCTATTGAATTGAAACAAAATATCCACACAGATAAAATTGAACATCTTACTAATCACAATCAAATGGGCTGGATTCAGTCAGTGTGGTAGAGGTCCAACTGTTGGCTGAGAAATATTAGTCACTAAAATGACCATAGTCAGCTGTGTATTCATCATAGTCAGACTCATCTGCCTTTTTAACAATAATATGACTACCTGTTAGAATTGGATAGATCTTTGAAACACATAGTTTATGTGCTACTGTGCACTATGCTCCCACTATATTTCTGTGTACGTTACTAACACACATTGATTAGCTTGAAATGAACTGAATAAAATATTATGCCAAATTATTACATTCAGCCTTTGTACACGAATGTGGTTGACAAGTGATCTTACATTAGAATCCCTAAATTGATGCCAGACAACCTTTTTTTCAAAAACAAAATTCTACAGAAGTTTTTAGATTATGTGAGGATTGCTCTTCCACTGGCTGGACCTTAATGTATTGACACAATAAAGGAGCAACTCAAATAATCAGGCTGTTACTGGTTGATTTTTGAACATACTACTTAATCAATAGATTTTCATAAAGTTGCTACAAAATGCCTACAAAGTTGAAAATTTCATTGAATAGTCACTTCTGAAGATCCTGAGCACTTCACATTCTTATTTTCACATGCAATCTCAAATTCATTAATACACCACCAGATAGTAACTTAAAATCACTGCACCCATAATGGATAAAGCAAATTATGTTCAATTAACTCATTCAGACAAGTTATGACATATCTCCAGGAGTAGTTAGGACTTGAACTTAAACCTTCTCTTCCACAGGTTGAAACACTATTTTTGCCTCAAGATCCTTAGGTATATTGAATAAATTTTACCAAATTGAAAATCAATGTAGCAGTTGGTGCCAATACTTGAGATAGCATTAACATGACCAACATTACAAGGCAAGGTGAACAGAATTTCATGTCAGACTGAACCACAGGATAATGCTGTTTCTCATTGTTTATGTTCCCACTCACCACTGTGCCTGCTTGTCCCCACTGGCTTCTGGTCTACCAATACCTCAACGTTAAAGTTCACATCCTTTCTGGAAATGGGATTGCCATTCTTTAATTCTCCAACTTTCTTCAATCCTCCCAAGAACTCTGCTTTGCTCCACTTGCTACATTTTGTGCAGTCCCGTCATTTCCTGGTGCCCATTCCTTCAGCTGCCTGGGCTCTAGTCTTTGGAATTTCTTCCACAAACCTGTCCTAACTTGTTCTCCTCACTTTGAGAATTTCATGAAAAGTTTAGAAAGCCTTTGCTCCTCTGTCCTAATGTTTGCTTCTTTGGCTTGATATGAATTTTAGTCTAATTCTCTACCTGCAAAGCATTTTGTGACACTTTATTTTGTTAAAGGTGCGACATAAAGTGAATTCCTCTAATTGCTGATTGACAAAACATTATGGCAGTAATTTCTCATCGTATTGAATGTTATTTGGGAAAAAAAAACTTACGTAGAAACATTCATTCAGTGAAAAAGTGATGATATGTTGCTAAATCATTGTGACTTTAAAATAAAGAACTTACCTTACTGGTACGTGGTTCTTTCACACCCAAAATAGGACAATGAGAATGTATTTTCCATGCAACGTTAGCCAAGGACCAGACAAATTGATTGCACTACCAAAATAATCAGATGTACAAGACCCTGTGATTTAGCTCGATTAGAAACACAAGAGATGAGAAATGCCATCAAGGACCATAATCAGCTACCTTTCCACTGCTTTGGTCAAAATTATCATTGAATAAATATTTTCTGAGGAATTATTTTGTTCTTCATTTAGCAGAATTAGTTTAATAAGCATTTTGACAACACTGCATTGCAAATGCAGCATTTTCTCCGATAGACACTGTCAAATCAGATTATAATCTAGCCCAGGAAATGGTGCCGATTTAATTTAACCTAATGGAGCAAATCTCAGCTGCTTTCTAGTAGAAACTATCATAATCAACTTAAAGCCCTAACTTGATCCTGACATAATAGCTTTTGATGATGCAATAACCAAATGTACTGCCAAATGTAACAAAGGGTGAGAACAGAATCAGAAGGCAAATACAAAATGCTGACAATGGTAGAAACCTGAAATAAGCCAGAAAATGACATAAATACTTAACATGCCATGTGACATCTAGGGAGTGAGAAGCAGAGTTAATCTTTCAGGTCATGACCTTTCTGTTTTGATGAATGGTTATCACAACGGTTTCTGTTTTTATCTCAGAATCAGAAACAGCCAGTTTTTGGAGTGGTCTGAATTGGTTGTTAACTCGGGCAGTAAAGGAAGGTCCACTTCCCTGACCCAGATGGAGGAGAAAGATCACTCAGTATTTCTCACTTTGAAATATGTTAAGTAGCACCACTGGAAATTGTCAAACGTTGACAGAATTAGCTAGACTTGAGTCTGATTCATCTGTGTTTGTTGCCCACTGAGATTCAAACATTCCTTGATATAACACAGAACATTAATTTAACTTATTTGGTATAAGTGGGGATGGGGTGTGTAAAATATATTGATGTTTTCTATCAGCTTGAATCATAGTGAATGGTGGAGAAGGCATGATCAGCTGAATGGCCTACTCCTGTTCCTGTGTCTAATATTTATGTTTGACGAATGCAAGGAATAACATCAAAGTGATATACAATATGAGATAAGAAGAACATACTGAGAGTAGAC